>NC_044033.1:191782128-192124628 GCF_901765095.1 Microcaecilia unicolor | reverse complement strand
TTACATATTACTATACATTTGTATTATCAGCTCCTTCCATGTGCTTAGATGGTAATGGATGCTCACACCACCATAGATCCTCTCAGGTTAGGAGAGATCATGAGCTCCATGTGCTCCATGTGCTGCATGTGCTGCATCTGAACCCCACAGGAAGTTGCATAGCTGTGTGACCTCTCTAAGTAATTCACATCAGAGGTCACAGAGTAATCACAGAGAAATAATAGGTGACAGGCAATGCATGTAAAATACAATTACATTCCAACAAGTTTGCGTTAACCTTTTTTCAAAAATTTTGTTTTTTACAGATGGTGGAGAAAAAACGGTGATGAAATTGAAAAAGGCATGGGATGAACACAGAGGACCTCTAATTAGAAAATGAATGGTATAAAAAGCAAAACTTAAATGGTTGTATGTGTGATTGTATGTCAAGTGGTGCTTAGATGGCGACTCCGGCTGTGAAGAACTAAGGCCCGATGCTAGTCAAGCTTGAAAGGTCTGGGTATCGTATATGGCAATCTGGTTTAGCCTGGGCTGGAGGGGGCTTTGACGGAAACTCCAGTAATTTGGTACTTGAGGACAGGGCAGGCAGACTTTTACGGTTTGTGTCCTTCAAATTACGAGATGGATTCAGATAGGCTGGAGTGGGCTTCAACGGCAACTTCAGTAGTTAGAACCTAAGGACAGGGCTGAGGCAGAGTTCTACAGTCTATCTCAGAAATGCCAAAGAGAAACAGTGATCGAGTATTTTATATCACATCCATTGTTGGTTTAATCATGACTTGATAAAGAGTGTGACTGTTGGGCAGACTGGATGTACCGTTAAGGTCTTTTTCTGCTGTCATTTACTATGTTAATGCTATGTTACACAGGTGGGTGTGTCATGGGTGGAGGGTAGGTGTTCCATGTTATCCAGCTAGGATAGAAGGTGGTAAGTGTTCCAGTGTTATTTTGTTGGAGCTGCCCCCGATCCTTCAAAGCTAAACAAGCAGCAGCCACTTCGCCGACGCAAACAACTGGGTCTTCGTTTTAACTTCCCTACGGTGGAACTAGCATACCCTTCCCGTTGTGGTCCAGGGTGCAGGAGTGCGTGGGCAAGCTGCGGATCCTATTCCTCTGCGGTGGTATTGTTGTGCCTGTTGACATCCTGGGCCCCGCCAGCATTGTCTGCCTCCAGCTGCTGTCGTCTGCCTCTGATGATCACTACCACTCTCCTGGCCGCATACTGCTGTTTCTTCTGCGCTTCGTGTGCGCTTCTTGGGTATTGCTACAGTTTCCCAATTGTGGATCGCCTTGCCGAGAACTGTTCGAGCCACTCTGGTCCATCTCAGCATTTGGATTTCCACCGTCCATCTTAGTCTCTCTTCCCTTTTCCTTTTTACCCTGTTCTTTCTCCCCTATCTAATGTAATTGTAATTGATTCATCTGTGCATTGTAAGCCAATTTGAGTCTGCTTCATGTGGAAAAAAGTGGGGTATAAATGTTCATAAATAAATAAATAATGGGAACATTAGCACATGACCTGCAAAAAAAAAAAAAGGCCTGACTTTAATGCCACAGTAAATTTGGGCTTAGCGCATTGGAAAGCCCTGTGTTAGAACGGCACAAAGCCCAGATTTCACCACACCTTAAAAGGGTTGCCACGCGGCAACCCGGAAGTACCGCCGGTCCAACATGGGTGCCAGCGGTAGTTCCACCCCCAGTGCGCGTCATTTCCAGCGCTAGCAGAAATATTGAAAAAATATTTCCACAGGGAGGTCACTTGGCAGTAATCGGGCAGTGCCACATGCTGCCCGGTTACTTCAGAAACCCTTACTGCCACCTCAATGGGTGGCGGTAAGTGCTCCCCCCCCAAAAAAATGGCTGTGTGGCAAGTGCAAACTTACCGTACAGCCATTTCATTTTTGGCTATTTTCACTCGCTGTGGTAAAAGGGGCCTTGGGGCATGGCAAAAAGAGCCACCACCGCTAGTGCAGAGCCCCTTATATCGCAGCTTAGTAAAAGGGCCCCTATATGCACTAAACTGTGCTAAACTTCTCTACGCAGAGTTTGGGCTCAGACTAGGGTTACCATACGTCCGATTTTATCCAGACATGTCCTCTCTTTGAGGACACGGCCGGGGATCCAGGCGGATTTTGCCAGCCTGCCCATTTGTCTGGATTTGCGGACAAACGGGCAGGCTAGCGGGCGGACGCGAGCATCCTATCCTCCCCTCTCCTCCTTTACCTTAGTGTGGTGCCCTGGTGGTCTAGTGACCTCTTCAGGGCAGGAAACTAATAGGTTTTATCTATTATTACACCATTGTTGTATTAGAACTACAATTTTGTTATATTCTGTGCCTGCAATATACTGTTTTTATTCTGTGTTTGTATGTTGTGCTGCCACCTGCTGAACTTTTCAGAAACTGCATCAATAGAAGAAGCGCTGTGAGGACTTCCAGAGCAGGACAGAACTTCATTGGTAAGTTATTTGCTGGGAAATTGCTTTTACACTTAGGAAAGGTAGATTTAGAGTTAAATAGGTTATCCCAGTGTCTTTATTTTAAATTTACTCTACTTATTTAGCAAAGGCAGTTTAGGGAATAGGATTTTCTTTGTTTGTTTAGCATTTATTACAGTTTCATATGCATTTACTCCCGGATTCTATATAGCGTGACTAAAATACAGTCGTATTCTGTATTTGTGAGTACAGCTTAATTAGTTAACAAGCCAATCAGCACTGATAATTGCCAATTAAATAGCAATTATGGACATCAATTGATATCAATTAGAATTTATTATTACAGTGATACCTCGGTTTTCGTCGATAATCCGTCCGTAAACAATCGGTGAAATCCGAAACTGATGAAAACCGAGGCAATGTGTAGGGCCATCAGGGGAAGGCTCAAACCCTTCAAAATCTCTTTCATGCACACATCCTGGGCAAAAACAACGCCACACTGAGCAGGAGAACGCATGGGTCGCCCTTTGCGCAAAATTAGCAGCGAGGTCACGTGGGCACGCCAACAAAAACTAAGGCAATTGACGAAATTCGAGACAAATTTTTCATGAAAAAAATCGACGAAAACCGAAACCGACGATAACCGAAGTCAACGAAAAACGACTTATTACTGTATTATTATTATTATTATTTGTTACATTTGTATCCCACATTTTCCCACCTTTTGCAGGCTCAATGTGGCTTACATATAACCGTTAATGGTATTAGCCGATTCCGGTTTGAACAAATACATGGTATGAATGAATACAAAGTGATATTGTGGTATAATGAGGTATATGTATGGTAGGAAACAGTTGGGGGGAACATTTAAGTTCAGAACTGTCTAAGCATATTCTATAATCTACTGCACCTAAATTCTAAGTCGCATAGTTGAAAAGGGGGCGTGGTCCTGCGTGTGGAATGGGTGGGTCATGGGAGTTTCTACAATCTATGCACATTGTTATAGAATACACCCGGACCATGCTTAATTTAGACGTCGGGATTTACACCAAGTGCCTGTGACTACATTTAGTCATGTGGACTGGAGCTCGCCGTATTCTATATAGCATGCAGAAATTTATGCTTTTTCTAAAAGGTATGCCTAAATTAAGACATACTTCATAGAATGCGCTTAAGCAAATTTCATTTCAGCGCCAATTTTTTAGGTGTGATACATATAGAATCTAGTCCTTAAAGTCTGTATTACAGTTTCATAGACTAGCAGTTAACGGACTATTCTAGAGTTTGCAAAACAAAGCAGGGGATCCCTCTATGACAAAGAGTCACAGCAAGCAAAAGTAGAGGCTGACCAAAGGCGAATCACCACTGGAGATATGGCCCAACAGTCTTTATTGAAACAAATAAGGAAAGGACCCGACATGGTCCGTGTTTTGACGCATGTAAGCGCCTGCATCAGGGGTCGAGTGGTAAACACTGGACGGAGGTGCAGGTATTTTGCTCTGCGTTTATTCAAAGAATGGAATATCAATGTATTTAAGCACTGAACGCTAGTGAACCAACACTTGGAAAGACTGTAGAAACAAAACTCGCAGTTGGTTCACTAGCGTTCAGTGCTTAAATACATTGATATTCCATTGTTCGTATAAACGCAGAGTGAAATACATGCGCCTCCATCCAGTGTTTACCACTCAACCCGATGTAGGCGCTTACAAGTGCCGAAACACGGACCGTGTCGGGTCTTTTCCTTATTTGTTTCAATAAAGACTGTTAGACCATATCCCCAGTGGTGATTTGTCTTTGGTCAGCCTCTACTTTTGCTGCTGTTCTAGAGTTTACCATAACATCAGAGTAGAGCAGAGCTGATAGCCACAGTTAGAGTTTTAACTTTAGGTTTTTTTTTGTTACATTTGTACCCTGCGCTTTCCCACTCATGGCAGGCTCAATGCAGCTTACATGGGGCAATGGAGGGTTAAGTGATTTACCCAGAGTCACAAGGAGCTGCCTGTGCCTGAAGTGGGAATCGAACTCAGTTTCTCAGGCCCAAAGTCCACCACCCTAACCACTAGGCCACTCGAGGAATACAGAGCTGATAGTCACAGGAAACCCCAGTTTAGAGCCAAAAGAACGACCTTCAAAGAATAGAAAAAGGACCCAAATGAAGAAAATAAGAAGCAACATAAGCACTGGCAAGTTAGATGCAAAGAAGGCTCAAATACAAAAGCTCACAGTAACAACTTTTTCAGGTACATCAGAAGCAGGAAGTCTGCGAGGGAGTCGGACCGATAGATCATGAAGGAGCAAAAGGGGCACTCAGGACAAAGCCATAGAGGAGAGACTGAATGAATTCTTTGCTTCAGTCTTTACGGAAGAAGATGTAAGAGATCTACCTGCACCAGAAATGGTTTTCAAGGGTGATGATGTGGAGGAACTTCACAAAAGAAGTTCTTTTATTGGCATCAGTTCACTTAAATATGATTAAAGAATACAAAAGCTGGGGTTTACTATGCCGGCCGTGCAGCTGGCAGCACGCTAGTGCCAACACAGCCCATTCACTTTCAATTTTCTCCTAAATACTAAGTAATTAGTCTCTGGCCTAAGACTAATAGGTAAGACATTCCAGATGTGTGGAGCCTGGTAAGTTAAAGTTTGAGACTATATCCTTTTATAGTTAACTTGTGTTAAAGATGGAAATTGAAGAATGTAAGTACAAATATATCTTGCACAAGAGTTCCTTTTTGAAAATTGAAATAGAAAGGACATATAATCCAGCATTATGCCATGTACAAAGTTTAAACAAATTTTGAGATTTAAGAGGTATCCAGTGGAGTTTTATTAAAAGGGGAGCTTCTCTTTCAAATTTGTGCTTTCTTTATGATCTTGCACAATAATTTAGATGGTAAATAGAGTGCTCCAAATAAATGTATTTATTTATTTTATTTATAACTAGATTTATAAACCACATTATCAACAATTATAAGCGGTGTACAATAAATAAATAAATAAAATAAATAAAGATTTAAGAGATCTACCTGTACCAGAAATGGTTTTCAAGGGTAACGATGCAGAGAAACTGAAAGAAATCTTGGTCAACCTGGAAGACATACTGAGCCAAATCGACATTAAAAAGTATTAATCACCTGGACTGGATGGTGTGCACCCCAGGGTACTGAAAGAACTCAAACATGAAATTGCTGATCTGCTCTTAGTGATCTGTAATATGTCATTAAAATCGTCTGTAGGACCTGAAGATTGGAGGGTGGCCAATGTAATGCTGATTTTTAAAAAGGGTTCCAAGGGTGATCCTGGAAATTACAGACCAATAAAAGTGACTTCAGTGCTGGGCAAAATAGTGGAAACTATTATAAAGAATAAAATCACTGAACACATGGACAAACATGGTTTAATGGGACAGAGTCAGCAAGGATTCAGCCAAGAGAAGTCAAAATTCACCAATCTGCTTTATTTCTAACTAGGAGTGGCCTAATGGTTAGAGTGGTGGACTTCGGTCCTGGGGAAGTGGTTTCGATTCCCACTGCAAGCACAGGCAGCTCCTTGTGACTCTGGGCAAGTCACTTAACTCTCCATTGCCCCAGGTACAAATAAGTACCTAAGTTGCATTGAGCCTGCCATGAGTGGGAAAGCGTGGGGTACAAGTAAAAAAAAATAAAAAAAACATGTGGATAAAGGTGAGCTAGTTTTTTTTTGTTACATTTGTACCCTATGCTTTCCCACTCATGGCAGGCTCAATGCAGCTTACATATTGTATACAGGTACTTATTTGTACCTGGGGTAATGGAGGGTTAAGTGACTTGCCCAGAGTCACAAGGAGCTGCGTCTGCCTGAAGTGGGAATCAAACTCAGTTCCTCACGAACTGAGTCCACCACCCTAACCACTAGGCCACTCCTCCACTCCAAGTTGATGCAGGGTATCTAGATTTTCAGAAAGCTTTTGACAAAGTCCCTCATAAGATCCTCCTGAAGAAAATTAAAAAGCCACAAAATTGGAGACAATGTTGTGTTGTGGATTAGGAACTGCTTAATGGGTAGAAAACTGAGGGTAGGGTTAAATGGCCATTTTTTTAAAATGGAGGACGGTGAATACTGGAGTGCCACAGGGATCTGTATTGGGCCCAGGGACGTAGCCAGACCTTGCCAGGAGGGGGGGGCCAGAGCCCGAGATGGGGGGGCACTGTTAAGCCGCCTCCCCCCCTCCGGCAACCCCCCTTCCCCCGCTCGATCGCGCCGACACTCTTAAACTCCCCCCCCCTCCCGCCACCAACCCTCCCCCACCATCGCCGCCAGCCCCGCTACCGCATGATTTACCTTGATTGCTGGCGGGGATGCCCAAACCCCGCCAGCCAAGAGTGTTCTTCAGCGCTGGAGTTAGTAAACTCCGGCGCCTTCATTCAAGGAAGTTCGTCTGAAGGATCAGCTGGTTTTGACGCATTTACGTCCTGCACGGGGCTACATGCACGGTGCAGGACGTAAGGCGTCAAAACCAGCTGATCCTTCAGACGAACTTTCTTGAATGAAGGCGCCGGAGTTTACTAACTCCAGCGCTGAAGAACACTCTTGGCTGGCGGGGTTTGGGCATCCCCGCCAGCAATCAAGGTAAATCATGCGGTAGCGGGGCTGGCGGCGATGGTGGGGGAGGGTTGGTGGCGGGAGGGGGGTCATCGGCAGGGGGCCAGGGGCGAATCTGCGGGGGCCCGGGCCCCCTCAGGCCCCACGTAGCTACGCCACTGATTGGGCCCAATGCTATTTAACATATTTATAAATGATCTGGATATTGGAATGACACGTGAGGTGATTAAATTTGCAGATGACACAAAACAATGTCAATGGGCTGTGTCAACATTAGCGCACAGCAGACACTAGCGTGGCTTAGTAAACAGGGGGGTAAGTTGATAAAACACATGCAGACTGTGAAAAATTGCAGGAAGACTTCAGGAAATTAGAAGACTGGGCATTCAAATGACAGATGAAATTTAATGTGGATAAATACAAAGTGATGTACATTGGGAAAAATAATCTGAATCATAGTTACCTGATGCTAGGATCCACCTTAGGAGTCAGCACCCAAGAAAAAGATCTAGGCATCATTGTAGACAATATGCTGAAATCTTCTGCCTAGTGGTGGTAGTGGCCAAGAAAGCACACTGGATGCTAAAAATTATTAGGATAGGGGATGGAAAATATGATGAAGAATATTATAATGTCTCTGTGTCGCTCCATGGTGTGAATTCACCTTGAGTATTGCTTGTAATTCTGGTCACTGTATCTCAAAAAAGATATAGCGTAATCAGAAAAGGTTCAAAGAAGAGCGACTAAAATGAAAAAGGGGATGGAACTCCTTTCATATCAGGAAAGGCTAAAGAGGTTAGGACTCTTCAGCTTGGAAAGAGAAAGAGACCGCTGAGGGAGGGATATGATTGAGGTCTACAAAATCCTGAGTGATGTAGAACAGGTGAGAGTGATTTTTCACTCTTTCAAAAAGTACAAAGACCAGGGGAACTCAATAAAGTTACATGAAAATAATTTTAAAATGAATAGGCGGAAATATTTTTTCACTGAATGAACAGTGAAGCTCTGGAACTTGTTGCCAGAGGATGTGGTTACAGCAGTTATCGTATCTGGGTTAAAAAAAAATTTAGACATGTTGTTAGAGGAAAGGTCCATAGTCTGCTATTGAGATAGACATGGGGGAAGCCACTGCTTGCCCTGGGATTGGTAGCATGGAATGTTGCTACTATTTCGGATTTTCACCAGGTACTTTTGACCTGGATTGGCCACTGTTGGAAACAGGATACTGGGCTAGATGGACCATTGGTCTGACCCAGTATGTCTATTCTTATGTTCTTACTAGTAAAAAAGGCCCGTTTCTGACACAAATGAAACGGGTGCTAGCAAGGTTTTCCTCGGAGTGTGTATGTTTGAGAGAGAGTGTGTGTGAGAGATGGAGTATGTGTGTCAGAGAGAGAATGAGAGAGAGACAGAGTGTGTGTGTGTGTGTGTGTATGTGAGACAGAGTGTGTGAGAGACAGAGTGTCTGTGTTTGTGAGACTGTGTGTGTGTGACAGATAGAGTGTGATAGTCAGAGAGTGTGTCAGAGAGTGTATGTGAGAGACAGTGAATGAGTGTGTGCCCCCACCCCCCCTCTCACAGGTGCCCCCACCCACCCTCTTGCAGGGTCCCCCCTCCCCACCCCCAGGGCCGTGCCAACACGGTAAGTGAGGTAAGCATTGCAGGGGGGCGCTTCCCTCTGGGGGGCGCCACCGCACCATGCTCACCTCGCTCGCCCTCCCGCTCCCATTGTTCAACTTCCCGCCCTCTTCTCCCCCCCCCCCCCAACATCCCTTTTCTTTTTTTTTCCTTTTTAAATTTATCTCCGTGGTGGTTCCGGCTGCGCAGCGTCAGTGAAGGAGGCGGCGCTCCCGACATCTCTAGCCTTCCCTTCGCTGTGTTCCGCCTTCTTCTGACGTCATTTCCTTGACGTCAGAAGAAGGCGGAACACAGCGAAGGGAAGGCTAGAGACATCGGAAGTGCCGCCTCCTTCACTGATGCTGCGCTGCCAGAACCGCCACGGAGGTAAATTTAAAAAGAAAAAAAAGAAAAGGGATGTTGGGGGGAGAGAAGAGGGCGGGCAGTTGAACAATGGGAGCGGGAGGGCAGGGGAGAGACGAGAGCATGGATGCGAAGGGGGAGGGGAGAAGAGGGCGGGCCAGGCCAGGCCAACTGGGACATGATGGGACATGGGAGCGAGAGGAGAGAGAGGAGCTTGGATGCGAGGGGGGGTCATGGAAGGGAGAGAGGGGAATTGCTGGATAGGGATTAATGGAGGGTGACAGAGGAGCATGGATGGGAGGGTCAGGGCTCAGGGAGAGAGGGGAATTGCTGGAAAAGGATGAATGGAGGGGCAGGGGACAGGAGCATGGATGGGCATGGATTGGGAGGGCAGGGCTCAGGGAGAGAGGGGAATTGCTGGAAAAGGATGAATGGAGGGGGCAGGGGACAGAGGAGCATGGATGGGCATGGGTTGGGAGGGCAGGGCTCAGGGAGAGGGGAATTGCTGGATAGGGATGAATGGAGGGGGCAGGGGACAGAGGAGCATGGATGGGCATGGATTGGGAGGGCAGGGCTCAGGGAGAGAGGGGAATTGCTGGAAAAGGATGAATGGAGGGGCAGGGGACAGGAGCATGGATGGGCATGGATTGGGAGGGCAGGGCTCAGGGAGAGAGGGGAATTGCTGGAAAAGGATGCATGGAGGGGGCAGGGGACAGGAGCATGGATGGGCATGGATTGGGAGGGCAGGGCTCAGGGAGAGAGGGGAATTGCTGGAAAAGGATGAATGGAGGGGCAGGGGACAGAGGAGCATGGATGGGCATGGATTGGGAGGGCAGGGCTCAGGGAGAGAGGGGAATTGCTGGAAAAGGGTGAATGGAGGGGGCAGGGGACAGAGGAGCATAGATGGGCATGGATTGGGAGGGCAGGGCTCAGGGAGAGAGGGGAATTGCTGGAAAAGGATGAATGGAGGGGGCAGGGGACAGAGGAGCATGGATGGGAGGGCAGGGCTCAGGGAGAGAGGAGAAATTGCTGGACATAGAGGGGAGGGAAGGGAAGAGAGATGAAGGAGATGAAATGAGGGAAAAGGAAGAGAGGAGAAAAACTGCACATGGATGAAGAAAATAGGCAGAAGCTGAGGACCAGAAATGAAGAAGAAAGGAGGAAAGGAAAGAAATAAATGGAAAGGAAGCCCTGGAAACGGAGTTAAGAGGACAGATAGCAGCAGAATCAGATACTGGGCCAGCATGATCAGAAAAAGAAAGTCACCAGACAACAAAGGTAGAAAAAAATCATTTTATTTTCATTTTAGTGTTTGGAATATCTTATTTTGCAATGTATAGCAATTTGTTTCTAAGAATATTGCTGACAATTCCTGTCAGTGTGGCAAGTGGTGAGCGATCATTTTCACGGGGGGGGGGGGGGGGGGGGAGGGCCGCCGCCGCCAACTGATAGTATGCAGGGGGGGTGCCAACTGATAGTCTGCAGGGGGGCGCCAGAGACCCTAGGCACGGCCCTGCCCACCCCCACCTCTCTGGTCTCAGGACCCCCATCCCACCTCCCTCTCCCCTGCCCCCCCTCCAGCCACCCAAGTCCAGTGACCCTCCCTCCCCCGGGCATCAAACCCCCTCGCCACCCGCAGCTGCCACTGGTAACACTGTCTGGCCGCTGCTGTTGAGCAGCAGCAGCCCCTACAAAAAGGAAAAAAGCAATAAATGTTTTTAAACCTGAAACACGGCACCGTAGACAGCCATCAGGCATTGGCTGTCAGCTCTGCAGCTGCTCCTCCTCTCGCCTCTCACGTCGCTGCGCTCCTCCGGGGTCTTACTCCAGGGGCAGTGACGTGGAGGCAAGAGGAGGAGCGGCTGCAGAGCCAACAGTCAATGCCTGATGCCTGTCTATGGTGCCGCATTTCAGTTTTAAAAACATTTATGGGTTTTTTTCTTTTTGTAGTGGCCGCTGCTGCTCAACAGGAGAAGCAGCAGCTGCTGGACAGCGTTACCAGTGGCAGCTGTGGGTGGCGAGGGGTTGATGTGCTTCGGGGGGGGTGTTGCTGTGCTTCAGGGGGGAGGGGGTGTTTGATGTGCCGGGGGGGGGGCTTGGGTGATGCGCGGAGGGGGTGTTTGAGTGGCGCACTCACAGCTGATTCCCAGGCAGGGGGAGGAGTAGGGAAACACGCGGAGCAAGTTGCTCCGCGTGTTTCCCTACTCCTCCCCCTGCCTGGGAATCAGCTGTGAGTGACGTCAGCCTGGCTACGGAGCCTAGCTCAGCAACTCCAGGAGCCACGGACACAGGCAGCTACTTTAGAACATTGGAGGTAAGAATTATTATATAGGATGAGTGTGGTGCAAAGTCAGCCACTGTAAAAGCACTCTGGCTTTTAGTTTCAGTTTTCATTATCTTCAGTCCATGTGTGTGGAGGCTATTTTGCTTGGAGGTAAAATGTGGTCTCTTTAAGATTTTTTTTTTATCTCCACTTGTGTAAGTGAAATCTGTTCCACTTCTGAATGAACTTTATCCAGGTTCAGGGAAAGCATCTCAACTTTACTTACTAAGTTCGTAGTTTCTGTCACTGATCTTTTAATGGTCTCATTCATCTGCTGTATTGCAGACCAAAGTGTCTTCAGCATAATCGCCGTGGGAGTTGCCAAGCACTTGGTTTCTCCAATGCTTTCAAACTTGGCAGCTCTTACTGCAAGGGGGCTCCCACTGCCAAAGGCCCAGCCTTCAGGAGTCTGCCGACTGGGAATCTGCAGCCTCCTCACGCTGGGTGACTGGGCTGGGTGGCACATTAGTTACCAGTGAGGACAACAACATGTCCTGCCCCAAAGGGTACCGCGCTCTGACGGGCTGCATACCAAGGCTCCCGTTCCAGTTTGCCAACTGCAATCTGGCCACATAGCGCTCCCAGGTCTGATGGATTGGGAAAGAAGATCCGGCTGGCGGTGGCAATGTCTTCACAATCCCCTTCCATTTTGTGTGGGGCATTGTTACTCAGGTAACATAGAGAGCAAGAAACTTCCCAGTGAAAATCAAGAAACGCCATGGCTCAGCATCTGGCCTCCATCTTGGCCACACCCCCTCTCTTCTTAAGTACCTTTCTAAAAGTAGTGTAACAAGTGATATTTCTAATATACTTAGGTAATTTGTTCCATAATTAAGGACATTTTCCGATTATGGTTCTATTCCTGGTAATCATCTTATGACATACTAACAAAGAAGTCTTATCTCCTGAGTTGAACATAAATCCTAGAAGCAGAGTAAAGCGAGACCCCATTAGAAAGATAGTCTTGTGCTAAGTCATGTAAAATTTGAAAAACAAATAACAATATCTTAAAATGGATTCTGGCACAAACTAGCAGCCAGTGTAACTTAAATAAGGTGTTGCATGATCAATTAATCTACCTCCTAAGCATCCTGTATGTGCTGTAGATGTTGGATTGCACAGTTAGGTAGGCCAGCACAATTATGTTATAATAATCTAATTGACTCGTTATTGTAGCCTGTAGCGCCATCCTTAGAGGTGATGATTCCAAAAAAGGCTTAATTCTATGAAGGAGCTTAAGTTTTAAAAAAGCTTTCTGAACAGTATCATTTATATACACTTCCATGTTCAAAGTAGAATCCAGTGTCACTCCCAGAATTTTGATATTGGTACATAAGTACATAAGTATTGCCATAATGGGACAGACCAAAGGTCCATCAAGCCCAGCATCCTGTTTCCAACAGTGGCCAATCCAGGTCACAAATACCTGGCAAGATCCCAAAAAAGTACAAAACATTTTATGCTGCTTATCCCAGAAATAAGCAGTGGATTTTCCCCAAGTCCATGTTAATAATGGTCTATGGACTTTTCCTTTAGGAAGTCGTCCAAACCTTTTTAAAATCCCGCTAAGCTAACTGCCTTTACCACATTCTCTGGCAACGAATTCCAGAGTTTAATTACACGTTGAGTGAAGAAAAATGTTCTCCGATTTGTTTTAAATGTATTACTTTGTAGCTTCATTGAATGCCCCCTAGTTCTAGTATTTTTGGAAAGAGTAAACAGATGCTTCACCTCTACCCTTTCCACTCCACTCATTATTTTATAGACCTCTATCATATCTCCCCTCAGCAGTATTTTGTCCAAGCTGAAGAGCCCTAGCTGCTTTAGCCTTTCCTCATAGGGAAGTCTTCCCATCCCCTTTATCATTTTTGTCGCCCTTCTCTACTCCTTTTCTAATTCCACTATATCTTTTTTGAGATGCGGTGACCAGAATTGAACACAATATTTGAGGTGTGGTCACACCATAGAGCAATACAAGGGCATTATAACATCCTCATTTTTGTTTTCCATTCCTTTCCTAATAATACCTAACATTCTATTTGCTTTCTTAACCGCCCAAGCACACTGAGCAGAAGGTTTCAACGTATTATCAACGACAACACCTAGATCCATTTCTTGGTCGGTGACTCCTAACATGGAACCTTGCATTACGTAGCTATAATTCGGGTTCCTCTTTCCCACATGCATCACTTTGTACTTGCTCACATTAAACGTCACCTGCCATTTAGACGCCCAGTCTCCCAGTCTCGTATGATCCTCTTGTAATTTTTCACAATCTTCTCGCGATTTAACAACTTTGAATAACTTTGTGTCATCAGCAAATTTAATTACCTCACTAGTTACTCCCATCTCTAGGTCATTTATTAATATGTTAAAAAGCAGCGGTCCCAGCACAGACCCCTGGGGAACCCCACTAACTACCCTTCTCCACTGAGAATACTGACCATTTACCATATTCTCTGTTTTCTATCTTTTAACCAGTTTGTAATCCACAATAGGACACTACCTCCTATCCCATGGCTCTCCAATTTCCTCTGGAGTCTTTCATGAGGTACTTTGTCAAACGCCTTTTGAAAATCCAGATACACAATATCAACCGGCTCACCTTTATCCACATGTTTGTTCACCCCTTCAAAGAAATGTAATAGATTGGTGAGGCATGATTTCCCTTCACTTAATCCATGTTGGCTTTGTCTCATTAATCTATACTTTTGAATATGCTCTGTAATTTTGTTCTTTATAATAGTCTCTACCATTTTGCCCTGCACCGACGTCAGGCTCACCGGTCTATAATTTCTCGGATCTCTGAGTCTGGAACCTTTTTTAAAAATTGGCATTACATTGGCCACCCTCCAATCTGGTACCACGCTCGATTTAAAAGATAAATTACATATCTTTACATAAGTTACCACTTCGCGAAAAACTGCATTGGCTTCCCACCATGGAACGTATTGCCTTCAAGGTTTGCACTCTTGTCCACAGGATTATTTATGGTGAAGTTCCTGAATACATGTTGGACCTCATAATACTACCACCCAGAAACAGTACCAGCCTATCCTGAACTTATTTAAATCTGCATTATCCAGACTGCAATAGACTTAGTTACAAATCAACTTATGCATCCAGCTTTTCTTACATAAGTACACAACTGTGGAACGCTTTGCCCAAAGCCGTGAGATCTATCCATAACCATCTTAACTTCAGGAAACTACTGAAAACCAACTTGTTTAAGAAGGCCTATCCCCCTGACCCAAATTAACTTCCTATTTCCTGCGACACAGCAAAATATGGACCGTACTAGACTTCTATCACTTTATCTCTTTGTTGTTTTATACTGATGTTTCTTACATGCTTACTACTGTACTATGTATTTGTATTATTGAACCGGAGCCTACCTCTATGGTATTGTGTAAGCCACATTAAGCCTGCAACTAAGTGGGAAAATGTGGGATATAAATGTGTTAAATAAATAAATAAATAAATATTACTAACAATAGTTCTGCAAGTTCATTTTTCAATTCTGAAGTGAAATCTCAGTATCCAGCAATTTTACTATTATACCAGGTGTTACTACATCTTTACCCCCATCCATAAAATATTGGTTTTACTGGGATTAATCTTTAGATCATTCACCAACACCCAATGGGAGATCTTATTAAAAAGAGCAGACATCAATTTCACAGTCTTAATAGCTGTCTATGACTGGGAATATCAAAGTAATATCATCAGCATAAGAGTAGCAAGTTATCTTAAAAGAGTTTAGTAACTGATTTAACTCACTCAAGTAACTCGCTCTACACAATGCCGGGTGCTGTGTATTTCCAAAATGACCCCTTTTTCAGCCTGGACCCACCCCCCCCCACCCCTACACTGTCTAGTGGCAAAGCTGGCCTTACTCGGATCTCCAGACCCCTTTGTTCTAAGCCACAGTTTTTGCTTTAGTTATAAGAGCCAGCTCTGTGGATGCCAGTGGGTGCTGAGCAGTGGCGTAGGAAGGGGGTGGGGGTGGAGCGGTCTGCCCTGGGTGCACGCCACTGGGGGGGTGTCGTCTCCACTGGTTCCCTGCTCCCTCTGCCCCGGAACAGGTTACTTCCTGTTCCGAGGCAGAGAGAGCAGGGAACCAGTGGAGCCGACGCAGCTCCCAGCAACGTGCAGTCGGGGCGGATCGGCCCTCCTGCCCACTTTCCTGTGCTAGTAAGAATGCGCTCTGGGGGGGTGCACCTTGCTGCAACCGGGGGGGGGGTGAGCAGCGGCGACCCACCCCGGGTGTCAGCTGCCCTCGCTACGGCACTGGTGCTGAGCACCCCCAATATTGCCAAATGGGCTACATGCATAGCTTGATTAGATGGCGCTATAGTGAAAATCTTTTGCTGATTGGCTTTGAATGTCAGTTGATCTTTTACAACTGAGAAAAACACTGGCGCCATCTTCAATGATTGCTGTAGAATAAGGTTGATAATGTATTACAGTTAGGTATTTGCTCTGGAATTATTTATTTTGGGCATGTAGAGAATAGTTAAGTGAGCTAATGGAGTGATATTATTCTTCAGGATTTGGACCAGTTCCTGGATGAGAAGCCAGTCAGACAGTATGGCTACAGCAGGAAATCTATATCCGTGCATAAGATGGAGGTGTCATCCTCAGCATCTGCACTGTCTGATCTTTCTTATGCCACAGGTGAAGCAGAGGATCCAAACTGGCAGTGCCCTGTACACAAAGCACCTCATCTTCTCAGAAAGTGTTGAGGGCAGGGGCGTATCTGCGTGGGGCCACAGGGGCCTGGGCCCCCTCAGATTTTGGCCTGGACCCCCCTACCGCCGCCGATCTTTGCTGGCGGGGGACCCCAACCCCAGCCAGCCGAGGTCCTCTCTTCCGTTGCAGCAGGCTGCAAGTTGCAAAGCTTCCTGTTCTTCTGCGTCTGACGTCCTGCACGTCAGACTCAGAATTTGAAACTGAGTCTGATGTCCTGCGCGTTTTACGTGCAGAACCTCAGACTCAGAAGAACAGGAAGCTTTGCAACTTGCAGCCTGTGGCAACGGAAGAGAGGACCTTGGCTGGCGGCTCGTCTAAAATGGGCAGACAGCACCGGCAGGACAGCGCGGGGCTCCGCATGCAGCGCTCCTAGAGCCGCAGCAGCCTCTCCGCCTCCTTCGAGGCGCTCGCCGGCTACTTCCCCTGCATGAACTCCTTGGAAGGCGATGAAGGTGAGCGAAGCTGTTCCGTACCGCCTCCAGACGCTGACCCTATTTGTAGTACAGTTTTACCGGTTCTGCCTAAGAAATACATAACATGATTGAAGTAGAAATGGAATAATAAGAACAGCAACAAAGAAGTGACGGGATAGTGAGTCTGGCAATGGTGGCGGGGGAGGGGGGGGTCGGTGGTGCCGGGGAGGGGGGCTAAAATGTGCCCCCTCCCTCTGGCTCTGGCCCCCCCCTACCGCCGGAGTCCAGATACGCCTCTGGTTGAGGGTTCAAAGAAAAACACCTGACGGAGCATAAAGGGTTGCTCAAAAGGTATAGAATCTGCTACAAATGTTGTTCTTCCTCAGACCATCTTGCCAAAGACAGTAAAGTTCCCATCAAGTGCACAGAACATAGCAGCGACCAAAATATCTATGCCCTGCACCCAGATAGTATAAAACCAAACTCCCTTGATCTACCCCCAAGTCAAGTTATGGTGGGGAGGTGGAGGAAGAGAAGGCATCAACACTTCAGGTCACTCCAAAATCCACAAAGGTGTGTGGAGGAAACTGAGAAGAGAGATCTTGCACTAAGATATGCCTGGCCAAAGTGTATCCTGAAGGACAGCATGACAAGGCAGCAAAAATATACACTATCATAGACGAGCAGAGCAACAGGTCCCTCGCAAGATCAGAGTTCTACGACCTGTTTGGTATCCATCAAGATTACTCCTCATGCAGCCTCAAAACTTGTGCAGGGGTCACACAAGTGTCAGGAAGAGTAGCAAGTGGCTATATAATAGAGGCAATGAATGGCAGCATAAAGTCATGACGACAAGGATGAAATTCCCATGCCAGAGGTTTCTCAGAACCATGCCCACCTGAGGCCTATAGCCAATCAGCTCACACCGTTGATCCAGACACTGAGATTTACCATTTAGTCTTAAATCCAGATAAGACTGTTACATCCTGGATAACAGGTCGTGAAGTAGTTCCTTCTGTAATACCTACACTGTTTAATAAACAGATACCAACGATGCAATCTTTTAGATATTTAGGAGTCATTATTGACTCAGCTCTATCATTTAATGAGCAAATATCTGAGATAGTAAAGAAATCTTTTTATCATCTACGAAAACTGCGTTCAATTAGAAATTGGATCAACAAAGATTCGCTATGTACCCTAACATATGCATATACTATGACACGTCTGGATTATTGCAACATCATCTATGCAGGCCTTACTAAGATCAATATAAAACGGTTACAAATGATGCAAAATACAGCAGCCCGTATTATTTGTAGGGCTTCAAAATATGATAGGATTATACCTCTCCTATACCATCTTCACTGGCTCCCAGTTGAAGCCAGAATAAAATTTAAGATTCTCACTCTGACACATAAAGCCTTACATTTATTGACTCCATCATATTTAGCCAATCTCATTATACCATACTCTCCCATATGAACACTTCGATCACTTACAGATAATAGATTAGTAATTCCATCATCCCAAAAGGCCAGATGGGAGTCTACCAGAACCTCAGCTTTCTTTTTTCTAGCCCCTTCACTTTGGAACTGCCTTCCAAAAACTATTAGAATTGAAGAGTCCTATATTTACTTCCGTAAATTCCTGAAAACATATTTGTTTCAGAATACGTTCGACAATAATCTGGGATGAAAGGGAAAAACAGAATGAATATGTATTAACTAGTAATATGTATAATTATATTTTTGGCATGGATGGTTGTCTATTGTCTACATACTTTTTAATATGGATTTTGTTTTGTTTTCCTATGCTTTTCTATCAAATTAATGGATTTCCTGTATGTTTTTAATATAAATTTTCTTTTTTAAGATGTAAACTGTTCTGTTTTGCGAATGCATTAAGAAACGGTATAGTAAATACATAAACAATAAACAATCTTGTTCTTCCTGGCAGAGATGCACCGGAACTGCTGGATATCCATGAGTGGTGCAAGGGCCCATGTGACAGTCCCTGTGCACACTGATTTGACTTGTGTTAGAGGATAGTAGGTGATGTCTGCCTCAATCAAACCAGAAGGCCAAGTTTCAACGTATTTTCTACCAATGTCCTAGAAAGCGGGTGTGTCTCCCTGTTTGAACCATGTCCCAACTACTTAATCACCAAGGAGGCTCCCAGTTATAAGGAACAGAGCACTGATCCAACACTCTGCAGGACAGTCTTCTTAGCAGGTTTCGGAGAACACCTGCAAAGCTCAGTGTTCCAGATCACCAAGAAGTATGACAAACCTGCCTTCTCCTTAGAAGATAAAGAGTTCCTGAACATCATGAACAAAGAGTTCATCAAAGATGAATTGAACAGCTGGGTGGCACCCCTACCATTCCATAAGCCCAGGCCTTAACTCCCAAACAATAGAAGTTATGCTCTCTCTCGTCTCACCTCACTGCAGAGAACCTTGAAGAGAAAGCCAGAGATGAGACAGCATTTCATGACCTTCATGCAGGATATGCAATGGCCATATAGAGCTTTCTGTACTTCTGAGGGAGAACGAAGAGTGCTGGTAGCTACCCACCTTTGGGGTATACCACCCACAGAAACCAAGGCAAATCCGAATCATATTTGATTCCAGTGCCCAGTTCCAAGGGACCTTGCTGAATATTGTGTTGCTCACTGGGCACAGGATACTGGGGATTTTAATCCACTTCAGAAAACAGCCCATTGCCATAACATCGGACATTCAGCAAATGTTCTACTGCTTTGTAGTCCATAGAAATTATCTAAGGCTCCTGTTGTTCCACATTGATGATATCAGTGGAGATGTCATTGAATACAGGATGCAAGTCCATGTCTTTGGGAACAGGTCATCACCGGCAGTGGCTACCTAGGGGCACCGATGAACTGCACAAGAAGGAAAAGAGGAACATTGTACCAACGCCAGGCAGTTCATAGAAAGAGACTTCTATGTGGATGATGGATTGAAGTCCCTGCCTACCGAAACAGAAGCCATCAACCTGCTGAAAAGAACACAGATGATGTTAGTGGATGCTAACTTGAGGCTCCACAAAATCGCATCCAGCAGTGCCAACATGATGGAGGTGTTCCCTTTAGTAGACCATACTAAAGAATTGAAAGACCTCGACTTGGGAGTGAACACACCTCAACTATGTTGGGACCTGAAGAAGGACACCTTCACCTTTTGTGTCTCCACCTAAGAGAAACCTCACACCCAACACGGCATCTTATCTTTAGTGAACAGCCTGTAATTCGGATTTATGACACCAATCACCATTCAAGGCAGATCCTTACTGTGCAAACTCTCATCAATCTCAAATGAAGGGGATGCCCCACTA
This sequence comes from Microcaecilia unicolor, assembly GCF_901765095.1. Taxonomy (NCBI): domain Eukaryota; kingdom Metazoa; phylum Chordata; class Amphibia; order Gymnophiona; family Siphonopidae; genus Microcaecilia; species Microcaecilia unicolor. The sequence continues at coordinate 192,104,787 of NC_044033.1, read as the reverse complement.
CCACAGGAACAGAACGGGAAATATGGAAAGACTCCTTAAAGGCATTGAACAATCCCAAGTCCCACATACATATGCCTCCATGTCCCTCATGAGCACTTGCTACAAGGAAATTTGTGTCTTCTCTGATGCCTCTGAGAAGGCCATAACCGTAGTGGCCTACCTGAAAACCATAGACGCGCACAGCAGTGTCCATGTGAAATTCATCCTTGGCAGGGCCAAGTTAGCACCACAGCCTAACCACACTATCCATCACATGGAACTGAGCAATTTTGGCAGTAGAATTGGCAGAACTGACTGTGAGCGAGATGGATATTCAGCCAGATTCACTCAAGTTTACAGTGATAGCAAGGTAATGCTGGGCTACATACTCAACCAATGAAGAAGATTCTGCATATACAGTGGGGGAAATAAGTATTTGATCCCTTGCTGATTTTGTAAGTTTGCCCACTGACAAAGACATGAGCAGCCCATAATTTTAGGGTAGGTTATTGGTAACAGTGAGAGATAGCACATCACAAATTAAATCCGGAAAATCACATTGTGGAAAGTATATGAATTTATTTGCATTCTGCAGAGGGAAATAAGTATTTAATCCCTCTGGCAAACAAGACCTAATACTTGGTGGCAAAACCCTTGTTGGCAAGCACAGCGGTCAGACGTCTTCTGTAGTTGATGATGAGGTTTGCACACATGTCAGGAGGAATTTTGGTCCACTCCTCTTTGCAGATCATCTCTAAATCATTAAGAGTTCTGGGCTGTCGCTTGGCAACTCGCAGCTTCAGCTCCCTCCATAAGTTTTCAATGGGATTAAGGTCTGGTGACTGGCTAGGCCACTCCATGACCCTAATGTGCTTCTTCCTGAGCCACTCCTTTGTTGCCTTGGCTGTATGTTTTGGGTCATTGTCGTGCTGGAAGACCCAGCCACGACCCATTTTTAAGGCCCTGGCGGAGGGAAGGAGGTTGTCACTCAGAATTGTACGGTACATGGCCCCATCCATTCTCCCATTGATGCGGTGAAGTAGTCCTGTGCCCTTAGCAGAGAAACACCCCCAAAACATAACATTTCCACCTCCATGCTTGACAGTGGGGACGGTGTTCTTTGGGTCATAGGCAGCATTTCTCTTCCTCCAAACACGGCGAGTTGAGTTCATGCCAAAGAGCTCAATTTTTGTCTCATCTGACCACAGCACCTTCTCCCAATCACTCTCGGCATCATCCAGGTGTTCACTGGCAAACTTCAGACGGGCCGTCACATGTGCCTTCCGGAGCAGGGGGACCTTGTGGGCACTGCAGGATTGCAATCCGTTATGTCGTAATGTGTTACCAATGGTTTTCGTGGTGACAGTGGTCCCAGCTGCCTTGAGATCATTGACAAGTTCCCCCCTTGTAGTTGTAGGCTGATTTCTAACCTTCCTCATGATCAAGGATACCCCACGAGGTGAGATTTTGCGTGGAGCCCCAGATCTTTGTCGATTGACAGTCATTTTGTACTTCTTCCATTTTCTTACTATGGCACCAACAGTTGTCTCCTTCTCGCCCAGCGTCTTACTGATGGTTTTGTAGCCCATTCCAGCCTTGTGCAGGTGTATGATCTTGTCCCTGACATCCTTAGACAGCTCCTTGCTCTTGGCCATTTTGTAGAGGTTAGAGTCTGACTGATTCACTGAGTCTGTGGACAGGTGTCTTTCATACAGGTGACCATTGCCGACAGCTGTCTGTCATGCAGGTAACGAGTTGATTTGGAGCATCTACCTGGTCTGTAGGGGCCAGATCTCTTACTGGTTGGTGGGGGATCAAATACTTATTTCCCTCTGCAGAATGCAAATAAATTCATATACTTTCCACAATGTGATTTTCCGGATTTAATTTGTGATGTGCTATCTCTCACTGTTACCAATAACCTACCCTTCAATTATGAGCTGCTCATGTCTTTGTCAGTGGGCAAACTTACAAAATCAGCAAGGGATCAAATACTTATTTCCCCCACTGTATGTGAGCAACCGAGTAGAATGCATCAGGAAATCCACCCAACCTGATCAATGGCTCTATGTGCTGACCGACCAGAACCCAATGGACCATGCCACGAGAGCTATCGCAGCAATACATTTAGCACAAATGATTTGGTCAACTGGGCCAGATTTTCTTACAAAACCGACAAGCACTTCCCCAGCCATTGCAAACACCTTTAAGCTGGTGAATCCAGAAGGCGATGCCAAGATTGGTCCGGTAGTGACTGCTCTTACCACAAACATCTCAACTAATAATAACCTTAACTGATTTTCAAGATGGCTGATGCTTAGACGAGCTGTAGCCCACCTCCTCCACATCACATGCTCATTCCAGCAGAAGCCTGAAGGGAGAGCGAGCATGTGTCACCACTGGCACCTTTGCACCTTGCCCTTGATACTAGAACTCCTTGAAGCAGAGACCATCTTGCACTGTGTGCAGCAAGAAACATATGCTGCAGAGCTCCAATGCATTAACAAAGGGGAAACATTCCCAAAGACAGTTCTCTCCAGAAGCTAGACCCCTTCAGTGATGAAGATGATTTGCTGAGAATAGATGGCCATCTCACCCATGCCAAACCTCACAATATTGCACCATTCAGCACTTCACCTCTGAAACAACTTTCATCTACCTGACAATTCTCCCACCTTTACCATAAAGCTTCTTTCTCTTCAAATTTCCAGCTCTACCCACCAGTACAGCTTTCAGAACTATGATGTCTCTTGCCTTGGGGTAATAATTTATCTATGAACTGTGAGTAAATTAGCTACATTTATTCAACAAAAGTAAATTTCAGAAAAAGAAAAGAGATTTCTGAAGTGTGATGATGTGCTGAGATTATACGTTATGGATATTAGGACATGTGTACGTTCTAAGAAGGCCATAATAGTAAAAAGGCAAGTTCACTCCAGGGGAGCAGAGACATGTGCTTACAAGACAAGATGGAGGATGCCTGAGCTCGTGGGGACAGAATGACCCACAGGGCCAGAGGGTGCGATAAAGGGACCAATAGGGCCAGAGTCTGAGACCAGGTAGCAGAGGAGGTCATAGAGGGCAGTCCTTGATTGGAAAGAAAGGTCATACTCTTGCTGACCTATCAAAGATAGTAGACATTATCAGGAAATAACAGCAGGTAGACAAAGGAATCAAGCTCACCTGAGAAAGGGAGGAGGCCTTGCAGAATAGACCACTAGTAATGAAACTTTTACAAAAAAGTAGGGGTGGCGGCAGTACACATGAGAATATATTACACACAATGCATTGCTCAATTGTCATGGCAAGGAGTGACTACAGCACTAAAATCCCAAAGGAGAGAGAACAGCTTTAAAGGCATTAAACACATTTTAGAACTGCGCTAGAAAACTAGCATAAGGCTGTTGGGGGGCAGAACAGCATTATTCCCGGATATTCAATGTCGGGCCGTGCCTGGGCACCAGCGTTGAATATGTGGATTTATGCAGCAGGCTATCTCTTATGTGGTTAAGTGCGAAATCGAGCACTTAACCGCCTAAGCGACACTGCATTAAGACATGACTGACTTTTATGCCATGTGATTTAGCCACTAAACTTAGGTGGTTAAGTGCTGAATATATCAACATTTAACCGCATTAGTGCCACTTCACCCCCAGACCACCCACACAATAGTCGGCTTTCAATTTAGCAGTCTGTGGTGATATTCAGCAAGACTAACTGGTTAAGAGCCTCTGAATATCAGCGGATAGTCCCACACAAGCAACTTAACCAGAAGCCATTTTTGTCTGGTTAAATCACTTTGAATATTGACCCCATAATTGTTTGCCAGTGTGTATTCCCGAGCAGCAAAAAGGAGAGAAACGGCAGAAACCTGCTCTGTCCCAGCCTCTGCTAGTTTTATCTCTCAGGGGCTCTTGCCTCATATGACTTTTTCTGTCCTTGGGAGATCCCTTCATCTAGTTCTGGCAGGCTTGTGCCTTCATTACATAAGCTGGCCACAAACTTTTATCTCATAGGCATTTAAGCACTGGAAACATCTTTCAGCAAGATCAGCTGATGGTCGCTGTCCCGAAGGTGAAACTATGTGTTCCAGGCGAGTTTAAATTACAGCTCTGAGGGCTTTCGTGCCAGCTTACCTCCCCAGGGCCAGAGATGTCAGTCAAGCAGAGATTGGAGGGGGCCACAGCCAAGGGGGTGTGTGAGAGTGTGTGTTCAAGGCAGCTCATATGTCCCAGCCTGTTCCAAAATGACTTTGTGTCTGGACATTTATGGTATAGGTTGTCAGTACATTCTTTTTCCAGTCAAGGGCATTGCTAAACCCAGGCCCAATTACTGAGCTGCTCTTTGCTTGCCAATTCTTCCTGTAGAAAATCCTTGAGAAGATTACCCTCAGAGACATTCATCTGACAAAATGCCTGACCCATGATGCTCAGCAGTATTTCAAGAGGGTTTTCCCATTCTTTCCTACATGTGCCACTGTGCCAGGTGCTTTCACCTATCTGCTTCAAGAAAAAAAAATGGATGCATACATCATTGCTCTCAATGAAAAAACAGCTTGTTTTTTTTTGTAATATAATGTCTTTTTTACAAGCTCTGTCTTAAAGCACTTTACAAACAAGCAATGCAGACAGCTGCAAGTTATCTTTTTGCAATATAATCTGAGAGGATTTGCAGAGCTGCCAAGTTACTGAGTTCCAGGAGGGAAACTTATTAGCCAGTCCTATTTTGAACTTATATCCCAAAGCAGTGTGGTATTTGCAGACTTTGATTCTAGGCAATAAAATCAGTGCTGCAGGTCTCATAACATCAAAATAGGGATATCTGAAATCCAGGGCTGGCCTACAATCTCCCTCTTGGAACTGGGTAACAACTTGACAGCTCAGGAGTTTTTGGGAAGGGGAAGGGGACATGACACTATGCATATTAGTAGGAGAATTCAAGCTTGGATTCAGAGCCATATCTCTCTCTTTGGAGAGCTATGGCTCTGGAGGAGTAGCCTAGTGGTTAGTGCAGTGGACTTTGATCCTGGGGAACTGAGTTCAATTCCCACTGCAGCTCCCTGTGACTCTGGGCAAGTCACTTAACTCTCCATTGCCCCTGGTACAAAATAAGTACCTGAATATATGTAAACCACTTTGAATGTAGTTGCAAAAACCTCAGAAAGGCAGTATATCAAGTCCCTTTCCCCTTTGACATCTCTAGATATGGGGAGAGAGGGAAGTTGTCCCCTAGTGGCCAGGGGAGTCTGCACCTCCCCAACTGGCCAAAGACACAACTGTGAAAGACACATCTCCTCCCCAAGTGACTCTCTTTCTCAAGTACTAATTTCAGCCTGAGCTGCAGTATTTTGTCACTTCAACCCCCCCACCCCCCTAAAGCTGAAGAGTCAGATGGTAGCAATTTTACAGTGATTTGAATGCTGCCAGACATTCTCATGCCTTTAAAGAGACAGGTCTGAGACTGCACCTCAGGCACTTAGAACAAAATGTCACCGAGACAGAGGAATAGCCTCCTTTTCAGCCTGGAGCTCCTAGATAGCTGCAAACACAGGCTAGTGGCAAAGCTGGACTTGTTCGGATCTCCAGGTTCCTTGGTTCTAAGCCAGAGGTTATGCTTCAGTCATATGGACCGGCTCTGTGGATGCCAGTTAATGCTGAGCATCCCCAATATTGAGTTAGGTCCTTTATTGTGTCCAGGTAGAGGTCATTTACATGGCATTTGGCACTCCCCATTCATTTTGAAATGTTGGCACCTATGTCCTTCAGTCAGTGCAGCTCTTACTCCACTTTCTTTTCTGCATACAGGAAATCTCATTTTTATTTAGTTCAGTGGACTATATATAAACTGACTGAGTGCCTGAAAAGCTTTCAAACTAAGCTCATTTTTAATGCAAAAAAAAAAAAAAAAAAAAGATGCACATAGTGTGAAAATCTATGAGAGAAGAACCTGATGGTATCTTACCTCAAATGTTCATTATCTGGAGAAAGATCTTGAGGAGATGATATCCAAAAATTTGAAGATTGCAAAACAGTGCATCAAGGTAGTGATAAGAGCCAGAGGAAAGTGAAAGTGCTTAGGAAGATCCAACAAAGAGAACAGGAACAAGAACCTCTACCTGTAGTCCAGGGGCGTAACCAGGCACCCAATTTTGGGTGGGCCTGGGCCCAAGATGGGTGGGCAGAAGAACCTCGCCCCGTCCCACAGGTGATTTGGTCTCTCCTTCTCTCGCCTGCATGCCATATGGTCTCTCAAACATCCCCCTTCTCCCATATACCTTTTAAATAGCAGATTTTCACCAGCAGCGAGCAGCAACTAATACACACTGCTCATGTTGGCCCCACACCCTTCCCTCTGATGCAGCTTCCTGTTTCCGCCTAGGCAGAAATACATCAGAGGGAAGGCTGTGGGGCCGGTGCAAGCAGTATGTATGTCACTGCTCACTGCAGGCAAAGATCTGTTACTTACAAGGTATGCAGGAGGGACACTTGTTGGGAGTTTTCGGCTGGTGGGGCTTGGGGATCCCTGCCAGCCACATCATAGGTATGCTGCTACGAACCCAAAGTGGGTGAGCCTGGGCCCACCCAAGCCCACCCTTGGCTATGCCACTGCTGTAGTCCAACAAGCACAAAGGAGTAGGGGTAGACCAGTGACTTCCAGAACACAGTTATGGATGTATAAATATTTATTTATTGAGCAAATCACCTCACGGAACAAGACCTGACACGGGACCATGTTTTGGCGGGAAACCAACCACCTGCTTCAGGGGTCACATACACTATAACATGAACAAACAGAAGGATAAAAAAATAAATAAGTGAACATACATAAACATTTTCAAATAATGGAGCATGTTCTGTGAGGTGCTTTGTTCAATAAACAAGTTTTTACTTGGGGCAATGAAGGAGTGACTTGCCCAGGATCACAAGGAGCTACCGTGGAAATTGAACCCAGTTCTCCAGGTTCTCAACCCACTGAGCTAACCATTAGGTTACTTCTCCACTCCGACAATACATAGGCAGTGGAATAGGATGGGCCACTGAGACCACAGCCTGACCTACGTTTTGTTCCACACAGACAGCATCAATAACTAGGGGAGGGGCAGAGGTTGGGTGGTTTGTTTGGTCTCTGAAATAATGTAAATGAAACAGATGATTTCCAGTGAAAAGGTCATTCTGGAACAACATACTCGATATGACGCTCCCAAGGGGATAGACTGAAAAGCAATGTCAGGAACTTTACAGAAGGGTTGGAGGATATATGAGACAGCCTCCCAGAATTCAAGAAAGCATGGGATAAGCTCAGAAAAAGGTAAACTGGGAGGAAGATGATGATAATACTGGACATAGGCTAATCTCTGTGGTGGTGGAGCTGGAAGGGTAAATATGCAGGCCCAAGGGACTTTACAGGCTTTATCAGATATCCTTTTCTATGTTTCAAATTCTGGTATGCATTGTATTTCCAGTTCTTTATCAACAGCCCTCTGCAGAAGTGAATCAAATTACAGTTTGTTTTCATGAATGCCTCTAACAGTTGGAGTGTGTGCAATGGAAAGTTAAGTCCCTGCTAGTCATATGGTCATAATTGCTGAGAGGAGGGATCTCACATGTTCTGATGTTCCTTCATTACTTCTGCAGCAGCTGGAAATATTTACCGAGGTTGGAAATTCTCCTTTAGGATCTATGTCAGAATTACTGGACTTGTCTTCAGTTTCCCTAGGGGGCTCCCATCTGAGTCCTTTTCTCTCTGCTTCTCATTCCATCCACCACATGCAGTCTGCTTCCTTTTAAATGTAGTGCTGCAAACTTAGAAATGTAGAAGCAGAGAATGTGATTAATGTGTCCTTCCTGCTGCGTCACTGCGGAGGCTCTGCAATGCAGTGATATCCTGAAAACCTGACTCATTGATGGTCCTTGAGGACTGGGAGTTTTCAGGATATCACTAATGAATATGCATGAGCGAGATATGCATGCCTACCACCTCTACTGTATGCAAATCACACTCTTCTGTCTCACACACTGCTACCCACAGTGGCAGTTGCACCAAGGATTCTTCCATAGGAGAGAGGTTCTGAACTGAATAACTCGACCCTTCAGATCAGGGGAGCTGTGCTTAGTTGCTGAAACATTGATGAATAGTTGTGGGTAGGTAAGTCTGAGCAATGTTGTTTCTAGGAGAGGAGAGGAGGAAAAACCAAACTCACTGGCAGGGCTGAGGTAAAAATGGCACCTTTACTTACCTCAAAGTCCAAAAGCAGGAAAAAAAAAGCCCCTATGGAGAATCCACGATGCAAAAGGAAGAGTAGGGAATGATGCAATGACTTCTAGTCAATGGGTAGATGAAAACACAGACTTTATTGAACAAGCACCAAACAGGGACCTGACACAGCACACACAAAAGGTAAAGGTGGGCAGACATAAACAAAAACAAAGGTGCAGAGGGCAGGACCAACAACCAAATGGTATGTGTGACCGAAAACTCTGGCAGGCCAATAGGATAGTGTATGTTACTAAGGGCATAGTGGTGTCACTGAAGGCAAATGAAATGTGCCAGTACTTCTAAGGAATGGGACACGTGAAGGAACTAACCTATCAAAGTACAGGTAGTCGGGAGTTCGGTGTCTCGTGATTGGAGGGAATGGGTCATATGCAGGACGCTGACCTCTCAGAGTGCAGCTTACAGAACCAAGTAAGAATTTTTATAGCTTCAGGCTGTAAGTATAATTCAAACAAACATAAATATGAACACACGGCAGTGGGGACAGAGCACATTCATTAGGAGTATCCTGAAAAGCTGACATGTTGGTGACCCTCAAGGCAGTGGCGTAGGCACAGGCCCACCCAGCCTAGTGGCTCCCAAAACATCTCAGTGGCGGTGTGTCGCTCCTCTCTCTCTCTTCTCCACAGGCGGCACATCTGCCCATCTCTCTCTGATCCCCCTGTCCCCCCAGTCTACCTTCGAGCCATCACTAGAAGTCATTCCTATAGGCAACTTGCTTCGGTCCTGCAGGTTTCCCTCTACCACCTCTCACCCTCAATGATATCATTTCCTGTTTCTTCACTGGCAGGGACGCGGTAGAGGGAAGCCTGGAGGGCCAGTGCTGATTGCCTACTGGAATCACTGCCAGTGATGGCTCAGAGGTAGGGGGAGGGTTCAGAGAGAGAAGGGCAGATGCTGGGTGGGCAGGGGGGAGAGGGGCATGCCAGGCTGTGGGCAGGGGGGAGAATGATGACGATATATGAATAGGAGTGGAGGGAAAGGTTAAAAAGAACTGTATGTATGTATGTATGGGGACAGGGTGGGAAAGGCCCACCTAGGTTAACTCAGGGCCCACCTGAAATGGCAGGTCTGGCTATGCTCCTGCCTCGAGGGCTGAGAGTGAAGAGCAAGGGCCTATGAGATCTCTGAAACTTCCTTTCAGCGAAGGCTCCTCTGTGCTTATTCCAGCACCTCTCTTGGGAACCTGTTTCATGCATTCGCCAGCCTTGCTGTTCACACATATTTATTGGTTTTGGATTTGCCTTTCTGTTTACACATATTTAGTGATTTTCGATTTGTGTCTACCCGCTTTCAACCTATTGCCATGACTTCTGGTCTAACTACTTTTCCTCTAAAAATGTTTTCTTATGTGCTTTATTTATACTTCTAAGGCATTTGTGTGTTTCCATTATATTCTCCCTCCCTTCTATGGTAGTGGCAGAAGTTCATATTAAAGACTCCCATGCACCAATTTTGCAAAAGGTCCCCAGAGAATGAGGGGTGGGGTGGGGGAATCCACTCTAAAAGATCTGGGAGCAACTGCAAGCAGGCCCCTTTCTCCTTTGGTGTCCCTCTCCCCACCCCCAGGATGCCACTGTTCTGGGGTATGCTTGTTGAGGTCCTTGTTTCATGTCAAAGGGCTTTAGATGCAGACTGTGCACCACTTTGGCCCTCCCTTCTGTAGGTTGCCTTCACTCTGTGTATATCTGTTTGGAGATTATAGCTTCTGCTATTGGACACCTATACACATCTTTCACCTACATTTGGACATATTCATTTGCTCTAGTTAGTTACAAATGCCAGACTGGGGTCTACATACTCATATGGAAGCGGTGCAAAGAAAAGCTACGAGAATGGTATGGGATTTGCGTTGCAAGACGTATGAGGAGAGACTTGTTGACCTGAACATGTATACCCTGGAGGAAAGGAGAAACAGGGGTGATATGATGCAGACGTTCAAATATTTGAAAAGTATTAATCCGCAAATGAACCTTTTCCGGAGATGGGAAGGCGGTAGAACTAGAGGACATGAATGAGATTGAAGGGGGGGCAGACTCAAGAAAAATGTCAGGAAGTATTTTTTCACGGAGAGAGTGGTGGATGCTTGGAATGCCCTCCCGCGGGAGGTGGTGGAAGGAAAACGGTAACGGAATTCAAACATGCGTGGGATAAACATAAAGGAATCCTGCTCAGAAGGAAGGGATCCCCAGAAGCTTAGCCGGTGGTGGGAGGCAGGGTTGGTGGTTGGGAGGCGGGGATAGTGCTAGGCAGACTTATACGGTCTGTGCCAGAGCCGGTGGTGGGAGGCGGGGCGGGTGGTTGTGGGGCAGGGATAGTGCTGGGCAGACTTATACGGTCTGGGCCCTGAAAAAGACAGTTACAAATCAAGGTAAGGTATACACAAAAAATGGCACATGTGAGTTTATCTTGTTGGGCAGACTGGATGGACCGTGCAGGTCTTTTTCTGCCATCATCTACTATGTTACTAATATGTTACTATGTTACATACTCATAAATCTACTGAGCTGTTTTTTCTAACGTATGCATACTACTACTACTACTACTATTTAGCATTTCTATAGCGCTACAAGGCATACGCAGCGCTGCACAAACATAGAAGAAAGACAGTCCCTGCTCAAAGAGCTTACAATCTATACTATAAGCTACTGAATTTACTATAGCATTTCAGTGCCGGAGATATCCCTACCTACTCCAAATTACACTTTCTATTTTTATCTCCCTACTTGTTCTTGTCAGGCAATTGAGTCATCAGAGAGCTGGACAGAATTCACTAATGAATTTTCTCTCATCTATAATGAAAAAGCGTCAGACCTGGTGATGGACTCAAGTCTTCTCCAGTGATGTAATGATCTCAAATGGGCACGTCCACATTTTCCAGCTCCCTGTCCTTGCGTTTGAGCGAACACCTGGCAATTCTGTGCCAACTTAGTCCCTGTTTGGTATGATTAGTTCAATGCCAGGCACTGGATTCATTCCTGGAAGTTGTACCTTTTCCGCTCTTGTCCAACCGTGAGAGGCCATGTTGCTTAGCAGCCAGCAAATGAAAATGATACAGTTAATCCATGTGCTTAGCTGAACCTCAGGGGGGGGAGGGGAAAAAGAGTTTTAAAAAATGATTATTGAAAGAAACACAAATCCTACCTGAGCTTTTGGCATGGTCTGCCTTTATTTTTAGACATCTTCTTTATTTGAAGCTGATTCAGAACCAAAGATTGTGAGTGCTATTATTGAATGTGCCATTACTCTAAAATCTGGCACTACACAAATGTAGAGAATTCTAGAAACCTAATTTAAAAAATATATGACCCCTATGCAAAGGTAGAGTGCTTAAAACATAACATGTCAATGAGAACTACTCCCAACGACCAGAATTTACCTCTCCCTTCACTATTAATATTTATGGGAAATCCTGGTCGCTCGACGTTTGGGAGTAGTTTTATGGAAAGACAAGGCTGGAAGGGGCAGCCTTCCCACATCTATGTTGGCCCATACTATAGGGACAAGTTTATAACTTGTCATCCCATTTTATGTAAACGATGAGTAAGGAATGGAATATTTATTTATTTATTACATTTGTATCCCACATTTTTCCACCTTTTTGCAGGCTCAATGTGGCTTACATATTACCGTTAACGGCGTTAGCCGATTCCGATCTGAACAAATACATGGTATGAATGAATACAAAGTGATATTGTGGTAGAATGAGGTACATGTATGGTAGGTACAATTGGGGGGAACTTAGAGAGGGAAAGGGGGAAGAAGAGTCAGGTAAATGTCCGTTACGGTCTTTGGTTACATTGTGCCGCAAGTGTCCAGGTATTTTTATGTTGGGTTGGTGGGGTATGCTCTTCTGAACAGGTCTGTCTTTAGTGCTTTCTGAAAATTTAGGTGGTCGAGCGTAGTTTTTACTGCTTTTGGCAATGCGTTCCATAGTTGTGCGCTTAGGTAAGAAAAGCTGGATGCATAGGTGGATTTGTAAAAAAGAAATCCAAGGACGATATTTCTTAAGAATCCATTGTGTTTATTGACATTCACCACACATACAGTTCAAACTTTTTTTGCAGTTTATTACTGATGCAGAGGAGCTTGTTGTTTTCATGCTAATTCACCAGGGCTTTTGCATTACATCCTTCAGTTTGGTTCTAATTTGGAAGAGCTAACATCATAGAGGATTGGACTCCTGACGCAGGCAGCGTTGCTGAGACACAGCCCATGTCAAGTCACGCCTCAAGTTTGAACTGTAGGTGTGGTGAATGCCAATAAACACAATGGAGTCTTAAGAAATATCCTCCGTGGATTTCTTTTCTGACTTCATTCCTCACTCATTACTCATCGTTTGCTTCAATCCGTGAGGAAGTTTTGTCCTTTTTGTTGCCTGATTATCCCGTTTTATGTGCCCTAATGACACGTGCTGACCACCAAGTCTGTAACAGCACCTGGAAGCCAAGATTTCATTAAATAATACTAGAATAAACCTGCATTGGTGTGTCTAGTTACATCTGGTCATTGTGTACGCCTAAATGTGCCATGCCACATGTGTAACTTACAATATTCTGTAAGTTCTGCATGTAAGTTGTTGACACACACATGGCATTTACCAGCACAGCATGATCAGAGGGGTCTGGTGCGAGTGTGCCAGGGAATACCACAAAGCTCATTTAAATTATATTTAAATGTAGCTGTTTGGTATTCCGCCCATATGATCAGAGCACTGTACTCTGATCTTACAGGTGGAATAGCACCTTAACCCTACGCCAGCTCAGAGCTGGCGTTAGGGTTAAGGCATTATTCCATCCCCCTCCCATCCATGCCAAGCAGCCCAGTCTGCCACCATCAGTTCTGAGGGTCCAGTGGACAACTGGACCCACCCAAAGGCAAGGCCTTGGTGGCCTAGAGCCCTCCAAGCCCCACACACTCCCCCAGACACTGACACAAGAGAACTGGAGGTTCGGTGGTGCCCAGGATGCACTGGGCAGAGCAGGGTGCTGCCATTTTGGAGGCGGCAGTAGAAGGAGGAGGGAGTGCTACTCCTTTCTTCAGCATCTAGGGTTTGGGGCCACTTGACCACCAGGGGGGAGGGGTGAGTTAGAAAACCAATTGTGGGCTCGTTGGGGGTGTTAGGGGGTTGGAAGTCCACTGGATCTCCAGCCCCTCCTGTTTCGGTGTCCAGGGGGGTGTGGGGGCTTGAGGGGGCACTAAGCCACCAGGGCCTTGCCTTTGAGAGGAGGGGCCAGAGGAACACTGGATCTCCAGTCCCTTGGAATGTTTCACAGGTCTGGGCTTTTTTTTTTTTTGACAGCCTGGACCTCTCAAACCAGTGCAGGAGAATTGTTCCTGAGCGCATGCCCAGGCACAATTCTCTCACGTTGTGCCCCCATGATCAGCGCTAATAATGCACCTAAATTTGCATATTATTAATGTTGATCATTGGGGAGTTAATTTTCTACGCAGTTCCAGTGCTATTTTTACAGCGCTGTTTCGGAACAGCGTGGGGAATTGATCATCGGGTCCTTAGAGGAATTCTACCATTTCTCTGGATAATTCATGTTGGTGCTTGACTAGCCTCATAATTAGAAAGTTCTACATAATGTCTGTCTTAAATCTCTCTCCACTACTGACAGTAATCTCATCACTACTTCATCACTTCTTCAGAAAAAAATGGAGAATAATTCATTGATATCTTCACATGCAACCCCACTCCTCCTCCTCTCATATATTCGAAGTCTCTTAGTAGGCAAATATAATTTTGCCACTCCTTGGGCTCTACATGTCGCTCCCATTATGGCTCCTTTTCAATAGTTTACATGGCAGCCAACTGAAGCCACTATAAACTCAAGATATTAATGCTGGTATTCAAGTCTACAAAGGGCTGAGGACCAGAATATCTTGCTGATAGGTCATCTACCTATGTCCTAGAACAAACAGAGATTCACACCATTCCCAGAGACACACTTGCAGACCCACATACCAAATACACTAGGGGATTACTATTCAAAGCCATCAGTGATCAGATTTTTTTAAAATGCCAATAGTGGCATTTTTAAAAATTTGTTTATTCAGCATTACTGTACAGATAGGTGGCAGCACTGAATATACGTATAATGTGGTCACTGCCAACAGCTATACATCTAGATTGAGAGGGAAATATGGTGTCTATTTGTAGTCTATTTTATAAAGACACATAGGTACCTCTCTACAGGTCCCACATCAAAAGGAGATGGGACCAGCAGGACTAGCAGAGGCACGTGCAGGCAAATGGTTCCATGCATCTTTCCTGAGGTGTTATTACTGCTACCACTGCTGACCCAGGAAGGCAGCTAGAGGGCAAGCTGGAGAGTGAGATGAGAAATGAGGTGGGGGGAGGGAAGAAGAGAGAAACAGAGCCAAGCATATCCACTAATGATGGAGTCGTAGTAACTCTCCTTGGCTAACTGTAAATAATTCTGCATGGTCTCAATCATGGGTATGTCCAGCTTGGAATTCCGAGCACTTCCTGTTGCCTGGGCCTTTGATGCCTGTTGCATCTCAGTAGGGTGGCTTATCCAGGATTCCCTAGAGTGCTAAGACTCTTCCCATGCCTCCATCTGCTCCAGCCTCAAAAGTGGAGGGACACAGATTCTCCTGATTTTCACTGTGGTAGCTACTTGGCAGGCCTCCAGAAACTTTTGCCTCCTCCACATTATGGGTGTAGCTCAGATGAATGGTTGTGGAATCACTTCTGTACCTTGCCAACCAGTCTCTCCACTCTTTGTCTGGGGCTTCCTCAACAGGAGTAGTATTGTAGGCCTGAAGCACCACTTCCAACACTTTTTGACAGATACCTCAAGTCCATTGATGAACCTCCCCTGTGCTCTGCAGGGGACATCCCTGGGCATATGCCCAACTTCACTGAGGTCAATGTATCCAGACTCTTGCACTGGCTTCATCAGTCAAACCTGAAGGAAACACCTGGGGAAGCTCTGTTCCAAATACAAGGGAACCTGAAGGAAACACCTGGGGAAGCTCTGTTCCAAATACAAGGGCCTCCACTGTGGGGTCCTCTTTCTCCAGGCTTATCATGGTGGCCTCCATGTCAGTTGGAAACCTGGGGCAACCAGAACTTTGGTCTCATATAAGGCCTGGGACTTTCCTGTACAGTCAGCCTTCTCCATAGTCAGTCATATCCCTTCAACTTCCCTTCCTTCAATCAGCCAGGGTGAATGCTTTGTTCAACCTGTTGCACAGGGGTCATCAGATTCACTAGACACCAAGAACAGCATCAGGGCTGTGGCCTGGGTCCAGTCATGGTGATGCATATTCTGGGCTTTGGGTCTCCTGGCAATCTCTCTCCAGTTCATACAGTTTGTGTCCACAGGCTAGGCACTTCAGGTGTACTGTGACAGGGGCTTGCTGCACATTCTTCTCGACCCTGCATTTCACAGTCTTGAACCATGATCCACACCCATTTCACCCTAGGCAAATGTTTTTTTCTAACTCCCCATCTAAAACATCTTCAGGCTTTAAAGGGCAATCAAAGCTCTCCTTGATACTAAGGCTACATTCAGGGCATCTAGCAGCATGTAGCCACATTGGAGTTTGACTCTTGGGCCTAACTGAGGCGAGGGGCTCAGTAGGGTTGGTGATAGCTTCCAGTGGGCCTCTCCCCAACTACATCAGGACCTCTCACTGACATATTTTCTAGGGATGCAGAAGTGATGCCAGCTCTTACCTCACTGCTTGACATTATGATGCTCCTCATTGGTTGTTGAGTGATCACCTGCTCCATCTAGCTCCTCAATAGGAAGGGCACTCCCTCTCAATAGTACCAACTTTTTGTGGTCTTCCTTCTGGAGGCAAAGTTGCAGCAGCGATCTTTGGTCACTGGTTCTCAACAACATCCCTCCATTTAGCTGCTAGTCACCTTCAGCACTTATGATGAGCACCATCCAGAGATAGCCTCAGTCCTGGTTCTCTGAAAATAATCCTTCAGCTCTCAGAAGTGACCACACCTCTCTAGTTTCATATTGAGGCACAAAGATTCGCTGGGAGGATTGTTCATCTCTGTTTCAGTCTGCCTTCCCACATCTGTACGCTCAATACATGGTCCATGTTGTGATACAGTTCTGACCTCCATCATAGGACCAACACCAAGATAGCAGGCTATTATAGTCTAAACTATGGAGGCACATCTCTGTAATTTTTTCCATATCTGCCTTCCCAATTCTGACTGGGGATCCTTCTTAATTAGGGGGAGATCAAACTAGCACTCTGTACACTTCTGTAGAATGTCCCATTGGTCCCTGTTCAGGCACCAATTTATATAGAGAGAGTCCTCTAGGTGAACTCCTGTTTGAGGGCAATCTCTGGGTCTATACAAATGATAAGCTGATGGGTCCTGTGAGGCAAAGGGCTAGTTAACTCCAAGGCCCTCACTCTTTATAGCTTTTCAGGTCTCTGGTTATCATGCTGTTACTTGCTCTGGAGGGGTGTTGATACAAAAAATCCACTCCACACACAGACAAGAAATGGGAACTCCAATTTAATAGTATCCCAATGGGGTCAAACTTCATTACAAGGCATCAATCAAGATGAAGTTTAGCAAAAATGAACGCTTGAGGTAGTTATAGTTTCTTCATTGAATAAGAATAATATTTACAATAGCATTACTTTCGTCTTTCCACTGACACAAAGACTTTGATCTTCCTTGCATTTCACCCATTCACTCTTTATAGGCTCTAAAGGCAGCTTCCTGGGACCCTTGCAGAGCTGGCATTAAATTAAATTAAATTTAATTTTGGCATTTATAGTCCGCTTAACCATCAAGTTCTAGGCGGAGTACAATCAACTGAAAATCAACAGTAAATGATCATTATACAGAGAACCTAAATCATACAAAATATATGGAACGCGCTGCCACACAACCTAAAAGCGATCTATGAACTGACCAACTTCCGAAAACAACTGAAGACCCATCTCTTTGACAAGATATACCACAGAGCAACACATGTGATACTCCCCACATATATCCAGAAATGTTTTATAATGCCTTTTGTTATATTACTATCATGTATTCTATTACCATGCAACCCAAAAGTATGACTCATACTAAAGATTTAAAAAATATTAAGGAGTAAGTGGGAAGCAATTGTATTGTCATGTATTGGACATGATCCAGAACTGTTTATGATAATGTGATATAATGGGTATGGATGTGTCTTTGGTTGACCTGTTTCAATGTCTTGTGGTTGGACTGTGAGGCGGAAGTTTGGCTAAGTATTTCTGGAAGAGCCAAGTTTTAACTGACTATCAGAAGCTCATATATTCCGAAATCTGTCATATTGAAAGTTTTCCGCCTTTGCTATCCCCTCTATAGTCTGACACCAGCATACCTACAAAAGCTCTTGCTCTTGAAGATTGTAGTGAGGAGTTTAAATTTAACTCTCACCTTAAGGGGGAGCCAGTGCAATTTTATTAAGAAATAGTTGCTGTAATCGGTTCAGCGACCACTGCCAATTAGTTTTGCGGCTGCATTCATAACTATCTGTAACTTTTTTACTGCTTTGTCTGGTAACCCCAAGTATACTATGTTGAAGTAGTCAAGGCCTGAAAGAATCATGGCTTGTACAACAATCTAAAAGTGTGTAGGGTTGAGACGGTATTTTATGTGTCTGAAAACTTTCAGTTTGAAGAAGCTTTTTCTGATTATGTTGTGTATTTGCGTAGTCATAGTTAGATGTGAGGCTAACCAGATGCCCAGGATCTTGATTTACTTCTATAATGGTATAGCCGACTCTGCTATCTCAGGGGGAGTACTTGGGGACTCAAGAGGACTATTGCCTACCCATAGGATATTAGTTTTGTTTGGATTGATCTTAAGGTTAAGGGAGCAAAACCATGCATATAAAACATCTTTCATCAATTAGTGCACTCCCTGAGAATAATAGGATGATATCATCTGCATAAGGGTAGTATCTGAATTTGAAGGTTTTCAGTATGTTTCCTATATCTCTAAGGTAGAAGTTGAAGAGAATGGGAGAGAGTGGTGAGCTTTAAGGGACCCCTTGCTTCATGTGCCAAGGTTGAGATCAAGAATGCTGCCATTTTACTTGGAGGGATCTCCTTCGTTAGCATCATTAGGAGAATTTCATGGTTGATCAAGTCGAAGGCAGCCAATAAGTCCAGTTGAATGAGGAAGACTTGGTGATCTTTTTCTAAAAGTAGATGGAGTTCAGCTAGCAGGCCCATCACTGTTTCTGTGCTAAATAGAGGTTGAAATCCTGATTGCATAGTGTCTAGTAGTTAGTGCTAGTCCATGTAGTCCTGAAATTGAGAGGCCACCGCTGCCTTCATGAATTTTGTTATAGTGGGGATGTTGATTATTGGGTGATAGTTATTTGACGTGTTTCTGTCAAGTGTCTCCCTTTTGAGTAGTGGAGTTAAAATGATTCTACCCAGCTCTTCAGGGAAACTTCCCTTCCTCAGCGTGACCTGAACTATAGTGATTATGTAGGCTATTATCTTTGAGGGTGCCGATCTGAGGAAGTCAATCCTACATGGAGCTAGAATACAGGATCCTTTTGAAAATTTGATAATTGTTGATTTAAGTCATTCTCTGAGATTATTTCAGTGAAGGAAGACCAGTAGCAATCTGCCAGGCAGTTTTCTATGTAGTTGATTATTAGCTCTTGTGGTCTTAGCGTCTTTGGGATTAAGTTTATTAGTTTCTCTGGTTTGGTTTGAAAGAATTTGGCAAAGTCCTCTGTGGTTAGTTTTGATCCTGTCTGTGATTGTGCAGGGATTGTTAAAGATTTATACCAGCTGAAATAGAGCATGGGTTGAGTTGTTGTTCTCGGAAATCTTGTGAGAGTAGTGTTTCTTTAGTCTTATCCTTTATTTATATTTCCTGATCAATATTCTCCATGTGGTCTTGTCTTGAGGATTTTCTGTTTTCAGCCAGATTTGTTCGTATTGTCTGCATGACTTCTTTAGGAGTAGTATTTCTTGGGTGTACCAAGGGTTGATTGCTGCTCTGGGGATCTTATTTGACTTCAGTGGTGTTATTTCATCCAGGGAGTTAGTCATAGTTTGGTTCCAAGTAGAAGCCATCTCTTTGGAGGAGAGATTTCAGATCCTGATTTTATCCAGATGTTTTTCTACTATATCCCATAGCTTGGTTTTATCTGTCTTGCCCCTAGATAGAATTGTTTCTCTTTGAGGCTTTTCTTGTTTAGTATGTGTGATTGGAATGACGAATTCTTGGAGATAATGGTCAGACCAAATGAGTGGTGACGAGGTCCACTTGGTATAGATCTATTTCCATAGCTGTGTTGGGGCGAAGATAGTGTCTATCAGATGACATTCCTTGTGGGATTGGCCTGTGTTGACCAGTTTGAGATCTAATTCCTGCAAGAAGTCTATTAGTGAAAGGGCGTCATTATTTTCTATATACTCAAGGTGTAGGTTGAAGTCTCCTATAATAGTGGTCAAAGGAAGAGATGCCAGACTTTGAGTCTTTCATGACTGTAGTTCTTCCATGTTAGTGTGCCAGGGTCCTAAAGGTCAATATAGCACTATTAGGCCATGGGTATGAGCACATATGAATGAGAGGGGTAATATCTTCAGGAAGAGTCCCTCAAGACCTTTTCCAATTAAGCTATTAGTTCAAGTTTGAGTGGTTCTGTAAATTACTGAGACTCCTCCCCCTCATTTGTTATTCCTGTATATCAAGTGAATGGTGTAGTTCAAAGGGTATAGCTGTCGCTGGACCACACATCTTCCGGTGCTAGCCATGTTTCAGCTATACAGATTGTTTGTAAGGTCTTAATGGTGTCATACTTATTTTTGTGGATCTGGCATTAAAGTAGTCTATTGTGAGAGCAGTTTGTTCTGTGTAACTGTTAGTCTGTGGTTTTATGTTGGTTGTTTGAATTGGTTTGATGAATCTATGGGTTCTAGGTATTTTATGTCTTCTAGCCAGCCCTGGTTTTCCTGTTGAGGTAATTGGAACTTACATAACAGTCAATTAAATTGTGGGATCTGGTAGCTGGCATGTAACTAGAGGTATAGTTTGTTTTGTCGAGACCTGCTGGTCTGAAATACCACCAAATAGGTATAGGTTGAAATAGGGCCATTTAAATCTTCTGCTTTAAGTGGCTGGGAATTTGTGCTGAGGCTCAATGTAATGATCAGGCTTAGGTTTGCAATTTAAAGGACCTGATTTATTGTCCTCATTCATCAAAGTTCTTACAGGTTGTTTGATTCTGTGTACCACTTACCTATAGTCAGATGAATATTCTTTGGTTGATAATCTCCTGGTCTCAGGTCTCACAACGGAGCTCACTAAGGGGCATGACCTGGCCCTTAGCCATGTCCCTTTGGCCCGACACCTCAGGAGGGAGCTTCCTTTTGATCAAGCTCGCCGGCATCTGACGTCACTTGAGCGCAACCATCCCAGCACTTCCTTTCCTGCTTGCTGCAATCCCCGATGAGTGGGTTTTCGATGGTGCAGTATGTGGGCACTTGATGGAGGAAGCTGCTGCTTGATGGTGGGCACTGGACGTTTTGTGTGACGCCTCAAGAGGGAGCTTCCTTTAGATTGGGCTCACTGGTGTCTGATGTCACTGGAGCGTCTAACGTTAACTGGGCTGCTACCTTACGCACACTCAGTGACCTCACATTTGAGACTTAATTGTCTGCCCTTTTCTTTCCTCCCACTTTCCCTATAGAGGTGCTCCTGGCTCAAGGTAACATCTGCTCCTCTGTTTCTCAATTAATTTAATAGGTCCTCCCTCTTTGGAGCAGCAGGGATATCTCCTGAGAAACTAAGTCTACATGAGGCTCTATTTCTCCTTTATTCAGATATACAGGGACCTCCAGACACCCTCTCCTGACTTTCTTTTTTCTCCAACTCCGTGCAAGCATAAAGACACACTGGCTTATTTTAGTCCAGCATTCAGGCCTGCTTGGATTCTTCCACATGCACCTGGGATAATGCTGAGCCAGGTGTAAGAGCAAAGTCAGAGCATCCATGTCACATTAAAATGACAAGGAGTTGGCCATAGATGAAAGGATGCACCACAGGAACCATCATTAAATCAAAAATTCTTTATGGTTGACCTGACAGAGACCGTATTTTGGCTTCTTCCGCTTCAGGGCTCAGATTGTAGGCAAAAATATGCAGAATGTACCCTGAAAGAGGTATCAGAGTAGTACACAAGGATATATTTTCTGCATATTTTGTCAGTAATATATCACTGTATGAGTCTATCATTGTTTTAAACCAAGACCACTGTCATCCAACCCTGAAATACAGGTGAGGCTGAAATATGATCCTAGCCAAGTCATCGATAAGCAATTTTTGATTTAATGAAGGTTCCTGTGGTGCATCTTTTCATCTGTCGCCAGCTCCTTGTCTTTTTGGTGTGACATTTTCCTCTTGGTGTTGTTTCATGTCCATTGCGACATACAGAAGTCAACACCTTACTCTTCTTTTTCTTACTGGAGCAGAGCGTTTCTGTAGTCTAGGTTCCTGCTACCTGAGTAAAGTAGACAAGGCCATTGGCTTGAGTTTAATTTGTACTTGCTCTTCCTCTGGCCTTTAGCAGTCAGGAAAAAGATACTTGTCCTCCAAAACCATGAGTATGTATAGTCTCACCACAAAACCTCCCAGTCCCTCCCTTGAGGTTGGACAGTAGATGATCTATGGAAAATTATTCATACTAAATGTAATCTGGTATATAATGCTGATTCCAAGGCACAGACTCCCTCCTGCAACACCCAACTTGTGCAGAACTAGGGGTTACCAGCAGGTTTAGTAATACCCAGGTCACATTAAGATATATTCAAAAGTGCTAGTTAATAGATTGACCCCACCCTTGTCTTTGCAATCTGGCATTTTTCTCTCTCGCCCTTTCTCTTCACTTCCTCCTGCCCCACTCCCCAAGAATCAGGAAAGTGTCCCTCTCTCCTGTTCCCCCCTCCCCACCGCAGGTACAGTACCTCTACCTTGTCCTCCTTCTCCCATGGGTCTAGTATCTCTTCCTCCTCCTTTGCAGGTCTCAGTATCATTTCCCCTTCGCTCCCTTAGTCCCCTGGCATTACTTCCTTCCCGGTGGTCTTTTAAACTTGCCATAGGTTGTGACAGTGGAAGTGCTCAAGACAGGCTGACTCCTGCTGGCCCATGGCGCCTTCCCTTTGCCATGTTCTGCACCTCCAATGCAACTTCCTCTTTCCTTTGGGATGGGCCACCTTGGTGTCTCTGTTTGTGCTAGAGCAGGATCTCAGGTAGAGTTTTGGAGAGTAGAAAAGTGTAAGGGTACCAGACAGGGGTGTCCCTTGTTGCCAGGATTGTTTGTGTTATATATTGTGCTGTTAGCATGGAACATTTTATTGGGGAATCATGCAGTTAACAGGGTATCAGTGGGCAAGGTGGTTGTTAATACATCCCTGTTTGCTGCTGATCTTTTAGTAATAGTGACTAAGCTGAAGTAGTCCTCACCATGTTTGCAGGGGATTTTGGAGATCTTCAGTCCCTGTTCTGGTCTGAAGGTGACAGTAGGATAGCCAGACATACATTTTTGGAGGGCCCAACAGTTAACATGGGGGAGGGACACTAGGCACCCCATTTCCTTTTCCCTCTTTCCACCTGCTCTCTACCGAAATTAAAATTACAAAATACCTTACACCAGGGGCGTATTTTGGGTGGGCCTGGGCCCAAGATGGGTGGGCAGAAGAACCTTGCCCCGTCCCACAGGTGATTTGGTCTCTCCTTCTCTTGCCTGCATGCCACATGGTCTCTCAAACATCCCCCCTCTCCTGTATACTTTTAAATAGCATATTTTCACCAGCAGCAAGCAGCAACTAATATACACTGCTCATGCTGGCCCCACACCCTTCCCTCTCATACAACTTCCTGTTTCCACCTAGGCAGAAATACATCAGAGGGAAGGCTGTGGGGCCGGTGCGAGCAGTATGTATGTCACTGCTCACTGCAGGTGAAGATCTGCAACTTACCCAAGGTATGCAGGAGGTACACTTGTTGGGAGTTTTCGGCTGGTGGGGCATCATAGGTATGCTGCTACTGGGTGGGCCTGAACCCAAAGTGGGTGGACCTGGGCCCATCCAAGCCCACCCTTGGCTACGCCACTGCCTTACACGGAAGGGATCCTCAAGTGAAAAAGCACAGCAGTCAGTGGCAGTATTTAGAGCTGCTGATGCTGACACTGCAAACATGCTTAGTTCTTATGGGAGCAGGTTCTGTGAGAACTGAGCATGCTTATGGTGCTGGTGTGGTGTCAGCTCAAAGTGTTGCCAATGACTTCCATGCTTTTTCACTGCACTGAAAAGCTGATACAGGGCGGGTGGGCTCCTGGTTTCTTCAGATATCAGGGCTTAAGGATCCATGTCAGCTACATGAATGGTGTAGAGGCTGCTGGGTGGGCCTGAGTTAAACGTGGAGGGGCCCTGGACTACAACAGGCAAAAGTAGAGGCTGACCAAAGACGAATCACCACTGGAGATATAATCCAACAGTCTTTATTGATGTAAATAAAGAAAGGACCTGACACGGGCCATGTTTCGATGCATGCAAGCGCCTACATCAGGGGTCAAACAGTAAGCTCTAGATAGAGGCGCAGGACCACAGCTCTGCTCATATACAAAGCTGTAGAGCGTCCAAAATACTTGAGCACTAAAAACAAATGGACAAGCACTTGCAACAACTGTAGGAGCAGAACTCGCAAATGGCACTGACAAACACAGGAGAACTGTCCATGTTTCCATGAGTGCTTCAAAACATGTGAGGAGCTCTCATGCCTTCCAGCTTGGCAGGAGAGAGACACAGCACCCTTCAAAAGCGTACACTGCGAGGACATCGACCTTAATCCCTAGCCTGAAAACACCTCCAGTAGATTGAAATTTATTCTAGTCCTCACAAGGCCAGAAATGCAAAATACACTTTAGGCTTTGGTAAGGTTTCTAGAAGAGAGACAATACTCTCCTAATACACTCTGTAATCACTTCTGGATATGCTCCAAATAGTTTCTAGTAAATCTCCAAGTGGGAGATCATTCTGCACTTTAAATGTACATTCTCACAGCCGGGGAGACCAAAATTACACCTCACACAAGTGGGACACCTGCTGGGATGCCAACCAATCAATGAATTAAATTCTGGTTGTTCCTGAAGGTACCTAAATGGGCCAAATTATCCACAGATATCTATTTGCAATTTTAAGTTAGTCTCTTAAAACAAAATCAGGACAATAAAAGAATGAGATTGAATCACCCTAGAGTTGTTGCTAGGTACTTAAAAGATCTATTGCCTGCACCCATAGCACAGTTATCCACCATACACACTCACTCACTCATTCATGCATGTCTTATCCTAGGGTTGGATTAATCTATGGATCAGGTGATGCACAGAGTCAAGTGCCAGCTATAAAGGATGCCAAACTCCCCAGCCTCTGACATCACTGGCCCAGCATACCTTATTACATATGAATCCAGTCAGAAAGAGGCAGGCACAACATTTGGGTCAGGGCACAGATGTTGCTTTGGGCTACCCGGTGCCTGCTACATGTCCCCCCTCCCCCTTCCACTGCGGCACACTGAGGCAGAGCCCAGCCTGAACACAGAGGCTGCTTTGGGACCCTCCTCTGCATTTCCCCTGCCTACTTCCTCCCCGTGAAACATAAGAAATCTGAGGTACCCCAGAATCCCCTCCCTCAGAGGGACCTCAAATCCCTGGTGATCCATGGACCCAGTGCTCAAAGCCCCTCAAACATCTCCTTCTCCTCCTCCCCCACATCACCTCAACATTCTCCTCCTCCCCCCCCCAAAGAACCCTGACTCAATTCAAGGATCACAGAGATGAGGGGGATAGGAGCAATCCCCATTTACTTCTGCCCAGCAGCTCTTTCTTTAACATGGTTCTGTTGACCCCCTAGCGGTAGTAGCAAAAGATTACCACTAGAGGGAGTTCACAACATATATTTGCCTCCACAGAACTACAAGCACAAATAAATTTATGTTATTCATATTTACTTATTGAATCACAACACAGAGACAGTTTAAGAGTTTCAGGAATTCAACTCAACACAGCCAGACTGCACAAAATATCAGAAAAATAGGCAGTGGCACGTTCCACCCTGCAGCAAGAATTCTGCTGTTGTCTGACTCATATTCTATTTCTCAATTTTCTCCACTAACTCACAGGCAGATGATCAAAAGCAAACGCCGGCGCTAGAACCTGTTAGCGCCATACTAGCGTCGGCATTTGCTACTGCTCCATGATCAGAGCCCTCGAGCGCGTGAAACAACGCGCTCGAGGGCTCTTTGCACAAGTAGCAAGCTACTACTACTACTATTTAGCATTTCTATAGCGCTACAAGGCGTACGCAGCGCTGCACAAACATAGAAGAAAGACAATCCCTGCTCAAAGAGCTTACAATCTAACAGACAAAAAATAAAGTAAGCAAATCAAATCAATTAATGTGTATAATGCATGCTAAACAGGGCTTAGCGCATTCATCGCCAATGATCAGCGGTCAGCGCACCAAAATGGGTCACTGGCTGTGGCAAACCCTACGCCAGCTCCGAGCTGGCGTTAGGGTTTGCAGATCATTGGGGAGGAATGGTGAGCCCTGTCCAGCATGCAGTTGCATGCTGGCAGGCCCCCGTTCCCCCCCAAAACAAACCTGCCAACAGGGGGCTGGAGGTCCGGCAGACCTCCGGTCTCCCCCCTCGATGACCCCCCAGGTTTAGGGAGGGCTGGAGAT
Source organism: Microcaecilia unicolor (assembly GCF_901765095.1). Taxonomy (NCBI): domain Eukaryota; kingdom Metazoa; phylum Chordata; class Amphibia; order Gymnophiona; family Siphonopidae; genus Microcaecilia; species Microcaecilia unicolor. The sequence continues at coordinate 192,078,777 of NC_044033.1, read as the reverse complement.
CCGGTGGGTCTCCAGCCCCCCTGAACCCCCAGAAAATGGTCCCTGGTGGTCCAGTGGCCGCCGGCCAACCCCCCCCCCCTCCCAGCGAGCGATGGGGGGCTGGAGGTCCGCTGGACCTCCAGCCCACCCCAACTCCCCCCTCCAGCGTTGTCTGCCAAATCCCTGGTGGTCCAGAGGCAAAAAGAACCCCCTCCCGGCCCCCTATCTTAGTTGGAGGAGGGAGGTAGTCTGCCTCCCTTGGGTTGATGCCGCCGCAAAATGGCGGTGCGCAGCCCCTCCCAGTGCATCCTGGGATGCACTGGGCAGGGCTACAGACCATATAAGGGAGCAACGTCAACCCAAGGAAGAGGAGGGAGGCAGCTACCTCCCTCCTCCAACTAAGGTAGGGGGGCCGGGAGGGGGTTCTTCTTGCCACTGGACAAACCAGGGATTCGGCAGACAACGCTGGAGAGGGGAGTTGGAGTGGGCTGGAGGTCCGCCGGACCTTCAGCCCCCCCCATCGCTCGCTGGGAGGGGCAGTTTGGCCAGTGGCCACTGGACCACCAGGGACCATTTTCTGGGGGTTTGGGGGGCTGGAGACCCACCGGATCTCCAGCCCTCCCTGAACCTGGGGGGGGGGGGGTTGATCGTCAGGGGGACCAGAAGTCCGCCGGACCTCTAGCCCCCATTGCTCGGGGCAGGGGTAGTTGGGGCCTGGTGGTCCCATGGACCTCTAGCCCCTGTGTTTGACAGGTTTGGGCTTTTGACAGCCCAGACCTGTCAAACAAGTGCGGGAGGATTGTGCTAAGCTCATTCTCAGGCACAATTCGCCCGCACTTCTACCCCATGATCAGAGATAATTGCGCGGCTTAAATTTGCATGCATTATCTCTGATCATAGGTCTAATATCGTCCCGCGCTGTTCCAGCGCTATTTTAGAGCGCTGTTTGGAACAGCGTGGGGCTTTTGATCATCTGCCTGTCAGAGGTCACAGCGCTGGGCAGAGACCTTCTCTAAAATACCATAAACCAGCTGGTGGGGCAAGTATAGGGCCACTGTGGGCCCTTCCCTCTGCTTGTGGGGCATGGGTAACTCAAGGCATTTTGCTGCCTGAGGGAAGGGATAAGATGGCTCCTCCCCCTCCAAAACACTGAGGGGCCAATGTTCAAAAGTCGCCATTAAAAACCGTATGTGAGTAGATCCATGGTTGAAGTTACCAATTTCAAAATAATGAACGATGCTCAAAGGAAATCGTATGCAAATGCAGCTCAGTACAGAAAGCACCTTAGCTAATGACAACAGTCACTAGCTAAGCGTCGATGTTATACACATGCCCAAGGATGGAACACAGCTGCAGGTGCTGTGGACATGCTTCAACCTTTTTTTTTTTTTTAGTTCCATGGCAACTGTTTTACAGTTTCTTTTTGTAGGGTTCCATGACAACTTTCTTGCTCTGGGGGGTATATTGTTTATATGTGCATGTATGAAGCCGTGTGTAGCTTTTTTCCCAGCTGCAGGTGCCTTTTTTTTCTCTCCATTACAACTTTTTCACAGTGCTATTACATGCAGGACACATGCACATGGCAGAGGAGAGAGGGGAAACTGAGGGTGCTGGATTCGGGGAGGGGGGACTGATGGCGGAAGAGAGAGACAGAGTGGAAATAGAGGGTGCTGGACTCAGGGAGGGTGATTGATGGCAGCAGAGAGAGGGAAACTGAGGGTGCTGGACTCGGGGAGGGTGATTGATGGCGGCAGAGAGAGGGAAACGGTGCTGGTCTCAGAGAGGGGGATTGATGGCGGAGAGAGGGGAAACGGTGCTGGTCTCGGAGAGGGGGATTGATGGCGGCAAAGAAAGATAGGGAAACTGAGGGTCCTGGACTTGGGGAGGGTGATTGATGGTAGTGAAGAGAGAGAGAGGGGAAAAAGGGTGCTGGACTGGCAGGGGGATTGAAGGCAAGGAGGTTAGATAAAACAGGAGACGGGGTGAGGCTATCTAGCCTTGTGACCCAAAACACTAGCAAAAACTGATTATTAGAAATAAGGGACTGCCTATGCATGGTCCATCTATAAAACATTTAAGCTGTTATAGTTGGATAGGCAGTGCCTTAAAAGGTGGAGGACAAAATATATATTTTAATTTTTTTACTTATTTGACAGCTTTTTAATTTATTTGAAAGCTTTCTATATGTAGATATAAACATCATGAAATAACAGAATATTACTAAAACAGCTTAAAAAATTATTGTAGCTGGTAGAAACAGCTAATAAACTCTGTATTTTGTGATCATTTTTCTACACTGTTCTATATAATACAGATGGCCAAATTTCAGTGAGGCTATCCTGTTTCCTGGTGGATTCAATTTTATGTTAACTATTGTAATCTGCTTTGGGAAGCCTGGTGTTATAAAGATGGAAAACGAGAAGAGAAGAGGAAGATGGCGGACCATAGGAGGAGGGAGTGAGTAAGAGAAAGGGAGAGCTATAATGCTGGACCTACAGGAGATTACACTTAGCAGGCTTTCACTTCTTGTGTGTAGTTTGCTGTCTATACAACCTGGAAGGCATTGGGGATTTGTGTAGCCATGTCCTGGCACAATAAGGAGGAAAGAGGGAGAGAGGGGACAGGGAATTGCTGGTCTGCAGGAGTGGAGGGGACAGGGAGAGGGAATAGGGAAATACTGGACCATAGTGGTGAAGAAGAGAGAAGGGTTGAGGGGACAAGGAGATGCTGGGCTACAAGGGAATAAGAAGGGAGAGGGAGGGGAGATATTGGCATGGTGGAACAACGTGGGGAGAGACCATGGAGGTTCTCAAGAAGAAATGAGTGAGAGGAGGATGGTAAGTACATAGGGTAGAATTGTATAATGTGGAGTGGGTGAAAGAAAGGAATATGGGGCTAGGGAAGGAGTGAGACAGGAGAGGTAGGGGTGAGAGGAGTAGATGGAAAGTTGATGGGTACTGGTAAGTGAAATATAAGTGAAGGACTGAAGAGTGAGAAGATAAAATCTGAGGGGAGAGACAGAAAACAGTGAAAGGAAATGTGTCAGAGACAGATATAGTGAGGAAATAGAAGAAGATAAAAGGGAAATGGAGAAAGGACAAATGGACTGCACCCACTGGAAAAAGAGCAGAATACAGAATACAGAATACAAGAGAAAATACATTTGTGTTTTCATTTCGCCTATGTTGTGGAACATGCCTAGTTTGAATTCTTGGGGTTCCCAGTTCAATTTTTGTCTTTATATTTCTAATTTGTGATCCCTTGTTCTGTATTGGTGTGTGACCAAGGTGTGGTATTCTGTGGGCAAGTAGTTTCTGCATAAAGCTGTTTAGCAGTCTCACTTGTTCTGCTTTACCAGTAGTAGATTTATTGGTGTTCTAGGGCTCTGTGTAATATTTGTAGTGCAGGTATATTGGTGCTCTAGGGCCCAGTGTAATATTTATAGTACTAGCTTTTCATAGGTGAATTAGGATTGATGTGGTATGGTAAGTTTTCTGTGTAGGTTTTAGTGTCTTTTTGCAGGGTTTTGTGTTATTTCATAAACTGTCTGGCTCTATTTGAAAGTAGGCTCTGGAGCAAGGACTGCCTTTGGTGGCCCTTGTCACCAAAAATAAAAATGCTCAGGACTAATGGGCTCTACATCCTATAGAGTCACCACACAAACAAAAGCCCATCTGATTTAAACAAAGTTTCTACTAGTGGAAGGAGTGTTCCTGAGGTGATGGCCACAATTTGAATAATTTACTTGCAATTAAGAAGACAGGTTGCCTGCTCTGGCCGGTCCCGGGACCTCTGCTACCTCCCGCCTCCTAAAGTAACTTCCAGTTTCCTTGTAGGTGGGATGCAGCAGGCATCCTGTGTTAATCATTGCCGGCCACAGTCACTGCACCTGAGCGACAATACCAGCACTGCCGCCTATCCGACACTGACTAGCGCTTAATTTACAAAAGTTTGCTTCCCCTGCTGTCAAAACTTGGCTACGCCTCTGCTGAGGTGAGCAATTTTGAAATAGCCTATCCCATTTATCTGGGCAAATGACTTTTGTGTGTGAGTGTGTTTTGTTGGAATTATCATAATTGTTGAGTTTAGTTATCATTAGACCCTGAAAGTTAATTGAAAGGGGGAGGAGGAGGCATAAGGTTGAAGGGTCACCTATGACATTCAATACTCTTGCATTGGCCCATCCATCAATGTGCTGAAAACCATAGTACTCATGTCCTAGCTGTTACATTAGGGTCTCCAGGTTGGGAGATCCAACTAGGGTTCATACCATTAACTTTCCTGGAACTTAAATTTGCTCTACAGGGAGCTGGATCCTCTGGGCTGGTGCAACAGAAGAAAGCTGCGGACACACAGCAACCTGCTTTCACTCTCAGCAGAGAGCTCAAGCCAACTCTACTGCCAACTATCAGACCATGCTCAGTATATGCCTAGCTAAAGTCAGGATTCCCTGTCTCCCAGAATGCAAAATCTTGATTATTGTCATGGAATTGGCTGATCCCTGTTGTGGGAAAACAAGGCTAAACCAGGTTGTGCAGATCGACAACAGATAAGGAGTTGAGTGATGGCACTTGAGCCATGCAATTTCTCCCCCCCCCCCCCCAACCTGGGGTTCAATGCTGTTTTGATCTGTGCCACACTACTGGTGTCCTAGATGTCTCAAAGCAGCAGAAGAGCCCCTAGCAGCAGAGAAGGATGCTGCCACTCACCTCCTCCCATAAAAAGGGCCACAGATCTTTATCTTAAGAAAGTAAACAAAAGGAAAAGAAAATCATTATTGTTTTCCATAGAAGTGGCTGACAACATAAGAGATTATAAAGAGCTACTATTCACAAAATACAAAGCATCAAAAGGAAGAACACTGAAATGAGAGAAACAAAGAGAGAAATCAGAAAGGCAGAAGAAAAAATAGCCAGAGATACAAAACAAGGTGAGAAGACTTTCTTCAGGTGTTTCCAAGAAAACAGAAAGGTCAGGGGTAGAATCAGCTGAAGGATGCTGAAGACGGATATGTAGAGAATCATGAGGAAAAAGCAAAACTGCTAAATAAACACTCCCGTTCAGTATTCACTTAAGAAAGCCCTGGAGAGGGACCACAGATAACTAGCAAAACGACATATCAAAATGAAGTAGATACAGAACCATTCACAGAAGAGGATGTATGTGAAGAACTTGCAGAGCTGAAAGTGGCCTAAGCCATGGAACTACATGCAATACATGTCAGGATACTAAAAAAGCTCAGAGACGTTCTGATGGGTCAACTGAAAAACATGTTTAACACATCCCTAGAGAAAGGAGAGGTTCCAGGTGACCAGAAAAAGGTGGATGTTGTCTCTCTTCACAAAAGTAGTAAAAAGAAGTGGTGGAAAACCACAGGCCAATATGGAAAAAGTAATGGAGACAATGCTGAAGGAAAGGATCCAAAGCAACATAGTTTTACCAGACGCAGATCGTGCCAAACGAATCTGATTCTTCAACTGGGTGACTAGAGAACTAGACAGAGGACATGTGGTGAATGTGGTGTATGTGGATACAGTTCTTCATAAGATACTTATAAATAAATTGAGCAACCTGGAGGTAGGTCCCAGGATTATCAACTGGATTAAAAATTGGTTGACTGATAGATGACAGAAAGTGAGTAGTAGAGTGCCTCAGAGATCAGTCTTTGGACCATTTCTGTTCATAACATAGGCAACCATGACCAGTGGCGTAGCTAGGGTAGTTGACACCCGGGGCCGGTCATTTTTTAACACCCCCCCCCCCCCCTGAAATCCAGTACTAGGCATACCGAGAATACAAAACACTCAGGACCTATATATAGAGAAATTCTACCATACCATAAGCAGTAATTTGTACGAGTCACACAAGGAAAAGGAAAGCATCTTAAACACTACAGTGAGCACTAGAACATCAATTCACCTATTGTAAAATGAAAACAGACAGATTAGTACAGCTCGTCGATCCTGCACAGTCAATGCCAACCGAAAGCCATGTCTTTTTTACAAATACAGATACACCCTAATCCACTATAGAATAAGTTATCATAAACTTTCTATTTAGACAAAAATTAAACTGAACCCCCGATGCCAGACACTGCATACAATGCAACACCACAGAAACAGAAAATGTCCTCTAGTACTGTGCAAAATATAAAGACAGCAGATGTAAATTTGAAAAAACTAACAAATACCAATCACTACTTTACAAATTAACAAATAGAAATAAAACAAATAATATCATTTTATTGGATTAATACATTTAGCTTTCAGAGGCCAAAACCTCCTTCCTCAGGTCAATTCAATATAGTACTGTGTCCTACCCTGACCTGAGGAAGGGGGTTTTGTTCTCTGAAAGTAAAATGTATTAAAATTAGTCCAATAAAAAGATTACCATATTTACATGTTCTATTATAAACATTTATTAACACAGCTACAATACTACTTTATCCTAAAGCAAAAAAATAAAAATATATATTTACAGTTCATTGTCTCTGGTTTCTGCTTTCCTCATCTTTTCACTGTCTTCCTTCTATCCAGCATCTGTCTTCGCTCTCTCTCTGCCATCCAGTGTCTGCCCTCTCTCTCTGCCCCTTCCATCTACTGTCTGCCCTCTCTCCCTTCCATCCACTTCTGCCCCTTCCATGCACCATCTGCCTCAGTCTGCCATCTCTCTCTCCCCCTTCCATCAACATCTGCCCTCTATCTCTGCCCCTTCCATCCACTATTTGCCCCAGTCTGCCCTCTTTCTCTCTCCCCTTCCACCCACCATCTGCCCTTTCTCTCTGCTCCTTCAACCGTCTGCCCTCCCTCTACCATCCATCCAGGGTCTGCCCTCCCTCACGCTCCCCCCTTCTATCCCCTTTCTCTCTCTGCCCCCTCTTTTCAGCCCCCAGTTCCAGCCCCCTTATTCCACCTGCCCCTAGTTCCAGCCCCAGCCCACATCTCCCACCTGCCCCCCTTTTCAGCCCCACTATCCCACCAGTCCCCAGCCCTTTTCTCCCATCAGTCCCGAGCTTCAGCCCCCAGTCACTTCTCCCTGTCCTCTTTTCAGCCCCTAGTTTCAACCCCAGCCCTTTTCTCTCACCAGTCCCGTGCTTCAGCCCCAGCCAGTTCTCCCTGTCCCCTTTAAAGCCCCTAGCCCCCACAGTTTCAGCCCCCTTCATCCACCACATGCCTTGCATCCCCCCTTTTCAGCCCCATTCTCCCACCTGCCCCAGGCATGGACCCATTTTCCCTCCTGCCCCCTTGTCAGACCCCAGTTCCAGCTTCAGACCCCTTCTCCCATCTGAGCACTCCCCTCCCCCTCCCCTTCTCCCCTCTCTGAACACCCATCTGAGCTCCCCCACCCTCCCTAATCCCCTTTAAGCACCCCTCTGAGCTCCGCCACCCCTCCCCAATCCCCTTCTCCCCTCCTTGATGCTCTCCCACCCTCCCTAATCCCCTTTAAGCACCCCTCTGAGCTCCCCCACCCCACCCCAATCCCTCTCCCCTCTCTGAGCTCCCCACCCTCCCTAATCCCCTTTAAGCACCCCTCTGAGCTCCCCCACCCTTCCCCAATCCCCTTCTCCCCTCTCTGAGCTCCCCCACCCTCCCTAATCCGCTTTAAGCACCCCTCTGAGCTCCCCCACCCCTCCCCAATCCCCTTCTCCCCTTCTTGATGCTCTCTCACCCTCCCAAATCCCCTTCAAGCACCCCTCTGAGCTCCCCCACCCCTCCCCAATCCCCTTCTCCCCTCTCTGAGCTCCCCACCCTCCCAAATCCCCTTCAAGCACCTCTCTGAGCTCCCCCACCCCTCCCCAATCCCTTTCTCCCCTCTCTGAGCTCCCCACCCTCCCTAATCCCCTTCAAGCACCCCTCTGAGCTCCCCACCCTCCCTAATCCCCTTTAAGCACCCCTCTAAGCTCCCCCACCCTTCCCCAATCCCCTTCTCCCCTCTCTGAGCTCCCCCACCCTCCCTAATCCCCTTTAAGCACCCCTCTGAGCTCCCCCACCCCTCCCCAATCCCCTTCTCCCCTCTCAGGCCCCCTCCGACCAGACAGCTGAGATCCGTTCTCCTGCTGCTCCTACCCTGTCCGGCCTTTAAAAAAAAAACTTTCGAAGCGCCGGAGAGTGGCAGGCAGCGCGCCTCACGTCTGCCCTGCTAGTAAAGAAGATCTCGTCGACGTCGTCTCGTCGTCCTTCCCACACTGAGTCCCGCCTGCCCTCGTGGTAATAGGAAGTTGCCTCAGAGGGGGGCGGGACTCAATGTGGGATGGGCGACAATGTCAGCGAGATCTTTACTAGCAAGGCAGACACGAGGCAGAGCAGCGGGAGCAGAGCACCCCCCACCCGATGACACCCGTGGTGGACCGCCCCCACCGCCCCGCCCTTGCTACACCACTGACCATGACTCCTCAACCTCGTCCCGAACCTCTATATAACTTGTATTAATAAGCACACAAACTCATGCAATTGAAATGGAAACAACTTGGCGCAACTTTATTTGAAACAGTCTATTTATGATGTTAGGGAACCCAAGCCAACTAAAAGCTTCACAACTTCAACATAGCATTTCCCAGTCTGCTGCCATCAGCAAGACTGATAATTCACATAACAGAACTCCAGGATTCCCCCGCCACCCAGCAAGGGGGGGGGGGGTTCAACTTGAGGCACACCTATCTCAGTTGCAAACTTCTTAATTCATGCTCGGGTACACCCGTCCAACAAAAGCTGTGACAATATAGAAAGAAAGTTTATCAAAGAAATTGGGGATGGAGGGCGGGAAGTGCTCTTCCCGTACACCAACTGAAGATGGCATTTGGGACTTTCCTTGGGCTTTAATGGCCCCTTCCCTTTTTCTCTGCCCCCTTAGCAGGGTGCCGATGCAGGGTGAGAAAACTCCCCTGCCGCCCAGCAACCACCCCAGCACAGACTCATTGAGTGCACAGTGCCATGTTAATGGCGGATTCATGCACCTGAGGGCCACTCTGCCTTGTTACATATCTTTATGAACAATACTGCCGAAGGGTTAAAAGAGAAAATTTGCTTTTCCTGGATAACACAAAGATCTGTAACAGTATGGATACAGCAGGGGGAGTATGCAAAATGAGAAGTGATCCACAAAAACTTGAAGACTGGTCAAACACTTTGCAATTAATTTTTAATGTAAAGAAATGCAGAGTGATGCATTTGAGGTGCAAAAACCCAAGGGAGCTATATGCAATAGGAGAGGAGAGGCTGATGGAAAGAGTGGTGGATGCCTGGAATGCCACCCCGAAAGAGTCAGTGGAGGCAAGAAGGTACTAGAATTCAAAAAGGAGTTGGATAAACAGTGGATCCCTAAAGGGAAAGAGGATAGAAAACAGGAATTGAACACCTCAACTCAAAACAGCTGAGAAATGGCTGTGCTTATCCTAAGAGACTATGGGGAAAGTTATCTACACTGTGGGACAGGTACAACCCCCCCAAAATAAAGACAAAGGCATAGTACAAACCCCCCCCCCCCCCATAGGAAAAAACATAATGTAGCCTAGCCCAAGGATTAGAATATGTTTAAAACTTTACCTTGCCAGGACCAATTTGGGGTCTTGGGCAAGTGCTGGTACAGCAATGGTCCAGGAAATAGCTGAGGAGGCAATTCTGAGATGGTCCAGGTCTTCCGGTGTTATTCCCAGGCTGCTCAGGAGGCTGAGGTGGCAAGGTGCTTGTTTGATGTGCTGAGAAGAGGTGACCGCTGCAGCTGTTAATATTGGAGGAGACCGGGACTGTAAGATGGAGCCAGGTTAGGGTGATTCTGTGAACAAACTTTCATGCATGTGCAAACATGCCTGGAGCTCCAAGGTAGGTCTAAAATAAAGCCCATGGCCTTGATTTTGAGGATATCCAGTGGAGATACCGTGGGAGCTCGCATCTGGACCTGGCATCTGAAGAAGTGCTGCTGAATCAAAATGGAGAACAGAAAAGGCCAGGGACACATCATAAGAGACACATATCAGGGGATCTGAAAGTAATTTTAAATTTTTTAAATTTGATTTTGGGGAGTTTAACCTTAAGGTATTCAAAAATAATTTAAATTAATTTTAGTTGTTGTCAGTATTGGGGGGGGGGGGGGGTCCTAAGAAGGGTGTATAGGTGCTTGGATAGTGTAAAAAAGTGTTATTTTATTTTTACTTTACCATCATTTATTTCTGTGGGTTTTAAAAATAGGGACACTAGTGTAGGAATTTTGCAGCGTAGGGATGGTTGATTAATAATTTTTACAGTAATGTGAGGTGGCATCAAGGAGTTTTGGAGACATTTTTCTGTTCATAAAATGTGGTAACAGATCTCGCTGAGGTTTACCATGGTGTGGTTGGATTAAAATGCTGTATTGGTGAAAAAAAGATTTAATTTGGTTTTAAAGTGGCATGTTTGTGGAAAAAATGGATTATGATATGGTTTTGGTTAAATACAGTGGAAAATATTTGTTACTTAATATGGATGCATAAAGGAAGACTGTTTAGAATGTGTAATTTGATTTTCAAACTTGCCTGGACTTGCATGCAAAAATTAGTGTGTAAATCAGTGCAAGCTTCTAATTGGCTAGTGGGCAAGAGTATGTGACGTCAGTAGAGTCAGTTAGCAGGGAAGCAAGTTGTGTTAGAGTTAGTGAGAAGGGCTGAATCTGTGGGTCAGGCAAAAAATAGTATTTGAGTTTATATGTGGTGATATGGAAAACATATTTGGTAAATGTGAAACCTGATTTTGAAGAATTTTAGTGTGAAAAAGTGAAGCTGTATTGAGTGAAAAGTTGATTGAGTTTGTAATGTAATGATAATTGATACTGCCTATGGAGACAGATAATTGGTAAGAGAAGTACTGTGGTTATGTGAATTCTGAAGCATTTTCTTTGATTTGACACCTGTTTACCAAGCGCCTTTATTTAAAAGCCTGTGCCAAGCTTCAGTCTGAAAGTGAGCAGTGGAACAGAGCTTGAGCTCTTACTGAGGCAGAGACATACCTGTGAAAGCTGTTGTATCATTAATAGTCTATCTGAGTGCCTCAGAGAAAGAAAAGTGAAATTCTGGTTTGTCATCTAATATCAATTTAATAGCAAGTTGGTGGTGTTCTGACCTGTGGAAGAGACATTGTGAGTGATGGTGAGTGATGCTGTGTGGAGTGTTAGCAGAGAGGAAAGCTGTGAAGAAAGCCTTTTAACAGTAGGCAGCTAAATAGTCAGAATAAGACTATATATTTAGAGGATCAAAATATTATTCTGCTTTCAACTAGCTTGTAGTCCCTGTGATATATTAAATTACATTTAAGTCATTTGGGGCCCTGTTTACTAAGCTGTGTTATAGGCGCATTAGTGTTTTTAATACGCGTTAACCATGTGTGCATGTTAATTGTGTACGTGCCTACAATATCCCTATAGGCACCTACACGGTTAGTGTGTGCACTAATTGTAGACACATTAAAAATGATAACGCACCTTAGTAAACAGGGCCCTTAGCAAGTATTAATACCGCAACCAGTAAGAGAAAGGGAGATAAAATTTCTTGTTTAGTTCTTCGACAGGTTAATAGGGACAGTTTTGAAGATAGCATTCTGTGGGAAAAGAGAGAAATCTTGGGCCCCACCATCAAGCAAGGCAAAGAGCTAATACAAGAAAAAGATTTTAAGATAAATGACTGGCACATACACACATAGGAGTAAATATAGAAAACAGAGACACAGAGACAAAGAACATATTTACCTTAGGTGTAAACCTTGTCTGGAAAAGAGACTCCTCCCCCCCCCCCCCCCCCCCCCACACACACACACACCTAGCAAGAATCAACTCTTTATATTTTAAACTAGAATTACAGTTCAGAAACACTATTTGGAATAAAGAAAGAAAACACAGATACTTATTTGATATCTTTTGCTAATTCTTGAAGTTTGTAAGACATAAATTGCTGTTTCAGAGTTTATCTACAAAAGAGAATTTATATTTAGAAAAATTCAGCTGAACTACATGTTTAACATATCATTTTGATTATTTTTTTCTATTTATATTTTTTAACTATTTTAAATAACATTTCTGTGTTTGTATTTGAAACTGCTGCTGTACACACATTGATAAATCAAAATGTCAATAGTCCCAAAAACTTTAAATATCAGGGGTATAAATCAACAAACAACCAACCCACTGCTAATCTCCAATTACTTATTCTTAATATATATAATTGGATATATGGTAGAATCACAAGGACAAAAGCGTTGGTGGCGACTCTTTTCACACTAGGAACACAGCCTAGTGCCTCGCTCAAATCATCATCAGCTTCTATATATGTCCAAGTGGCAAACCATACCAATTTTTTCAAAACATACTTGTACTACTTAAATATCTTTTATATAAAATTCATAAAATACTTATCTTAAACATCTACAAATCTAGGTGGTTAACAACAAACATACATAATTAAACTAAAACATCACTAATCAAACAAAAATAAAAATACTATCTTCTTAACAGCATGTTAAAATAATATCAGCTGTAAAATAAAATATCATCTAATATCACAATCTAACCTGCTGAGAGGGCTTGCTGAAAAAGATATTCTTTTAGCTGTGTCCAAAATTAAAGGGCTTGCTTAGTCCAAGAGTACTGTAGGGATTTATAGTCAGAAACACAGAATAGTGCATCCAGATTTAGGGGCTCTTTTACTAAGCTACAGTAAAAGGGGGCCTACACTAGCATCAGCGTGTGTTTTTGACATGAACTGAGGCCCCCTTTTGGGTAAAAGGCTGTTTTTTTTTAGGAAACAATTTATTTTATTTATTTGTTGCATTTGTATCCCACATTTTTCCACCTATTTGCAGGCTCAATGTGGCTTACATAGTACCGGAGAGGCGTTCGCAGGCTCCGGTGTGCACAAATACAAAATGATATTGTGGTGGGATAGGTTCTCGTGGAACATTCTTATTGGGGTATCATAAGGCGGAAGGGTTGTGTAATGACCATTGCGTACTTAGGTTTTGATGTGTTGCAAAGTTTGAGCATTTAAGTTGGATTGGTAGGGTATGCCTTTTGAAACAAGTTGGTTTTTAGTGATTTCCGGAAGTTTAAATGGCCATATGATGTTTTCACATCTTTTGGTAGTGCGTTCCACAATTGTGTGCTTATATAGGAGAAACTGGATGCGTAGGTTGATTTGTATTTAAGTCCTTTGCAGCTTGGGTAGTGGAGATTTAGATATGACCGTGATGATTTGGATGTGTTTCTGGTTGGTAGGTCTATGAGGTCTATCATGTAGCTCGGGACTTCTCTGAAGATTATTTTATGGACTAGGGTGCAGATTTTGAAGGCGATGCGTTCTTTGATAGGGAGCCAGTGAAGTTTTTCATGGAGGGGTTTTGTGCTTTCAAATCGTGTTTTTCCAAATATAAGCCGGACTGCTGTGTTTTGAGCGGTCTGAAGTTTCTTTAGAATCTGTTCTTTGCATCCCGCATAAATTCCATTACAGTAGTCAACGAGACTTAGTACCATTTATTGTATCAGATTGCGAAATGTTTCCCTCGGGAAGAATGGTTTCAGTCGTTTGAGGTTCCACATTGAGTGGAACATTTTCTTTGTTGTGGATTTTGCTTGGCTCTCTAGTGTTAGGTTACGGTCCAATATGACACCAAGGATTTCCAGGGTGTTTGAGATAGGGAGGGTGTGGTCTGGGGTGTTGATAGTTGTGGGGTTGTATGTGTTGTATTAGGATGAGAGGATAAGACAGTGTGTTTCTTTGTTGAGTTTTAGTTGAAATGAGTTAGCCCACGAATCCATGATGTTCAGGCCGAGCTTGATTTTGTTGTTGATTTCTGTTAGGTCATATGTGTATGGAATGTATATTGTGACATCATCTGCATAGATAAAAGTGTTAAGGCCTTGGATGGATAATGCCTTGGCTAGTGGGGTCATCATAAGGTTGAATAGGATCGGTGATAGTGGTGATATTTGGGGTACTCCACAGTCTGCTTTCCACGGTGGTGATATGTTGGAGTTTGATTTCACTTGGTAAGTTCTTGTGGTTAGGAAACCCTTGATCCAGCTAAGTATATTTCCACATATTCCGAAGTAATCTAGTAATCTTAGTAATATGTTATGGTTTACCATGTCGAATGTGCTGGACATGTCGAATTGGAGGAGAAGGATGCTTTTCCCTGTTGCTATTTCCTGCTTTAATTTGGCTAGGAGCATAATTAGTACTGTTTCAGTGCTATGGAGGGGGCGAAATCCTGATTGTGATTCATGTAGTATGGAGAATTTGTTTATGTAATCAGTGAGTTGCTTGGTTACCAAGCTTTCCATCAGTTTGATTACCAGTGGGATAGATGCTACAGGACGGTAATTAGTGATATCGTTTGTTTTTTTCTTGGTGTCTTTTGGTATTGGGGTGAGTAGGATATTGCCACTGTCCTTAGGGAAGAGACCTTGCTGAAGCAGGTAGTTTAGGTGGGATGTGAGGTCTGTTGTGAAGCGGTCAGGGACGGATTTTATTAAGTAGCTGGGACAGGTGTCAAGTTGACAGTGGGTGTTGGCGAACCTTCTGATCGCCTGGGTGCAGTGGCGTTCCGTGCTTGGCTGACACCCGGGGCGGATCGCCGCTGCGCGCACCCCCCTGGGTGCAGTGCAACACGGCGCCCCCCCCCCGGCGTGGCACGGCACCCCCCCCTTGCGTGGATCCCCCGGGCGCAGCGCCTCTCACTCCCCCCCCCCGACAGTCCCCACCTACCTACCAGCTGAGCTCCATGCACCCGGCACATCGAATCTGCAGCGCTGCTGACTGTAAAAGAAAAAAACTGTCTCGTCGTTGGCCCTTCACTCACTGAGTCCCACCCTCTGATGTAACTTCCTATTTCCTCGAGGTCGGGACTCAGTGAGTGAAGGACCAACGACGAGACGGTTTTCTTCTTTTACAGTCAGCAGCGCTGCAGATTCGAGGTGCCGGGTGCACGGAGCTCAGCTGATAGGCAGGTGGGGACTGTCGGATGGGGGGGCGGAGTGAGAGGCGCTGCGCCGGGGGGTGTCCACGTCAGGGGGGGTGCCGTGCCATGCCGGGGGGGCGGAGCACCCCCCCACCCGTTGACACCCGGGGCGGACCGCCCCTACCGCCCCCCCCCTTGGTAAGCCACTGCCTGGGTGACTGTTCCGATGGTGAGGAGAGCGAAGTTTGACCAGGTTCGGTCAGCTGGGTATTCTCCAGGTGTTGGGTCCAAACCAGTAAGGAAGTTTTCGATATCGGTATTGTCCTGGGGCAGCGTGTTGCGTAGGTTTACAATTTTTTCGTTGAAGTACTTAGTGAGTTTGTCTGCAGCTGGGAGGTCTGTGCTGGTATTAGTGACCAAGGTGGTGTCTAGGAGTTTATTCACGACTTGGTATAGTTTCTTCGTATCTTTGTGATCTGTCCCTATTTTATTTTTATAGCATGATCTTTTGGTCTGTCTTACTGCGTATTTGTATTTCCTTTGTATTTGTTTCCACATGTTGAGTGTAAGTTCGTCTTTTGTTTTTTTCCATGCTCGTTCAAGTCTCCGGGATTGAGTTTTTAACTTTTTCAGTTCATCGTTGAACCATGGTATTGTGTTGTGTCTATGTGAAGTTCATGTTTGTGGGGGTGCTATTTCGTCTAATATTCTTTTGCATATTTTATCCCATTATTTGAGGTAGTGCGTGGAGTCCGTTTGTGCTGTCCACTCATTATTATATATCTGTTGCCAGAATGTTTCCGGGTCTACTTGACCTCTTGTGATGTAGGTTGTGAGTTCTTGTGTATGGTGGGAACCCTTCTTTCGCCAGTTTAGGGAGAGGTTTAGCTTGTAGTGATCTGTCCACGGTGTTTCTGTCCATTTGATGTCAGTTATTGTTAGGTTCTGGTCTGTTGACAGTTTGTGTGCGAAGAGATCGAGTGTGTGCCCTTTGACATGGGTTGCTTGCATATGCGGCCATTTAAGATCCCACAGGTGGAGGAATTCATTGCATTCTTGTGCGTTAATGGAGCTTGGGTCTTGGAGTATTGGAGCCCGTCAGTAGTTCCGTATCGGCGCGTGTTACCACTGCACAGTAAAAGAGCCCCTTAGAGATCAGACAGCTAATAACCTGGTATAGGGCCCCACCTCTAAGAATTCAAAAGGTATTCTAGGATACCAGGAAGCTGTTCCCAACATTTAGATGACAAAAGCTGTATGGATCCTAGTGCAGACCCCTGAGTTCTAATATCTAGATGTCATATCGAAGTGTTCGTTTGGAACTGTAGGGTAAAGTGTTGCTAATGTCTTATTTAAAGGTATTATCTGTGTGTCAGAAGGAAGATTTATTGATATCCTGATCCTAAGACTAATAGACTGCACTGTGCCTAGTGCCAAATAATTACCATTTCCATTCTAACCTTGTGCCAGATTCTATTTATGTTCACCCTGTATGTGACTAAAGCAGCTTTTAAATATAACCCTTGAGTGGCTGATTACTGCCAGGAATGAATCTTCCTGTTTTCCTACCCTGTGCAAATGATTGTTCTGCTGCTCTCCTACACAGATCCCAGTGGATTCCAAAAGGGAGCCAGTCACATGCTTCCATTTTATTGTTAGGTTGGTTTCAGGTTTTTTGACCAATACCTTTGAGGTCCTGAACAGTATGTGCCTGGGTCATTAAATTCCCCTTTAAGTCTGTGTCTTAGAGAGCTATCAATGAGGCTCTGCTGGCAGTGTGTAGTAGTAAGAAGTAATACCTGCAGTGCCTTGTAAAAGTCCTCACACCCTCGTACAATTTTACATTCTGCTGTAGGAGTTTGTTTGACTATCTACACAACATGCTCTAGATCAGTGGTTCTCAAACTGCAGGCTGGAACCCCAAATGAGATCACACTGTCAAAAGATGTGGTCAGAGAAACAGAGCTGCTACCCCTCCCTGTAAACCTCCATGGTGACCTACAGTATGCCTAGTAGAGGCAGTCAGCATGGGATCTGGAAGTCAGAGAACATTCAAAGGCCCTGGCTGCTCCCTAATACTATATAGGCTTCTTGTTAAAATAGTACTGGGATCTATTGAGTACACACTGAAACACAGGGTCCTGTGCTGACGCTGCCTTCATGCATTGGGTAAGTGGAGGAAAAGGAAGTGGATGAGGGAGGAGAGGGAAGCAGAGCTGCCAAGGGGGGGCAATTTTTGAGAAGGAGATTGTAGGGCATGCCTCTAGCTCTGCATACTCTGCCCAGTCCCACCCACTCCACTTCCTGGCTCTACCCCCGGCACACCTCAATTTCATAGCCTTCTCTTCAATTCTTCAAGGCACCAACAAGCTACCTCCCCCTCTTGGTAGCAGGAGACACCCTAATAAAATGCCATCTGCTGCTACCATAGGACCAGTCTTGCAATCAGAGCTGTGAGGTTTTGCAGTTCTTATCATGAGACTGGTCCCACAGCAGCAGGAGATAAGGTCTTATTAATGTGTTTCCTGCTGCCGATGGAGGGGATGCAAAGATGCCAAGGAAGGCCCATTCCAAAGCTGGAGATTTACTGGCGCTATGCTGGAGAGTTAAGGCCAATGAATGAGATCTTTTTCACATGCCCCAATCATGTCTAACATCTGCCACCAGCTCTAGCATTCCAAAAACTGACATTTTAATCAATACGTAGAAAATAAAATTATTTTTTCTACCTTAGATGCCTGGTCATTTTATTTTTCTAATTGTGTTGGTTGAAGTCACTGGTTTCTGCTTTCCTCTGTCTTCCCTTAATTCCTTGCCATGGTTTCCTTGTCCATTTCTTCTCTCTCCATGTTCACCATTCATCTTCCTTCTGTGTTCCTATTCACCCTGTCCAGCATCTCCCTTGGGTCCCTGCCTCTATCCTCCCACCATGTTCAGAATCTCCACTGTCTATCCGTGTTCCTATTCTTGCCCTGTCCAGCATTGCTCTTCTGTGTCGCTATGACCCCCCACATGTCCAGTGTAGCTCATCTTTATCCCTATCCCCTCCCCTTCTTGAACATTGCCTCTCCGTATCCCTGTCCTCCTCCCCATGTAGAGCACTGCCCCTCTATCTCTCTATTCCCCTCCCCATGTCCAGCTTCTCCCTCACTTTTCCTGACCTCCCACACCAGTGCCTCTCCTTCCAGGACCAGCATGTCTTCCACTCTTCCTTTTTCCCTGTTGCACTTCCAAAGGCCAGTATCTCTCCCTCTTTTTTCTCTCCCTCCTGCCCCCCCCCCCCCCCCCGGTTTCAGGAATCCAACAAGTGTTCTCTCTCCCTCCTCCCCCTCAGATCTAATATATATCCTCTTTCCTCTTTTCCCCATAGGTCCCAGCATCATTTCCTCTTCACCCCCACCCCAATGTGGTCATTTCTCACTATCTCCACTCTATACCTTCCCCCCCCCCAGCAGTCTGGTAATCTCTCCCTCTCTACTCCTCCCCCTCCCCAGCATCTCTCACACTCTCTTTTTCTCTGCTCAAACTCCCCCCCACCCCCATTCTGGCAGAGAGAGAATAAGCGTGAAAGGGGGAGGGGGAGGGAAGGAAAGGGAGAGAGATGTGTGAGAGGAGGGCAAGCAGGAGTTCCTGGCTCACCAGTAGGAGTGCAGATGACCTACAAAAGCAGGAGTCTCCTGCTAAATGTGGGAGACTTCGCAAGTATGGGGAAGTGGTATTTTTCATTGTCATCTGGGATGATGTGAATTTTTAAGTGTTAAAATAGGACATACTGGAGGAAGTAACATCACCCATCCTAATAGTAGCTTGAGCTCTTCTTAGCACTGGGGCTTCCCGCAGACAAAAGATGTGAGTTCTGCTCCTACATTGAAATTACCTGGGTGATTTCATGGGTGCTGCACAGTTACACAATCCAGAGTTCCAACGTTGACTCGGATGTGGTCTGCAGAGGTGAAGTCATCGGCGGGTGAGATCCTCGTGTTGGAGGTACACCATAAGGTGAAGATAGCAGCGGGTGGTGATACAGCTTCAGGCCTCGCAGAACTACAAGAAGTTGAGATCTCCTCCACACCAAGATGTGGGCTTAGTTTCAGGAACTGAAATCTGATCTCAAGTCGGTGAAATCCGAGCTGCAGGACACCCTGGAAGAACTAAAGAAAGATATTAGTGACATTGGATACAGCGTAGAGGATACCAAAGTGGAGTTGGAAGAACATGGGGAAGACCTGGACCGCCTCCCCATGTGGCTGTCCCAATTAGAGCAACAACATGAAGCTATTGTCCTGGAGAATAGATTTTGTGCCCTCTTTTTTTTGTCACAGCAAATATGGTAAACCCAAGGAGGATTGGATCCGGAGGTGTGAGGAGCAGGTCAGGATAAAGGGAACAGAGTACTACTGGTGAACTGTTCCAGCTCCTGAACCCAAGGGTTGAATTCTGAAAAGACTGAGTTCCTCTGAGCTCTCAGTTGCAAGACTCTCCTTTTGCAGTCTGTGGCCAAGCTACAAACCAACAGCAAAGTTTTCTATCTCCAAAATACAGACAGTACAGATATCAAAGTGACTGCATCTGGGTTACAAAACTGTTAGCTGTTCTGACCTGGTTTTACAGCCTGCCTCACTGACACAGACTACTCAATAATGTGCTGCTTGCAAAAGCTGAGTAATCCAATAAATCATTGTACCTCCTTTTACAGAGAGGAACAAATTTCAATGCCTAAAAATTTCACTGCCTGAGACGGTCCTTGTATCTTATTAAAATTTATCTATGTACTTTCTTTTTGTTAATTTTCACTCTTCACTTCCTATATTTATAATGTGCCACTCTCACAGCAGCACGCTATCCAGCTTATCAGTCAGTAACTTATTCTGACAATTAAGCATCTCATTTTGACTGTGTAAGTCTGTACTTTTCCTATGCTGTTTATCCCAGCTCTAACAGGTTTTCCGATAAGCAATACTGTTCCTTCATCCTTTCTATTTTAACTTTTTTTAAAATATATACAACGAACCACATCCAAAGACTGATTTTTTTAAACAGGAACCCTACTCCTCACGTAACTCTACACATTTTGACCACTCAGTGGTTATAATACCATAAAGTACCCCATCCCAACCTGATATTTCAACACTCTCCTCTGCATTACTCTTAAAAAGTGCCATTCCTTCTACGAAGCCTTCCCTCGTCGCCAAAATGTTCTGACCTGGTTTTACAGCCTGCCTCACTGACACAGACTACTCAATAATTACTGTAGATTCTTTTGGATTCATATTAGGTAAATGAGACTTTTATTAGAGGTTCATTATTGCCAAAGATACACAGTGATTAAGATATATACATGATTAAGCTATATAACTGAAAAGAAACAATACCTATCTATAGTGAAAAAACCCAATTACATCACTGGTCCCTACATCCAAGCAATGCTAGGAGTCTCTTGATCAGGAAAAGCAATAATACATCATAATATACATAAGTCACTGGTCCTTAATCTCTACATCCAGGCTATCATCAGCTGGGGGGGGGGGGGCCCTGTTCACAGAGAAAGTCAGGAGTTTCTTTGACCAGGAAATACAGTTCTCTGCGCAGTACATACATTACTCACAGATGAGCTCCCCATTTCACTGGCAGAAATTCCCCTTTTTATTAGTTTTAGAACTCATGTTCAGAGCTAAGAAAAATTATAGAATGCTTGAGAATTTCTCTGCTTTGGTAAACAAACCATACTGTGGTAATGTGGTCACATGTTTCTCAGTCCAGGTGGCCAGTCTGAACTCGAAACAGGCTCCACCTCTCCCTTCACATACCAAATTAATTAGAGCTGTGTCTTATCTTCTTATCACTTTAATGAGAGAGTGCACTGTTGGTCAAGGCAAGTTGAAAAATAATCTTTAAAATCTTCCATTACACTAGCATAAGGTAACAAAGAGCTGTTTCACTCCTGTTTTGTTCTACAATCTACACAAACCCTGAAGAGGCACAAAGAGTGGAGGAGTAGCCTAGTGGTTAGGGTGGTGGACTTTGGTCCTGGGGAACTGAGTTCGATTCCCACTTCAGGCACAGGCAGCTCCTTGTGACTCTGGGCAAGTCACAACCCTCCATTGCCCCATGTAAGCCGCATTAAACCTGCCATGAGAGTGGGAAAGAGATACTTTTAAACTTCTCTTTCCTTCAATTTGGTCACGCCAAGCCACATTAGTATCTTTGGAGCCATTACAACACAGTTTAACTTGTTTAATAAAAAATACAAGGGAACATTTTGGTAATACTTTAAGGTGTAATTACCCAGCTACCTTTGAGCTGCCTGGGTTAATATCTTCAGGAACATTTCTAAATACATTCAATGTTAGGTATTGTAAGCCCACAGGGGTGCTCTCCGGTGTGCAGTGGCCTTCTAGTGGCTCCTGCCTGGCCTCACCAGCCCTTTGCCTCAGGGAACCACCTTGCAACTAGACTTCTCTGTGACTGCGTTGACTCGGGCCTCTATGTTTGGGCCTCCCCTTTCCCTCAGGGTGACCTCTTCATTAACCTTCAGTCCTGGCCCGGCCTCCCTGCTGTATCTCCTGGTAACCGACCCACCTTACCAGTTCTTCTGGTGGGGCCCCCTGGTCACCCTTCTCTGGAAGATAGCACAGCTTCCTCTGCTTGCAAAAATATGCAAATTAGCTGGTTGCATGTAAATTCAGTTTATTAGAGCTAGTTTACAGTCTTTTGGGAACCTGGCTTTCCAACTCTTATTCTTTGACTGCGATTCACCCCCCTGAGACCATTTACTGGGGGACATCTGGGTCTCAGGGTATAACAGCCACCTCCCCTGGATAGGACACACTTTATTCACCTTAACCTTACGATCCTATCCTCCACCCCACGGCTGTTTGTTCACTTTAACCACTTCACAGTTCCAACCTCCATATTTTGGCGACTTCTAACCCCAGGCTTTTACAGCCTGCTTTACCTTCTCGGCCACACAGTCCCTGACACACAATCCTTCTTCCACAGCACCGGGTCACACAGCCCAGGCTTCTGGCCTCCAGGCTCCCATCTTCTCTCCCTCGGGCAAAAACTCCTCTCTTTCGGGCAAACCTCTCTCCTCTGCTAAGAGGAAGCTATTTATTATGAGGTGTCCAATAAACCTCCCCACCTCTTGAGACCTCGCCCCTCTGGTTCTAGAAAGATCTGGGTCCAGAAGTCTCTTCTCACTCCCCCAGCTATCTCTCTGGAGCTCCCTCTACTGGCCCATACATGACAATACTCAGCTCGATCCCTGGAGCTCCCTCTAGTGACCAGAATGGGCATTTTCCCGATTTCAGTGGGAGAGCGCCCTCTGGCGGCCTCCTCATGTAAGGGCAGACACTGTTTATCACAGTATACATATATCTTTTGATTTAAACACTCTTAATATTTATAAAGCAGGTACTCCTTGTCCACATAATTCAGCAAGCTGCACAAAACCGGTCATGACTTCTAGCTCTTCGGTGCCCTGGGTCCCACCCTGTGCAGTTTCTCTATATTGTATTCAGGGGCTCTTGTGGGTGCATCTGGGGTTTGTGGAAGCCATGTTTCCAACAGGGTTCACATGTCTTATTCCTTTACTGATTCAGGTAAACCATTAATTTGCAAGTTCTTTCATCAGTTCGGTCAAGTAATTGCTGATTGCGTCTTTCCAGCTCACCCACATATGTTTCCAGACCTACCACCCAATTTTCCCACAGGCCTAGGCGTTCTTCGGCTTGTTGGAATCCACTGTTGAGGGAATCAAAACCTTCCTTTATAGCCTCTATGTCGGTATGGATTTGTGAAAGTTTATCTTCCATAATTGCCGATAGAGGACCTGGCTC
The DNA here is from genome assembly GCF_901765095.1 of Microcaecilia unicolor. NCBI lineage: Eukaryota > Metazoa > Chordata > Amphibia > Gymnophiona > Siphonopidae > Microcaecilia > Microcaecilia unicolor. Next base: position 192,056,045 of record NC_044033.1, on the reverse strand, counting down.
CAGGGTGAAGAGTGAGTATGGGTAGAGTGACTTAGCATGAGTGAATGTGTGGTGAGACTGAATAGATGGTTGCTTGGGGGAAAGGGAGTTTAGATATAATCATGCAACAGAGGCAAGCATTTTCTTTGCATTGGTTTTTTGAAAGTTGTAATATGCTTGTACTCAGAAAATTTTTGATAGTAGAAACACCATACACATGTCCATTTTTGCTTACCTGTATGTATGTCACCTGTTGCATGTATAAAATTTTTGTTAGAAAACCTCTCAGCTGTATATCGTTTGTAGTTCTGAATAAAATGAAAGTATACCTAAATAAAGTTCTGTTATTCAATTACACTGTGCCTGAGATAATTTGGAGTGTATGAGGTCATCCAATGGTTATGGTTTATTAATTTCTTTTTCTGTTTACATCAAAGCAGATTACATAACAAACATGCATAATCATAAAATCACAAAATAATTAAAAATTCAGAGATAAAACCAGTACATCTTAAAATCACATAAAACCTGCTTGATATCTAATCCTCCTGGGCACATATATGAACCACTACATACCCTTTCATATGTCTTAACAAATATCCTTTTAACAGTCTCTTAAACTTAACATTATATGCTATCAATCTAATCTGCAAAGGAAGCTGGTTCCATATCGCTATTTGGGGTCCTTTTACCAAGCCACGTTAAAATGTGGCTGGCACTGTTGTCAGTGCAGAGGTTTTCCACGAGCCGTGGCCACTTTTAGTGCACCAGTAAAATGGCTGCCTTGCCATATTTTTTTTGTAATGGCCATGTGCTAATTTCCCAATTAGTATGTGGCCATTACCACAGGAGCCCTTACTGCCACCTATTTTGGGCTCCCGCACTACTCCTGCACCAGGGGCGTAGCCAGACCTCGGCGGGAGGGGGGGGCCAGAGCCCGAAGTGGGGGGGGCACTGTTTAGCTGCCGACCCCCGCCGCCAACCCCCCGGCACTTTGGACCCCCCCACTGCCGCCGCAATCGCACCCCCCCGCAACCCCCTTGCCCCCGCCCGCCCCCTGCCCCGCCGCCACATCAGGTACCTTGTTTGCTGGCGGGGTCCCCAATCCCCGCCAGCCGAAGAGTCTTCTTCAGTGCCGGTTGATTCCGGCGCCTTTGTTGTGTGATCATCTATTTCTGACACCTTACGTCCTGCATGGGGCTACATGCACAGTGCAGGACATAAGGCGTCAGAAACAGATGATCACACAATGAAGGCGCTGGAATCGACCGGCGCTGAAGAAGACTCTTCGGCTGGCGGGGATTGGGGACCCCCGCCAGCAAACAAGGTACCTGATGATGCGGCAGCGGGGCGGGGGGGCGGGTGGTGGTGAGGGGGTCAAATGTAGAGGGGGCCAGGGCGTAATCTGTGGGGGCCCATGCCCCTGTGGCCCCACGTAGCTAAGCCCCTGTCCTGCGCTAATCGGGCAGCGCAAGGTAATGTATCTGTGCTACCTGATTAGCACAGGGCATGCCTACTCTCAACCCCCCAGACATGCCTCCCACACAAAAAAAAAAAATATATATATATATATATATTTTTTTTGTAACGCAGGAGTAGCACACACTGATGGCCAAACTAGCACAGAACACCTCAGCGTATCCAGTGGTAGTGCTCTTTCAGCACACAGTAGGCCCGTGTTAGGCCTACTGCACCTTAATAAAAGGACCCCTTTGTCTGTTTTCCTCAAAATGTATTTTTCTCAGAGCTGTGATTGAAAGACATTGCATGCCCTCTGATCTCAAGGCACAATTGGAAAGGTACTGGTCTGCCTCCTGCTCTAACGCCTTATGCATTATAAGCAAAAATTTTAAAAACAATTTTCTTCTCAACTGGTAACTAATGAAGCTCTACACTGTTACTGAGGTTGCTGAATGGAATATCAAACACACAGTACATCTGAAAGTTCACGCAGGTCCTCAAACTCTGATTTCCAGGCAGAGAGAAAATTACTGCTGCAGCTTACTCCCTCATACCTGCAGTTGACTCGAGGGCCCTTGTCGCAAAAGTTCACTATTTTAAAAGTATGATGTCCAAATTATGCATTTTTACAGGATGACATGGGGGTGGGGTAATCATGATTATAGTGTTTAATTATAAAACTCTCAGTGTGGGACCTAACAAGCCTGAAAGTTGAGGGGGTGCCAAACCAGAAAGGCACATAACACCCTTGAACTCATACTGCTTCTGCCTAAGAGTTCCTCTCTTAAATTGAAACTTGAGATCTTCCACTCATTAAACCGTCAAAAGATCAAAATAGATTATACAGATGCAAATCAAGATTAGGAACCTATTATATTTTTATTGTGCAAAGTGATTCAAATTTATGCACATATGACACAGAATTTTCTAACTTTGTCACTGGAAACTAGATGCTGTGACTAAGACCATTACTGCTTTTTGCATGGGGTGACTAGAATAAACCAGTTTAACCAGTAACATTAGGAACTATAGGTCTGGACCAGCACAGATTCCTGCATTTGTGACTTGGACTACTGGACTGGCTCAGACCCAGCTAGTCTGGTGTTGTGACAGTATGATACTACTGCTAGGGATTCAACTTAATGGTAGAACCACAAGAGTACTGCTAGGGTCAGCACTATTTTTGAAAGATGGTGCTGCCAGGGCAGGAGCAATCAGGAATCAACTCTGCCTCCACTAGACCCCCAGAGATGGGAAGATGCTCCAGTTTTGGATAAAAGGATGCAGGGCTTAGGGGGGCACATTACTTCAAATACTCTTTTCACCAGTTCGGGGATGGTCACAAGGGACCACCCCACCAGAGATCTCTGCCACAGAAAGGAGAGGCTGTGTAATGTACCGGCCTCCCTGGGAACAGTGGCTTGTGAACTAGCAGACCAGTGCTCTTGAAGAAAAGTTAATTTTCTAGGAATAACAGGACTTGCTGACTTTAATGTGATCTCTGTTATTCTTTGTGCATAGTAATGTGCTACTTGGCATGCATTTGTTAAAATGAGGCGTCTTCCAGGTTTGGAAGGGATCAGTGGAAATTATGTAAGAGAGAGGTGATGTCCCTTTTTCTCCAAGGGTGAGGTCAGGACTCTATGGGTGTTGTACACCTGACGGAGCCATGGGAGGCAGCAAAGAATGCTGTGCTTCTTGAGGTATCTCAGAAAGGAAGGAAAGCAAGCCTTCCCATCCAAGGAGGTAGAGTACAGTTTCCCAAACTATGAGCTGGGACCCCAAATTATTATTATTTTTACATTTGTATCCCACATTATCCCACCTTTTTGTAGGCTCAATGTGGCTTACAATTCATCGTGGATACTGGAAATAGAAAAGAATGTACATTTGGTTTTACAGCAAGTTTTGGGTACATGATGGTGAAATACATAATACTGAAAACAGAAAAGAGTGTACATTTGTTTTTGCAGAAGTTTTGGGTACATGATGGTGAAATACATGATAGTGTTAAAGCCATAGACATTAGATGCATGATAGTGTGAAAGCAAAAGACATTAAAGAACATTCCTGGATTTCTTAAAGAATATACAGTGGAACACACTGTGTGCTTGTTTAGGAAAAGGTTGATGCATGCATTAATTTGTATTTCAAGCCTTTACATTTGGGAGGATGAAGATTGAGGATTGTGCGGGAGGATTTTTTTGCATTTCTGGGTGGTAGTTCTAATAGGTCTGACATGTAGGCTGAGGCGTCAGCATGGATGATTTTATGGACCAAGGTACAGAGTTTGAACGTGATGCGTTCTTTGAGTGGGAGCCAGTATAGTTTTTCGTGAAGGGGTGTTGCGCTTTCGTATTTTGGTTTGCCGAATATAAGTCTGGCTGCCGTGTTCTGGGCTGTCTGGAGTTTTTTGAGTATTTGCTCTTTGCAGCCGGCATAGAGTGAATTACAATAGTCCAGATGACTAAGTACCAGTGATTGTACCAGGTTGCGGAAGACATTCCTTGGGAAAAATGGTCTGACTCTTTTTAGTTTCCACATTAAATGGAACATCTTTTTAGTTATGTTTTTTGCATGATTCTCAAGTGTTAGGTGTCGGTCAATGGTGACTCCAAGGATTTTTAGGGTGTCTGAGACTGGTAGACTTAGATTAGGTGTGTTGATGGTGGTAAATTCCTTCTTGTTGTATTGCGAGGTGAGTACTAGGCATTGGGTTTTTTTCAGCATTTAGTTTCAGTTGAAATGCATCTGCCCAGGAGTTCATAATGTGTAGGCTTTGGTTGATTTCGTCGGAAATTTCTCTTAGATCATGTTTGAATGGGATAAAGATCGTTACATCATCAGCATATATATATGGGTTTAGATTCTGATTTGATAGTAGCTTAGCCAAGGGTGTCATCATTAGGATGAATATGGTCAGTGAGAGGGGGGATCCCTGTGGAATTCCGCATTCAGGTGTCCATGTGGCTGATGTAGTCGAGTTTGATGTCACTTGATATGAGACGGTGGTCAGGAAACCCTTGAACCATTTGAGAACGTTACCTCCGATTCCAAAGTATTCGAGGATGTGTAATAAAATTCCATGGTCAACCATGTCAAATGCGCTTGACATGTCAAATTGTAACAGTAGTATGTTGTTGCCAAATGAGGTCATGACTTGGATAGGCTCTCCATAGGTGCATCATTATTCTGCATCTCCAAGGAGTCACAGTAACAAAAAGATTGATAAGCATTGAGGTAGTTTCTCCAGTGCTGAGAGGAGTCAGGAGGAGACTCCATGGAGCAGTCAGTGTACAGGAGGATGAAGATCCCTCAGACAAAGGAAGATCCCTGTTTTTGTAGATTTTCTGTCTATGTAGAGGGAGATGAGGAGTTTTTCAGATCCCTGGGGTTAGATGAAAAGAAAACCCATGGAGGAGGCAGAGGAAGGCTGAATGTTTCCACACAGTGAGCACTCAAAGAGCCTGAGGATAATGTTCTCTGAACAGTGTTCTAGTTTTGATGGATTTTCACTAAAGTCTTGAACTGTGGACTTCCCAAATTTGTGTGTTTCTGTACCATTCCATTTTTACTGCTGCGGTCTTCTTTCACATTTGGACTATAAATGGACTTCTCTGGTTAGAACCCAAACGAGATTATATTTTGTGAGCAGGGTGAGACCTGTGAGTGATCCCTTAAGGCTATGGCCTTCCAGTATCTGCTGGTCCCACCCCAAAAAACTTGTTTCAGATAAAGCAGAAAGGTATAATTGCTGCAGTTTTTGAAGGTGAATTCCCCTTTTTTTATTCTATCTGGGCCTGGGTGAGCTCCAAGGAGGTTTAATTAACAGAAGACAGTGTCATGTGATAAGGTTGAAGCTGTAGTCCCCATCTTGGTACACTGAAAGCAACACAAACTATTGGTCCACACCAAGCCATATGCAGGCAGTTCTTATTTCTAATAAGCATTTGCTATTGTTTTGGGTGGCTCAATATGAGTCAATATGGCAGCAAGCTCTATCTACCTGTTTCAGGACAGATAATGGGTCAAGCACATTCCAGCCATCTCCTGTCAATTAAACCTCCTTGAGGAAATGGAGATGCAGTTGCAATTATCATGTGGTATTAGTAAATAGTAGGGAAAGGGATTGGAACTTGATATACCACGTATCTGTGGTTTTTGCAATTACATTCAAAGCGGTTTACATAGTACATACAGGTACTTATTTGCACCTGAAGAAATCAAGGGTTAAGTGACTTGTCCAGAGTCACAAGTTGCTACAGTGGGAATCGAACCCAGTTCCCCAAGATCAAAGTCCACTGCACTAACCACTAGGCTACTCCTCCACTCTGATGGGCACCCAGAATTTGTTGTTTCATTTTGGGCGCGATACAAATGTTGTTTCTTGATAAGGTACATGTAAGCCCTAGCAGGAAAAAGCATGCAACATCCCCTGGATTCTAGATAGGTTGCCCAAAGTTGGGCACTGAGCCCAGATGTGTGTGCAAAGTATATAGAAACCAGTGACTTGCATTTAATTGGCACTAATTTGGATTTGCATGCAATTTTCTATAATGCTGCTCGCCCAAAATGTCTCTTATGCAATCCAAAAGGGGGCGTGACCATGGGAGAGGTATGGGTGGGTCAGGGACATTCTAAAGATTTAGGTAGAATGTTATAGAATGCCAGGGTTACACACTCAACTTGCACAGCAGGATTTATACGAGGTTTCAGCTGGTGTAAGTCCTTGTGCTCAAAGCTGAGTACAGGAATCTGCTCTAAGTGCTATTCTATAAAAAGCATTCAGCCCAGAGCACCCTTTAAAGAATAGTGTTTGGCACTCAAATTTAGGTACAGAGAACTTTCCACAGAACAATAAATGAAAGCCTTCAAAGGATCTCTATATATAGTGGCAAGGCCGCCGAGTGGGGATGGGAGGCAAGATTCCCCAGGGCCTGGTCTCCAAAGGGGACCTGCCCAGCACCGGCATGGCTGAAATTGGTCTCCTGCTTCTGTGTGCCGCAGTGCCGGGTTATCGTGTTAACTGTTCTCCGCCAGCCACAGGTCCTTCTTCCTACCTCATCCTGCCTCCTGTGTGAAGTACTTCCTGTTTCTGCAAACATGGGAGGGGATGTGGCAGGAACAAAGACCTTGTAGCAGAGCAGAGTTAACATGGTCCTGGCACACAGCAACAGGTGACAAGCAAGTAAGCAGGCCTACGTGTGTGTTTGGGGGGGGGGGGGGGGGGGTGCTGTTTGCCAAAGCCCCGGCTTTGTCTCTTGGCAGCCCTACATAGTGTTGCAAATCTGTAGACTATATTGTTACAAAAATGGAAGAAAAGACCTCAAAAAGCCTAATTACATCCTCACAACTGAATATTATATCTTGTCCTGATATCATTATGTTATGTTATGTTGATATTTCAATCCACTTCCAATCCAATATGATTTACTTATTTGTAATAATTGTAAAATGATTATTCCGTTAATATGATTGCTGTGATATTCTATGTACCCATCTGTATCTATATTCTGAAATTCTTATCCTATAATGTGTACATGTTGCTATAACATTTTGTAAGCCACATTGAGCCTGCAAATAGGTAGTGCAGCAAATAAATAAATAAACACAGAATGCGCAGACGATGATAAATATTGTGAGGCACATTTATTTCCTTGACAAAGCTATGACCGAAATGGAACACCGTCGGGTTGGATAAGAATGTTTTTTTCTCATTTGAATTGCCATTGAGCACTGTTTCGGTTTTATAACTTTATGAAAACTGAAAAATTAAAAAATTATGTTAATGATTGGCCAATGATGAGCTTGAGTCCTGATAGATGCTTTATTTTTTTTTTAATTTTGGGAGCACCACAGACTTTTCCTTCATTTTTATGACAATATAGTCTACCGATTTGCACCACTATATATATATATATATCCATAGTATGTAATTTTGAAGACGCTCAAATTTAGTTGCCAATGAAAATCCGCACTATTTACTGAATCTGGCCCTATGGACAGATAGTGTATATTTTTATTAAAAAATGCATGCTCTTACCAGCGAATGACGTTACTTTTAAATGACTGCTCATCCCTAGAAAATAATGCACATTTATTGGGCAATAACACACATTATTGCTATAAAGCAGCTTATTACATAGGCCCCTATGTTTTTTTTCTTAAGACAATATAGGGTGAAAAATGACCTGCCCAAAGGCATAAGGAGAATCAATGGGAGAGCAAAAGTCAGACTCCTTACCTGGCTGAGTCTCAGTCCACTGCTGGAACCACTACATAGTAGATGATGGCAGATAAAGATCTGTACCTTCCATCCAATCTGCCCAACAAGATAAAGTCATAGCATAAAGGTATGATGTGATACTTCATATGTATACCTGATCTTGATTTGTCCTTTCCAATTTTAGTGCATAGACCATAGAAGTCCGCCCAGCACTATCCTTGTTCTAAAACTTCTGAAGTTGTCATGGAAGCCCCTGAAAATCCCCACTCCAGCACATCCAAATCTGTCCTGCCACCATCAGGGCACCATAGAAGTCTGCCCAGCACTGGCTTTGCTTCCCAATTATTGGTATTACATAGTAACACTAGGCTACTCCTCTACTCAAGGATGCTATGTGGGGAATTGTTGGGCCTCGTCCTTCCTACTCTGCTGGCATTAGTAGCTTCCTTGCCTTCCCCCATGCTCCTGGCATCACCACATTTCCTTCCTGCAAGAGCAATGGAGCAAACAGTACTGTGTACCTATTGTACACTTTTTTCCTCTGCTGGCTTTCTCCTGCAGTGGCCTACCTCCATCTTCCTCCTACAGGCAGCTCTAAGTTAAAGAGCGGAGGACTTGGGCTGGGGACAGAAGGTTGCAGGGACACTAGACACAAGATTTGGGGTACTGGTGAGTGGGTTTGGGGCATGAGCCTCCACATGCCCATAGCTGGTAGAAGCAACAGTAAAGAGTGGGGCTCCTGGCTAGAGCAGGGCTGTTTGTAAAAACATTCCTAGCCATGCACAGGGCTGGCTCTGCTTCCATTCCAAGCATGCTCTTATACAGTCCCTGTACTCACAACCTGCTAAAATTACCACACCTAGAACCAGCCCTTCAGTTTTCCCCACGCCACTTCAAGAGAGGTGAACTGGGCTAGGGGAAAGAGGACATCAATGAAGGCCCTGGGGGGGGGGGGGGGGAGGAAGCAAATGGAATTCCATGGCAGGACCCACAAATGTGTTTACCTAGGGCCCAGTATAGTGTAAATCAAGCCCTTTATGGCCCGTAGAATGCCTCTACCTGTTCCAAGTGACATTCTATAACTGTCTGCCTGGAAATGATATTATTATCACAGGCCAGATGGAACAACACCTTCTGCCCCTCTGTGGAACTCAATGTGGGGACGCTCCCTTTCCCCAGAACAAGTGTCTGTAATAAATGTCCAGCTGAGGTGTGAGCATTAAGAGATATGCTAGACTTCTGTTAAAAAATAAAAGAGAAAGAAACATATTTTACTCAGGCATTTCAGGGGAAGCTGTACTTTCTAAAGGTTTGAATGTGACTTCTTTTTTACGGTATTTTAAATGTAATGTGAGTTATATGCTGAACACTGTTTTTTTAAAAAAATGCTGTTTCTAGTGTTGTATTCCACCTAGAACTTATTGTGATTGCTCATATATGTGATTTTATTGATTTAATAATCAATCCAGTAAGCTTACCCTAGAGCAGGGGTTCTTAACCCAGTCCTCAGAACACATCTAACCAGTCAGGTTTTCAGGATACCCAAGGAATATGCATAAGATAGACCTGCATAGACCAGAGGTACTGCATGTCAATGTTATCTTAAGCTCATGCATATTCAGTGTGGGTATCCGTGGGTATCCTGAAAACCTGAGTGAGTAGGTATGTGCCGAGGACTGGGTTGAGAATCACTGCCCTAGAGCAGCAATCTTCATTGATTTTCCAGTAGGTGTATATATCAAACATATAAATGGCAAGTGACCGACACCTGCAAATGCGCAGTAGAGACTTCCCTCTCTGTCCCGCCCTCGCGTCAAGACGTGATGATGTCAGAGCGCGGAACAGAGAGGGAAACGGAGTCAGACTGTCGGATGCTGCCGCCTGGAAATGAACATCGCGTGCACCAACCTCCACCCTCCCCCCATCCCTGCCGCCGCTCCCGCCCCCTCCGTATCGGGCCCCCTGCACTGACCTGACAGCACCTCTCACCTCCGTGTGGAAGCGCTGCAGGCAGCAGAGCGATCTGCTGCTGCCTGCAGCGCTTTCACACGGAGGTGAGAGGCGCTGTCAGGTCAGTGCAGGGGGCCCGGCACGGAGGGGAGAGGGAGCGGCGGCGAAGAGGGTAGCTGGAAATCTCGCCCGTTTTAACGGGCTTAACGGCTAGTATATATATATATATCTCAATGTGAGAGTCAAGATTGTTGTTGGATAAAGTGAATAGCACATACTGCATAGGGATTCCCCCTCTGATGACGTGGTTAGCCTGTCTGCTTGTGCACATTTGGAATGACTCATGCAACTAAAACAAAGTCTACTCCTCCACACTCTCTCTTTCCCTAAGTCCTGTTGCTCTTTGTGATCTTGGGCAAGTCACTTAACCTTCCATTGCCTCAGGTACAAACTTAGATTGTCAGGCCTCCAGGGATAAGGAAACACCCAGGCCCTCATGATCAAAAGCAAACTCTGGCGCTAGAGGCTGTTAACGCCATACTAGCGCCAGAGTTTGCAGCCGATCCATGATCAGAGCCCTCGAGCGCCTGAAACAGCGCACTCGAGGGCTCTCAGCTCAAGTAGCATGCAAATGCATGCTAAACAGTGCTTCTAGCACAATTTGCTTGCAAATGCATGCTAATTGGCGCTTAACGCATTCATCCCCAATGATCAGCGACCAGCGTGCCAAAGATTGGGTCGCTGGCCGCAGCAAAATCAACACCAGCTCGGAGCTGGCGTTAGATTTTGCGGATCATTGGGGAGGAATGGTGAGCCCTGTCCAGCATGCAGTTGCATGCTGGCAGGCCCCCCTTCCCCCCCAAGGCAAACGCGAACGGGGACTGGAGGTCCGGTGGACCTCCGGTCCCCCCGACGATCCCCCCCCATGATCTCCTACTGTGATCCATCGACGAGGGGGGGGTGGGGGCTGGAGGTCCGATGGACCTCCAGCCCACCCCAAATCCTCCCCCCAGCGTTGTCCTTCGATTCCCTGGTGGTCCGTGGTGTGCTGTCCATGGTGTGCTGTGACGTCGTGCCAGCCCCCTCCCAGCCCCCCTACCTCACATGGTCTGTAGCCCCGCCCAGTGCATCCCAGGATGCAGTGGGCGGTGCTGGGCGCCGCCATTTTGGGCCTCGACTGACTGGAAGAGGAGGGAGGCAGGCATGCTGCGTCCCTCCTCCAACAAAAGGTAGGGGGGCCGGGAGGGGGCCGGCACGACGTCACAGCACACCATGGACCACCAGGGAATCGAAGGACAACGCTGGGGGAGGATTTGGGGTGGGCTGGAAGTCCACCGGACCTCCAGCCCCCACCCCCCCCTCGTCGATGGATCACAGTAGGAGATCCTTTGGCCGGAGGCAGCCAATCAACGATTTCTGGGGGTTTCGGGGACTGGAGACCCAGCAATCCTCCAGCCCCCCTCCCCCCCGTCGGTGGGTGGGAGGGTGGGAGAGGGTTTGGCCGGCAGCGGCCACAACGTTTTCTGGGGGTTTGGGGGGGGCCTCGTTGTTCGGGCCTCGGGGCAGGCTGTTTGACAGGTTTGGGCTTTTGACAGCCCAGACCTGTCAAACAAGTGCGGGAGGATTGTGCTGAGCGCATGCTCGGCACAATTCTCCCGCACTTTAAACATGATAATCAAAGATAATAGCGCTGCTTAGATTTGCATGCATTATCTTTGATCATCGATGCAGAAAAGCCCTGCGCTGTCCCGGCGCTATTTTTAGGGCGCTGTTTGGAACAGCGCAGGGCTTTTGATCATCTGCCCCCCAGTGCACCTGAATGTAACTCACCTTGAGCTACTACTGAAAAAGATGTGAGCAAAATCCAAAAAAAATAAATATCATCCCCCCCCACACACATTCTGTATCCATGTTCTTCAGCTATTGCCCCCCCCAATTCTTCCCCGCTCCTCTCCATTACATATTCTTCAACATCTGAACCCTAACCAGTCTGTTCTCATTCCCACCAGTCAGCCTTCACCATCCTATCTCTCGCCTCAGCCACTTCAAGCTGGCCCTCACTCCAGTTTTCTAATCCCCTCTATATTTATTGCAGAGGTTTGTTGGAACTTGGAACAGCTATTCCATTTTCTTCCATCACCCTGGTTCCTTCACTGCTCTTTCAGTCTCCTGAGAAAAGTGTGGGAATTTGGGAAGTACAGGGCTCAAACTCACAGACAGCTACATGGTGCAGGTAGAAACCAGAAGAGCTGTTATAGATGTAGTGCCAGCAGCAAGTTTCTGGACATGAGGGAGGGGGGAATGTGTTTGGGGGGAGAGGCCCTGAACTTTGAAATGAAGAACATTGTCCTAGAGTGACTCTGATTAGGCATCACTCCTTGAAATTGGTCCTGCTATTTCTTGTCTGTCTTATGACTGTAACCTACACGCAACAAGGAATGTTGGTTATGTGTACTTGAAAAGTGCTGCATACAGCTGGTAGTACTATGTAAATTATTACAATACTCATGCTCCTTAACCCTCCTTTCCCAACTCCACTGCATGGACCCAGCATTTAATTCTAAACCAAACCAGGAGTTGTGCATTTTGTCACTAGAGGTCCCTAGGAAAAATTCCACCAGGAATGGAATGTTAGCCGCTTGAACCAGTTCAGCTTCAAACTCATCCAGGTACAGGCTCAATATCTGAAGCTGGAGGAGGGGGGGGGGGGGGGGTGAAGCGTCTTGGCCCCTTAGGCTTGCCATACTAAGCAGTCCAGGAAGGGACTACATGCAGATTCACTTCCAGCCTTCTGTGTTCCTCTGAGCTGGCTGCTGCAGGACTGGATGCAATAAAAATGCTTTGTTCATTCCACTGCATAGGTAACAGGGAATGAGGGAAGCCAGTAGTCAGTCGCAGTTGGGGACACTGGAGATTGCATGCCCCACAGGGAAATCTAAGCTACAGCATCATGTGTGCACAGGGGCAAAGGCAAATCAACCAGCAGTGGCAAGCTCAAGTGGGCTAGACCGGGGAGGGGAGGGGAGGTGCTGCCCCCCCCCCTCCCGGGGTCCGATCTCCTCCAATATCCATCTGTACACAGAGATGGGAGCGGTGTCAAGCTGGCGGCTCTACCGCCTAAGAACCGAAGGGGTCGGGGTGCAAGTCAATACGGAAGCGATGCAGATCAGCGACGTGCTGTTTGGGCAGAACAATAAAAAGAAAGAAAGCTGGTAGGTACATAATCATGTTAGGTTAGGGAGCTAGGGGTATTTTTTTTTCTTTTCTGGGTAGACACAGTGCTTGTCTGCGTCTTAGTTACATGTGTTTCTCCTACTACTGTCTTGTCACCCTCCAGCGATGAGCCCATCGCACGTTATTATTCCTCCCCCTCACTAACGTTTGCAAAATTCCCCCGCCTGTATTTGCCTCCAGCTCTACGCAAAAGAACTGTCTCAAGTCCTTCCATTCCGCGGCTGTTCGCTTTGGAGATTACAATCCCTCAAACGCCCCAAAACCCCGAGGATGGAATTTATTTGTGGGGAGGGAGGGGACGGGGGACCCTCCCCCTCTCGTGCAATCCCCGCATCACCTGGGCGGGGCCGCGCGCGCGCGCGTAGGTCTATTTTGGGCTCGGGCGCTGCTGCTGCTAATTTTAGCCCCATTGATGCACGTTCTGGGATTCCACTGACGTCAATGGAGCCCAGCGCTAACGTCACGCCGCCTCCCCTCTTGTCTGGCATGAAAGAGCCACACGAGGTAGAACACAAGAGAGGACGCATCAGGTTTCCCTGCGGCCGGGAGCAGGAGCCGGCATGGGAGGGCTGCTGCTGCTCCCCCACTCCCGCCTGCTATGCGATTTTAGCCCCGGACCTGCTAGGGTAAGTGCTACGGGCGCCTCCGATTGCTGCTGACCGGATCGGGATTTGGGTTGCCACTGAGCGTTTTGGCTAAGACCAGGGATAAGGTTTTATTGTTTACTTCAGTGCCATCTTTTTCTTTTTTTTTTTTTTTTTTTTTGGGGGGGGGGGGGGGGGATTGGCGAGGAAGTCAGAGTCTCCATTCTCATACGAGAATTAAAGACTTCTTTTAAAAAAAGAGGCCCTTGAACTCAGAAGTCAGGTGCGTGTTGGCACGTCTGAAATATGAGTTAAGATAGTGTAGCGATGCCAGCACTCGAAAAATAATAAATGTCTTTTGATTCCTACTGCAGCTCCTTGTGACTCTGGGTAAGTCACTTAACCCTCCATTGCCCTTGTTTGTCCATATAAAAATTAGAGTAAACAAGCAACTACAACCCCCCTTTTTTTTACCTGCAAAAGTAATAGTTTTTTTTATTGGGGGGGGGGGGGGGGGGTGAGCGGGACACAGGAAAACAGACCTACCTAAGGTACAACAAAACACTGGATCCTTTCATGCAAATACCTAGGGTTGCCTTTATACTTAGAGGGATAGTTGCCTGGTCATTTTTTGTGCATTGTAAATGTTCCTACAATATAGCTATGTACATCTACAAAATGGAGTGGAGAGTGGCCTAGTGGTTAGGGTGGTGGACTTTGGTCCTGGGGAACTGAGTTCGATTCCCACTTCAGGCACAGGCAGCTCCTTGTCTGGGCAAGTCACTTAACCCTCCATTACCTATTTTGACAGGTAAATTTGATCCTATGGTTGGATAGACCGTTCAGGTCTTTATCTGCCATCATTTACTAGGTTACCTGTTGCACTTTAGACTAAAGCTGACAGAGGGGGAGGCAGAAGATAGATGTGCTGCTCTGCTCACCTTCTCATATGAAGGAGGAAACAGGAGATTATCATGATTGGGGTGGGGGCACGTGAGGATTAAATTAAAAGGGGGTGAGTGCTTTCCCCACTGTGATTTTGACATTGATTTGTCTGTCTTGCCCTAAGAACAGACCTGGATTTGGGTGCTTTGTGATGCATCTACTTTGCATGCTTGAATTTTGGCCATTGTTCGGACTCCTTCAGGGCCAGCCCTGCCACTAGGTGAAACGGATGTCTGCCTGGGGTAGAACAACTTGGGTGGGCAGCAGCACAACTCCAGCATGCATGAGGGCCTTCTCTCATCTTCCCTTTCCATTGCCAGGCTTGCTACCACCACCCCTACCTCCTCCTGGGCAGACCACGTTAAAAAAAGAGCCCGGGCTGGTGCTGTGTGGGCTCTGTAAATGCAGGCCTCTACTGCAGTGTCTGCTCCTCTACAAGGCAGACTTCCTGACATTGGGGGATTGGAGGGAGGGGTTTGGGTATACTGCAGCACAGGCCTGTGCTGCCTCTTCTTTAACCTTCCAGTCAGCCCAGGGGGAAAGTAGGGGGGTAGCAGTGGCAGGCCCTAAAGTTAGAGGGGAAGATGGGAGAAGAATTGCTGGCCAATTGGGTGGGGAGGGGGGGAGGAGGTTAGAGAGGAAAAAGAAATACTGCGAACGTGGTGGGGGGGGGAGGTTAGAGGGGAAAAAGAAATGCTGGCCAACTGGGGGGGGGGGGGGAGGTTAGAAGGAAAAAAAATGCTGGCCAACTGGGGAGGGGGGTACAGGGGAAGGGAAGATGCTGAGTTGGGTGGGGGAGGGAGGGCACAGCTGAAGGCACTGTCGATTGAGCACACAACCACTCCCATTTGTGCTCTACCCATTTCCTTTTGACTGATAAGGTGTTGCTGGAGTGGTTACTGTGTGAGTCATATGTAAAACCTGATCAAATGATAAAAGCTGGTACTGTCCCAGTGGCTTATGGCTGAATTAGATTAGTTCCCCCCCCCCCCCCCATGCTTTCAGTACCATTTCTGTAAAGAAATAGTTATTACTGTTAATCCACAGTCTAACCTCATTGGGTCTCTTGCATGATGCTCATACGTTTATACCTGTTTTGACATTTTTCAATTCTCATGTGTATGATAATGCAGTCTTAATTTTATTTTCGTCTTTGAATTGTATTTTCTCATAAATGGTCTGTAAGCTGGGTGGAATAGAACAGTTTTTAAATGAATCTCTCTAAAGTCCTTTTCTCTAAGATGCATATTTGGATGCTTAAGGGTCACTTCAGAGGGCTTTATGTCACAGACTTGATTTTGGCAGCCCTTTTCTGGCCTGTGCCCTTTCTGTAAGCTTTTGTGAATATAGTATCCAAAACTGGACAGAATATTCCAGACGAGGCCCCACTACTCGTTAGCAACCTCTTCAACAGCATTATTACCTTCCTTTTTAGGCGCATCTAAATCTTACTTATATGATAGTGCCTGACGGGGAGGGTCTGATTGTCCATCCATCTGGATTGTTTTTACTTACCTCCCAAAAAATGTATGTATATGGATAGAAAGAGGTGCTAAAAATAGAAGTGAGGGAAGTAGGAAGGAAATTGGGCCCCACTACCTGAAAACAAACAAAAAAAGCTGGTGCCATAGACCCTCCCCCCCCCCCCCCCCCCCCAAGTCTCCAGGACACCAAAAAGGGGGGGTTGGGTCCCATGGCTGTACCATTACCAGTATGTGGCCAGGGATCTATCCCCCCAGCTATAAATATATATCCCATACCACTCTCATGCACACCAGTGATCATGACGCACACCCAGAACAGTCTCCCCCCTACTCACTCACCCAACAGCTGCTCCCACCCTATCTAGATAGACCTTACTATGTCTTATCCCACCCAGGCCCTCAAAACGCGCCTGAGTCTGTAAATGAGGGTTGGCAGACAAGCTTTTCAACTTTTTCTATTAGGCTTCTGCTTTTCCGCTCTCGCATTCTTCTTGCTAAATGAAGCAAGGAGGAATTCTTATTCACCTAACTTCTGGGACTGAGAGTGAGTTACTAAGCTTGCCTGATGTTTGAACAGCTGATGTGTATCTGAAGCAACCTAAACTTCTTACAGAGAAAACTTCAGTACCTAATTAATATTAGCAAATGGGGAGGAACCATAAACATGTCCCTGAGGCAGAAGCCCAACAGGTTGTTCTTCTAACAGAATATTTTTTTGGCTCATCTATTTGTATTTCAGTCTACAACCAAATTAAGCAGGAGAATGTTGTCTCCAGGAGCTTGGGAGCTAAATCAAACAGTGTTCCTCTGCATATGCAGGAAACAGGAGCTCTCTCAAGATGAATGGCCTTCAGCGGCCTCCAGGCAGAACGCAAAATTACCTTTTTTATTTTTTATACTACTACTACTATTAAACATTTCTATAGCGCTACTAGACTTAAGCAGCGCTGTACAAATTAACATGAAAAAGACAGTCCCTGCTCAACAGAGCTTACAATCTAAATTGGACAGACGAACAGACAGCTAGGGGTGGGGAAATTGCAGTGGTAGGGGTGATAAGTGAGGGTGTTGAGTAAGAGAGTCATGGTTAGGAGTCGAAAGCAGTAGCAAAGAGGTGGGATTTAAGCCTAGACTTGAAGACAGCCAGAGACTGAGCCTGACGTACTGGCTCAGGGAGTCTATTCCAGGCATAGGGAGCAGCGAGAGAGAAGGAATGGAGCCGGGTGTTAGCAGTGGGGGAGAAGGGGGACGACAGGAGACATTTACCCAGCGAACGGAGTTCACGGGGAGGAGTGTAGGGAGAGATGAGAGCGGAAAGGTACTGAGGAGCTGCGGAGTGGATGCACTTTATAGCTTTAGTTCAGCTATGATATCAGGAATTGATAATCTGTTTTTCCTCTTTAGGTCATGATTCCTTGTGTACTGGACAGGATTTGGAATTGCAAAACAGAAAACATGTTATAGCTCCATTCTGGCTGTAAAGGCCTTTGGTAGTAGAACTGGTTCCTGGGAGATAATGTCCTTATGTGGCTCATCCATCACTATTTTTCCATTCACATCTAGCTTTTTAGCAACCTGGAAACTGAGGGTGCTCTTAAAGAAGGGATGCTTCTTTAATGAATTTTCTTTTAGAAACAAACCTTCCATGAATGTTTGGATTACGTTTTTCTTAGTGGGGGAATAAGAAGACCCCCTGAAAGCCCCTATTAAGACAACCCTGAATTTATTTTTCAAGTCTCAATTAATATGAACTTAAAATAATTTTGTCACTCTCTTAAAACATTGACTGAGTAACGGGACCAAATAAAAAGCAAATAATCACAAAACTAGCAATAAAAATAAGTATGCCCCAGGATTCTTTATATTGCGTCTTAATTTCCATGCAGAAATCAAAGCATATTCTATAACAATGCGTGCAACTTAATTGATTAGCTAATCAGCGCTGTCAATTGGATGTTAAGCAATTAGCACTAATTGGCATTAAGATTTACACAGACAACTCGCTAAGCGTATTCTACATAGTAACATAGATGACGGCCATCCAGTCTGCCCAACAAGATAAACTCATTTGTGCTACTTTTTGTGTATACCTTACCTTGATTTGTGTCTGCCATTTTCAGGGCACAGACCATAGAAGTCTGGCCAGCACTAGCCCCGCTTCCCAACCACCAGCCCTGCCTCCCACCACCGGCTCTGGCACAGACCATATAAGTCTGCCCAGCACTATCCCCGCCTCGCAACCACCAGCCCCGCCTCCCAATCTCGACTAAGCTCCTGAGGATCCATTCCTTCTGCACAGGATTCCTTTATGCTTATCCCACGCATGTTTGAATTCCGTTGCCGTTTTCATCTCCACCACCTCCCGCGGGAGGGCATTCCAAGTATCCAGCACTCCGTGAAAAAATACTTCCTGACGTTTTTCTTGAGTCTGCCCCCTTCAATCTCATTTCATGCCCTCTAGTTCTACCGCCTTCCCATCTCCGGAA
The DNA here is from genome assembly GCF_901765095.1 of Microcaecilia unicolor. Taxonomy (NCBI): domain Eukaryota; kingdom Metazoa; phylum Chordata; class Amphibia; order Gymnophiona; family Siphonopidae; genus Microcaecilia; species Microcaecilia unicolor. Next base: position 192,037,696 of record NC_044033.1, on the reverse strand, counting down.
AAGGTTCGTTTGCGGATTAATACCTTTCAAATACTTGAACGTCTGTATCATATCACCCGTGTTTCTCCTTTCCTCCAGGGTATACATGTTCAGGTTAGCAAGCGTGTCCTCATACGTCTTGTAACGCAAATCCCATACCATTCTCGTAGCTGTGCAGTTTTGACAGGTTGTTAATAAGTCCTCACCTGAAGAACTGAATCACATTCTTGAGGCCTCACTTCTGGAAGCATATAGATAAAACTGAGGTAGTGAAAGGAAAGAAGGGCTAGCAAAATAATACACGGCCCGCATCTGAAGCGCTAAGAAATGAAACATACAGATACAAACATGGACATCTTAGAGCAGTGGCTCTTGGCTTTTCCTCTGCTGCAACATACCTGTAACATAGTCAACTTAAATTGTAAGTTATAGTTGAAAAGGGGGTGTGGCCATGGGTGAGGCATGCGTATTTCTAAAATCTATATGCATGGTTATACACCTAATTTAGGCATCAGGATTTACACAAAGTAAAACATGGCCGCGAATAAATTTGGTCGCATGGAGAGGCGCTCGGCGCTTTCTGTATATCGTGTGGAAATTTCAACCTATTCTATAAAATATATAGAAGAATACGCCTAGGGTTTTTTTCTTCCCGTATGGAATTTTCAGGCGCTGTATATAGAATCTAGCCCATAATGGCTGGACCAAGTGGCACCAACTCGGCATAAAAATGCCAATGACTAAAGTCAACTAACTGCCTGGAATAGCCATGATTTAATAGATACCTTTAAAAAGGAACAGGTTGGTTATGACACAAATATTCTTGGAAGAGCTGATTCCACCATAATGGACCCAATATAGGAAAAGACCCAATTTCTATTATTTGACAGCTTCACCTCAGTTATTCTGTTTCAGCACATGGTCATCTGCTGAGCTCCACACACAAATAGGTTTGTAATGCACTAAGCCGTTGTGCAAATAGAGTAGCCGCACTATTCCACGAAGCTTTAAACCCTCCAGGCCTCAAGAGTTTTTTTTTTTTTTTTTTTTGTTTCTCCTTAATGAGTATGTGCATAATACTAAACGAGTTACCGTACTAGGACTGTGCATACACTTCACACACTACTTCTAATGCCAGTCAAAAAAATTCTAAAGACATTTAACGTAGGCAGTACAGTGGCGTACCAGGGGGGGGGGGGCGGTCCGCCCCGGGTGCACGCCGCTGGGGGGTGCTGCGGCCCGTGCCTGCTGCGAGAGTTTGCTAACTTCTCTCGTTCGCTGCAGCTCCCTCTGCCCCGGAACAGGTTACTTCCTGTTCTGGGGCAGAGGGAGCGCATCGAACGAGCAAAGTTAGTAAACTCGCAGCAGGCGCGCGCTGTGGCACACCCCCCCCCCCCCCCGCGGCATGCATCCGGGGGGGGCTCTTTCGCGCGGGGGGGGGGGGGGGGTCTGCGCTGCATTGGGTGTCCGCCCCCTCTAGGAATGCCACTGATGCAGTATTATTCATCTTTACTACATTAATTTATACAATGAACGCTTTTCATGTGGAAACACTTCCTGCTTGTACTACACAGAATCAAACTAACCTAAGTATCAAGTATAACTGCCAATCAACGCCAATCATACCACCATTCCTACCTAAATGGAGCTTATTGCCACCACGCTTTGCTCAAAATACTAGTACAATACAAAAGGCAATCCTGGACGTAGCCGGTTGCAACGTATAACGGTTAAATGCTCTTGCACAAGTCCATAATATGGAGCAAGAACATTGCGCTTGTTCTTCAACTGAAAGTCACTTACCTTCTGAAAAGCGATGCTGTATTTGTAAATCCCCACAAGTCTTGTCTTGAGCAGTGCAGTCTTACAAGCTCCTTATTTCTTTACCGGCTTCGTGGTTAACTAAGACACCAGGCGCAAGCCCTTTAGTCCAAAAGTAGTTGTAGCGCAGTAATGTTGTTCTGCGCTCCCATCAACGCAAATCAATCCATGGTGGTATGATTGGCGTTGATTGGCAGTTATACTTGATACTTAGGTTAGTTTGATTCTGTGTAGTACAAGCAGGAAGTGTTTCCACATGAAAAGTGTTCATTGTATAAATTAATGTAGTAAAGATGAATAATACTGCATACGTTAAATGTCTTTAGAATTTTTTTGACTGGCATTAGAAGTAGTGTAATGAATATGTACGAGATACCTGTATAGTAACTCCTTTTGCAACCCTTGAGAACTGGGAGAACCACTGCTTTTAAGCAGCAACATTTTAAATACACAGTGGTATTGTAGCAGAAGACAAATCTAAAGTTTCCAAGAGTGGTATAGCCAGAATGATATTGTTTTGGTGTGTTTTTTGTGGAGCCCAAGATTATTGGTGGTATCTAGGCAGTGTGAATGTTGACAATTCCTCCAGTTCCCCTGATCAGGGCCACCGAGAGACAAAGCTAAGCCTGGCGTAAACAATCTTCAGGGCCCCGCTACCGCCGCTGCAGTGAGTGAAAGACTGCTCCGCCTGCTACAGGCCCTTCTTTCTGCAATGTCCCACCTCCTGTGAAGTAACTTCTTGTTTCTGCATAGGCAGGAAGAAGGACCACGACAGAGGAGTCTCTTTTGATCCCTGGTGCTGAGCCCGGGAAATCTTGCCCCCCCCCCCCCCCCTTCGGCAGCCTGATTGTCTTGTCTTGTGTTACTGCTGCAGACTGAGTGGCCCACTCATGGCTAAGCACCTAGGCACCAATGCAGAAAGCAGTGCATTAGAGTCAAGGCCTTAGTAAATGCAGGGCCCCGTGCAGACCAGTTCAGTCCCCCTAGCTCCATCCCTGCCTAGCCCCACCCCTTGTTGACAAGATGTATTTAAAAAATATTTATGAAATTTCAAATAAAGACAAATCAAGCAAGACTTGCACAGAAAAACGTATTCAAATAAACACAATGCTATCGTAGAAAACCTAGTATTAAGCAATGAAAATAACCAGAAATTATTCAGTTCAAGTCCGCTACAATTAGGCGTTCCAATTCTCATAACATAGAAGAGAATAAAGGAAAAATACTAATTAAGGGGGGAAGGGAATGGGACTTTCTGTGGTTTTGCCAACTACATTCAAAGTGGTTTACATATTATATACAGGTACTTATTTGTACCTGGGACAATGGAGGGTTAAGTGACTTGCCCAGAGTCACAAGGAGCTGCAGTGGGAATTGAACCCAGTTCCCCAGGATCAGAGTCCGCTGCACTAACCACTAGGCTACTCCTCCACTAAGAAAAGATCTAGGTATGTGGGCAAAGTACTTTAAAATTCCACCATATCAATATGCCCACAAATGCTTACTGTTACTAGTTATAACCAATTACAGTATCAAATAATACACAGAACTTATTGGAATCTCATAAGGGGAAATGGTGGTAAGGGTATGCTGGAAATTCAAACATTTTATTGTGGGATTGCCCAAAAATCCACAAGTATTGGCGAGGGGTATGGAACAAAATAAGAGCTTGGACTGGTGAAGATTGAACTTTGAACAAACAAGCACGCTTGTTAGGATGATTACCAAATTGGCCATCGATGCTGCGCCACCCAAAGGGGTGTGTCATCTGCTCATACTGGCTGCAAAAATAGGAATTTCCAGATCATGGAAAGATTATCTCGTTGGCCCTGTGACAAGGGATTGTAAGGTAATATGACAAGCTAACTTTGGAAATTCGTGGATGTGGGCATGAATACACCAAGGTGTGGAATGTTGTGCAGCTCTGAGAATAGACTATTGTTTATCATGAAGAGTAATGCAGTACAATGGAACTTGGTTAACCCCCCCTCCCCCTTTACGATCAGGTTGCATATTATTTCCTATGAAATTATACAACAACATAGTTTTATCATCATACTGGATGATTCCACTGTTGTACTATAAAAGCTGGGCCTTTTAGGACTTCCTTCTGTTTACTTTGTATATGTGTGGGGTGAAGGCGTAAATGTGGATTTGGGGTGAGCAATTTGTATTACTGTCATCTTAAATGTTCACCCATTATATTTCACCGAAATTGAATAAAGAATTACAGTTTTTAAAAAATTGGCCAAATTGTTTCAAGCAGTATGGGAAGTATATATTGAATCCCTTCCGCACAGGGCCAGGAGTCTGCTTTTGAACTCTTTTTAACCAGAGGATTGGAGAGTCAGGGTTGGGATGCTCCATTGCAATTAGACAAAGTGATCAAATAAGAAATGTAGGTGTGGAAACGCTGGCCAGGTGGGGCCCCCTTCCCCCCCTCCCCTTCTTCTTTTCCTTTTTTTTTTTTTTAGGCGACTCAGTAGGTGGGGGGAGAGCAGGGGGAAGCAAGAGTGTGAGTAATGAAAATTGATGACGTATCGTGTTAAATGTGGCTACAGTGAGTGCTATGGGTCTTCTTTTAAGGGATCTGTTTGTATTGTTAGATGAGTGCCATGAGATAAGATGTATCTTATATGTGTGTCATCAATAAAAACAGTTGAACCATAAAAAAAATTGGCTAACTACTCATTTGGATCGATTGTTTGTGGGCATGATTGAGGAGGCAATTGTGCTTACATTTGATGTTTAAAATCTCCTCTTAAATGTAGATTTAAAAAAAAGAATTGTAGCTAGCTCATTAGTTGATTCTCCTTGGATGTCCAGTTTTGTAAAATCCAGCATTTGTATAAGTGGTGGCAGTTACATATTCAAAACCTGGGAGTGGTGCTGCTCGTTAGTGTATTCTTTTGTAAAATGGTTATTGCTGCTGTATGTATTCTTGCATCCTTGTATGTATTTTACAAGAGACTTCAGTGAGCCTTTTATAACATATTTGGAAATCGCCATGTTCCTCTTCCTACCTAGACAATCTGTACTAAACTAGGTTTCAAGTCCTTTATAAAAATGTGACTGAAATGCTATCACTTAGTCTTCTAGAAATTCCTCTTACTGAACCATGGCCACTTTAAATGATTTCTCCTAGCAGAGGTAGATGGATGCTGGCCCAGAGTCCTCAACTGGGGAGGCCAAGGAGGATTTTTACCCCCTATTTTATATTTTCTATTAACTTACTTTAATCCACTCACTGCAGAGACAGTCTTGGGCTAGTGGCCCATGCAGCGGGGCTCCTTCTGGATCCCTAAAGCTGACCACTAGAAGTTGCCATTGAGTGATAATGGACTCCCCTCCCTAGCTCTAGTTGACTGAGGGAGTAGAAGAGACGTGAAAAATCACACGCAGGTCCCTCAGCATGGCCATTAATATCACTGATACTGAAGAGCTGATGTAAAAATGTAATAACCTACACGATCTCTGAGCACAGCAGTTTACTCAGGATTTTCCCAAGCTAACATTACTCATTGTAGTAAGCATTTTAGCAGAGAAATTTTACAACAAATAGGTATGAGGCGATGCTATAACAGGTCTCTGTAAGCCACATTGAGCCTGCAAATAGGTGGGAAAATGTGGGATACAAGTGTAATAAATAAATGTAAATACCGCAGTTTCACTTGGACAATTACAGATCACTGTATTATTCTGAGCTTCTAAACTTTGCATCTGTTTCAGTCTTGAGTTGGCAGTCAGAAATATTTAAGAATCTATCATCTTTATTTCTCCAGTAAAATCCCTAAAAATCACGTTTGACTTCTCCTGGTGTTGGCTTGCAGGAGTGGTAACTCCAGTTGTACTCTAGAAGAAAGAAGGGAAGGGGTAATAGAAACTATTTCAAATATCTGTCAGCTGTCCATCAGGAGGAAGAAATACTATTTTAGTGGGAGTACTGAGGATGCCTCCTCATAGAGGTGTTTTGCAGTGAACTGGAGATACCGGTGGGTGAAAGATTCTTCTCTGCTGGCGACTACTGCTGCTCTGGTGTGGCTAGTCTGGTATGAGGAGTAAAGGAGGCTGTGTCAAGTGAAGCTAATTGGGTGCTAAGACGACAAGAATGAGGTATTTTATCAGCAATGGGGCTCAGGAAGTCCAACACATCTAATAGGTCACTTTAGACACAGTACACAAGAAAAGGGAGCACAACACTGGAGTTACAGCAAAGGTGCATGCTTGATCCCAAAATCCCTAACTATTATCCAAAGAGCACATTTTCAAAAATCTATAATATAATTCCATCTCAACAAACTGGAACTTGGTCAACAAAACCCCAATATCCTCTTATGCACATCAGGGGGTTCCAACAAAATGCATGTCCGTTTAAACACACCACCTCCTAAAACCAAATACCAACCATTAGTACTATATCATAAAATAGAGATTTTCTTTCATCATAAACCTTTTAAACATCAATGAATAGTTGCTAAAAGCTGAATTATGAAGGGACAGTATCTTCACATGTTGTGCCCACAAGACTACTTCAATCGCATAATGATCTGAAACCAACCATAAACAATGCATACTAACCTATTAAAACTCCCAATATCTATAACCAAGGACTAGGAACATTTCATGATGCCTTGTTTTCCCCTTTGACGATAGCATAGTCTCTTTCAAAATGTCCAGTGATATCTGAGTATGTTCCAACTTCCCTAAGATTCACTCAACCAGCCTGCTTCCTTTTGATTTTGAAAAGTTGAAACAAGTTGTAAAATCATTTGCCTTTACTCCGAGCGAGTGAAAGTCAGCATACTGTGGGAATCGGAGACTAAAAGGTATTGGGCAATTATTTTGATGTAAAATTCCATGTGCGACACTTAAGTAAAAGCCATTCAGTAGTTTGAGTTTCAGTGGATTGATGGACTCAACAGTAGGTGCTCTCACACTGACATGCACTTAAACAGAGCTTCTAAGCATCAGGAGCCTGGAGTGCTCTGTCCCACAGAATCAGTTGCTGTGTAATGGTGACAACACCTAGTGACTGGATTTAGGGCCCCTGGTTGCTTAGTCACTGCAGTGTCTAGAAAGGGTCCCTTAAGGCTGTGGATGAAGGTTTCTGAGCCCAGTTTCAATAGAACTAGAAGCCCAAAATGCAAGACCACCCCTGGGGGTAGGGAATCAATAGGTGCCTGGGGCCCTGTGCTTTGACATTTAACTTCATCTTCTACATCCTCACTCTTGCCAGCAGGAAGAAAACAGGACATCTTATTTGAGGCGGCTGGTGCCTCTGATTCAGTGTTGAGGTTTTGAATGGTGCAAGGCAGAGAGGTTCCACCAACTACAGGAACCTGAGAAGAGGTTTAGACTGAAGCCAGCAAAGAGACAGCACAGGAAAGAAGTATTCTGACTCCCCCTGCTGGTAGGGAGGTTGAAGGTGATTTAGGAACAATTATGCTGGAGGGGCTTACATGGATTGATTGATTTTACTCTGGCCCTCTACTCCAGGGAAGCTTTGTTCAAAAGAGCAAGAGGCAATTGCTCAGCCAAAAATAAAATGAAAAGTTCAAACATTATTACAGGGATGGAGTGGAGAGAAATATGGACATATGAGTTCATAAAGCTAGTTTTAGTGTATCAAACACAGGTAAAATATGATGTATAATCAATCTTCAGGTGACATAGTTCCGAAGTTACTTTTTTGAATTAGTCTCCTTTTTTTTTTTGTAACTGTGTGATCTGTCTTCTCTTTAAAAAAATCAGTTAAAGGAAAGGTAGCAATGTGCTTCTATAGCTTGCTGTTTCCACCCCCCCCCCCCCCCCCAAAATTCATAGAACGTACGTCTTCTGTTTTCAAGTCTACCCAGCTACACCTTCCCTTTGCTGCACTGCTTTTGGAGTGTAGGAGTAGCCTAGTGGTTAGTGCAGTGGACTTTGATCCTGGGGAACAGAGTTTGATTCCCACTGCAGCTCCTTGTGACTCCGGGAAAGTCACTTAACCCTCCATTGCCCCTGGTACGAAATACATACCTGAATATATGTAAACCGCTCTGAATGTAGTTGCAAAAACCTCAGAAAGGCGGTATATCAAGTCCCATTTCCCTTATCCCCAGCTTCCAGCAGTTTCAGTACTACAGTGGAGAGGTGTGGTAGCCGTGCTACAGTGGAATCTGGTGCTGTAATGAAGGGTGGGGCCTTGAATTTTATTACCATGCTAGATGATAGGTTTCTCACCCATCACATCACATCTAAACTTTGTTTAATATTTGTATATATAAATGAGAGCAATTTCTAAAAGCCATTTTGCCAGGTAAATGTGTGATTTTGAAAATTGGCCACTCTCCTTGCAGTAAACGTACCTGTACTTGCTGATGGTTCGGTGAGTTTTACATGGTTGTCGGGATCTAGCGTTCTGCATAAATTTCAGCTGCTCTTTGCTGCCCTCTAGAAGCTGCCACCTTAGGCAATCACCTAGAATGTCTAATGGTTAAGCTGACCCTCATTCCTTTCATTCACACCTCCCCCTCCATAGCTGCAGCTTGATTCTGGTGAGCAGATTGAGAGGCAGAGGAAAGCAGTAGCACATAGGATGTGTTCAGAAAAAGTTAATTTCATTAATCAGCAATGCTGCATTAGAGAGTTGCATATCCACTGGAATATAACCCATATCCAACGTGTACCTGCTATGATCCATCCAGTCCCACAATTTAATTCAACACATTTATATTCCGCTCAACCCTTCAGTTCAGAGGGGATTACAAAATGGAGAAAAAAAATAATCATACATAAAAAGCAGATGACAAAAGTCAAACATTTTCCACATAGTTCTTAAAAAAACCAAATTTCAAAAATTACAATGAAATAACACTATTATACATGATAAGAAAAAATAAGTCAAGCATTTCCAATCAGGTATTTCCTGAAAAGCCAGGTTTTCAGATTATGGTGAAATAACATATAATTCTTAATATTCCTAATAAAGGTTGGGAGGAGATTCCATAATTTCACTCCTTTACCGGCTAATGTGCGTCGTTCTGTAGACGGCAGCCTACAGCAAGCCTTAGGACATTTCACCAGCGAAATGTCATTTACTGAGCGAAGGCATCTTGAAAGGATATAATCTCCTCTATCCCCACACTATGCAAGAGCTGATGTATTACTTTCTCAGTTGAAGCCCTCTCGATCCCAACAGCCTCCTGCGTTTTTGGGGGCAGTATTCAACCAATGAATGTTCCAAGCCTCAATCTGTAGTTTTGGCTGCCCCTTTCTGGGCATTCCAAGCTTCACTCTAGCATTGCCAGATGCAGCAACTTCTTCCATCCCTGCAGGAATCCCGCAAACCCAAAGCCATACCCATGGGATTCTTCGTAGTATCTTAATGTTCTCTCCCACACCCTGCGACTGCCCCTCTCTGGGCATTCCAATCCTCACTCTAGCGTTGCCAGAGATTGCCAGATGTGACAGCTATCATCCCTGTGAGAATCCCACAGCAACGTTTTCCATCCCCGCAGAATCCTGCAAACCCAAAGCCATACCGGTGGTAGTATCTTAATGTTCTCTCCCACACCTGATCCGATGGAAATAAAGCGTGACTTGGGATCTCCAGAGACCTCTCATATAGTGCTTTTCCAGAAGATCAGCCATATGAGATACCTAGGACTTCCCACATTATCTATTTCTCATAAGGTAAGTCCTAGCAGTATTCATAGATCCGGCTTACCTGATACAGAAATTGGATGCCAGTATTCTTGAAAGCATGACTTTGCATTACGTATAAATACGCCTCTCTATTAAAAGGATATATTCATTTCATAGCAAACTGTTTTAGCACAAACAGTTATTTGTTTAAAAGGCCTCCCCCGTTCTATGCATCTGCCAAAACTCTTGAAAACTGTGTGACGTTTATCCCAGTTACTTGCTGTACAAGTTTCTCTTCTTTCTAGCAAAATAGCTCCATGTAAGGAACCATTGCATGCATGAAGACGTGGAACCCAGGGCATTGCACTTCTGGAATGTTATCTCTCGGGCTCCTCCTCTCATTGTGTCAACGGGTGGCCCAGAGTTGTCAGCGTAGGTTATTTTTAAAACATGAAAGCTTTCTCCTGTAGCAAAAATGAAACCTCAGCCCTTGAAGTTTCTTTGAATGTGAACTCATTAAGAGTTATTACCCAGGACTGTGGACAGAAACCTGTCAGAAAAATTAATTTGATTGGCTAAGAACAGTTTTGCTGATGTAAGCCAGGGAAGGTGCAGAGTTGAGAAACCAGTTGCCTTGTCACCTCCTAATAATTTTTGCTATTTTTTTCTGTGGTCTTTTTTTTATAAGACGGCTGAAACTCCCCAGGCCTTATGTGGGAGATATTTACCTCCAGCTTTGCTCTGTGATGACTGAAGCCAGCTCTAGATGTGGACGTTTCAAAAGGCCCACTCTTCTTTCTGGCCTATTCTTGAATGGTAAATAATTTGTGTCAACCTGCTCAAGTGAGCACTACCACGATCAAGGCTGTTGGGTTAGTACAGATGGCCAGACAATGCTGAGCCCTATGCTTGAAGGACAGTTTTTCATGATTCTGCAACCATGGAATCGCTGCAGACTGAGAGCCAAGACTCTACACACACAAGCCACATATGTTGCTCATACTCAAACATGGCTCTTGTCATGTTTCTCTGGTCCATATTAAAAGTTTAGGCATAGAAGTGTAAAGTGTATATTTTTTGCTTGCTGTTTGTAAAGAAGTGGCACAAAGCTTATTGCTGAATATTGGGGTCCACCTGCATGTTAACAGAGATGCAGTCTGGTTTTCTCCGAGAATGAATCAATTTACATAGTAATATAGGAGATGATGGCACGCAACTAAATAAATTCATAGCATATGATGTGATGTAATCTAAAACAATAACTTTTTGCTATAAAACACATTGAGGGAGATTACGGCAAGAAAACATGGAGGCTAAAAAATAATCAAGCATTCATGTTTACTTGCTGTAATCTCCCTCGGTGTATTTTATATCAAAAACTTTTTGTTTTGGATTGTATTTTGGATATTTTTGCTTCTCTGATGTGTTTCTTATAATGTGATATAACACATGCATGATCTTCCTTTCCTTTAAGCATTTGTTACACTGCCATTAGTTATGCTGATTTGTCCTTGCCATTTTTGGGGCACAAACCATAGAAGTCTCCAGCGCTGGTCTTATTCTCTAAGTTGAGGGGATGTTTTGCAAATGCAGTGCTGTAGAACAGTGGTTTTCAACCCAGTGCTCAGGGAGCCCAGTCAAGTTTTCATGATACAGCAGACCACCAATGTAGAAGGTAGAAACAAGGGCTTTAATTTCACCATGCAAATGCTTATGTCTGACATGGCCACGTTTTACTGAAAAGGCTGCGTCAGAGGCAAAAACTGTCCAAATAAAATTTAAAATCATATAAAAATTCACAACATACACATAAAATTAAATAGCTTATAGATCAAACTATAAATCATAAAAAAAATGCACAAAATCATTATCCTAACCAAATACCAACATCTACAATGTGGACATAGACGGTGTATCAGTGTGCACCTTTCTTACTCTGTGCATTGGTGTATCAAGCGAATAGTCAAATGTAATTACAAATCACTGTGCCTATTTGTGGAATAAACCAGAGACAAACAGATCAGTGAGTGTGTAACTGTAAAAGTCAAGATTAAATCTGGCATTAATACATACGAAGAGGAGGATTAACATAAGTCCCTCTAGAACTCGGTCAAAGTGAAATTTGAAAAGATTTGCCATAAACGATCATAAAGATAACAACAAATGCAGAAACCAGCCAAAATATATAATTTAAAGTATGACAAAAATACAAAATTAACTTTAATGGTTTGCAGCACCAAAGTTTCTCCATTGAAACAAACAAACTTAGCAGCAGGTTTGACTTTCCTGGGAGTCAAAGGTCACTGTTCTCAAAAACGGTTAAAAAAAAAAAAAGAGGGGTTTCAAAAATTTTTCAAAGGACCATACCTTAAAAATGAGTCAAATTTACTTAAAATCAATTATTTGTACCTAAAAGTCCCAATTAAAATTCCCATGGGGCTGTTTTATCAAAAATATATATAAAACTGCATAAATCCCATATAACTATAACCACTAAAAATAGCTGCAAACGGCTGTGAAAAATGCTAAAAACATTTTAAAACGCTGTGCATTCCAGCAGCCATTTTCTGCGTTCCAGTGATATGCTGATGACATCATCAGAATCTGGGCCAGCTGGAAACAGCTTAAAGGTCATCTTCTTAAACATATGGGAGCAGGTTCTATATATGGTGCCTAAAAAAAATTGGCGCTGAAATCTGTGCCGACCAAGCATATTCTATAATTGGTGCCTAGATTTAGGTGCCAATTATAGAATACACTTAGTTGATATTTCAGCGCCTAAATCTACATGCATCCATTTACACCAATGAAAAGTGGTGTAAATCTCGGTGCGAAGCAAGGGCCTAGCCAGACTTCGGTGGGAGGGGGGTCCAGAGCCCTAGGTGAGGGGGCACATTTTAGCCCCTCCCCCAGCACCACCGACACCCCCGCCCGACTTCTATTGCCAACCCTGCCGCCACCACCAACTTTGCTCCCCCCCCCCCGCCAATGACCCTCTCGACCCCCTTCCCCCCGCCATTGCCTACCTTTGCTGGCGGGAGACCTCAACCCCCGCCAGCCGAGGTCCTCTTCTTCTCGCAAAAGGCTTCCTTCTGTTTCTGACGTCCTGCACGTACAATGTGCAGGACGTCAGAAACAGAAGGAAGCCTTTTGCGAGAAGAAGAGGACCTCGGCTGGCGGGGCTTGGGGTCCCCCGCCAGCAAAGGCAGGCGACGGCGACACCGGATTGGCAGCGGGAGGGGGGGTCGAGAGGATCATCGGCAGGGGGGGTCCAGGGTCCAGGCCCCCCCTGGCCCCACACAGCTACGCCACTGGTACGAAGATTTAGACACCCTAGGCACATAAATTTTGGAACACCCGCAAAACACCCATAACCACGCCCCTTTTTGCCTGCGTGCCTGTTTTGGGATCTTGCCAAGTACTTGTAACCTGGATTGGCCACTGTTGGAAATGGGATGCTGGGCTTGATAGATCTTCAGTCTGTCCCAGTATGGCAATACTTATGTAAGTTCGGCGCACATCGTTACAGTGCCAATTAGCGCTCATTACTGTTTCATGCTGTTATCAGCGCTCATTAGCTTGTTAAGCTTAAGTTACACATGTTATATCGGCGTGGATCTCTAGACGCGCTCTGTAGAATCCGGGGGATAGTGCCCTTCTCAAAATGCTAATTTAATCAATAAAAACACTGGTTTGTGTCATAATTACAAGCATATGTAAAATCTACACTGAATACATAAATATGCCTTAAACATATACAGCATCAAAACTGTTACTAAAACCATATAATCCATACATCTTAAATAGCCAATAAGCTTCTGAATCAATAAATGACATCAATGTCTTAAATCGCACGTACTTGGCACTACTAACTCTCTCTTTAAGAGCCCTTCAACTGTAACTACTCCCCTAACAAGACTCATATATGGTTTTAACCTCCACCTTAACCATATATCATATAGAAATCATTCATATGTTTTTTATGTTTTTTATCGCCTCAGCAGTGCACATGACCAACTTCACTCTTTTATTGGACATTCAACAGCACCCAAATCCTCACTGGCGATAATATTTTATTAAACTGTTTCTTCATTTACTTATTTAACTGTTTATTTTACTTTTTAATCTCTAAGTTACTTATAAGCAATACTTAACTTGCACTGAACGGTCAGACCAGGGGTTCAACCAGCCTCCAGAAAGAAAACATTGCGAGGCTGGTACTAAGAACGGCTAAGGGGGAGCCCTTGACACAGCCTTTTAGGGCGAAACATGCATGTTGGGCATTGTTGAACCCCTGGTCTGACCGTTCAGTGCAAGTTAAGTATTGCTTATAAGTAACTTAGAGATTAAAAAGTAAAATGAACAGTTAAATAAGTAAATGAAGAAACAGTTTAGTAAAATATTATCGCCAGTGAGGATTTGGGTGCTATTGAATGTCCAATAAAAGAGTGAAGTTGGTCATGTGCACTGCTGAGGCGATAAAAAACATATGAATGATTTCTATATGATATATGGTTAAGGTGGAGGTAAAATCAATGTCTTAAATAACATCATGACAATAAATATGTAAATAAATAATAAACATTCTTACTGTACACTGCCTTGAGTGAATTCCTTCAAAAAGGCAGTAAATAAATCCTAATAAATATGTCCAGCATGGGTATTAGTGAATCTGTATATGTACAATGTTCATAATAATTAGTCTTAATGCTAGTGGTCTCGTATAAAAAGACGGATCGGATTCCTGATTCAGTCCATTTGGTGTCACTGTTAAACCTACAGTATCCAAATCTCCACCTCTCCATGATACAGAAAGTTTGCTTCACAACCACAAATCTTAGATGATTAAAGGAGTGTCCATACTGTATGCAATGCTCCACCAAGGGTTTCTTGGTTGCTTTCTGGGTTACTCACTTTTATGCTGAATAATCCTGGCTCTAAATTGGCATTTTGTCTTTGCTGCATACAGTAATCCACATGGACAAATGAAGACATAACTGACTCCTTTGGATCTACAGTATGACAAATGTCTCTTCAGAATTTACTCACTTTTTGGATGTGTAAAGATTTTGGTTTTGAGAGCGACTCTATAAGTAGAACAATTCCCACAAGGAAAATAACTGGTGGCTTTATTTCTTCTGGAATTATCAGCTACAGGAAGCACAGACGGTGCTAGCATATCTTTGATTCCTTTCTCTCTAATATGCAATAATCTATTTCTTTCCGTGATCAAGCTAGTAATACCCTGGATTGAATTTGAACAAAGTGCAAATGATTATCACTGTTTGTTATGTACAGTATTGCACTTGAATAGTGTTTTCCTCTCTACCTTTTGTAGTCCTATTCAATCCTTTTTTAATATGTCTAACTGGATACCCCCTTTCTTTGAATGTATGCATCATTAAATGTGACTAAGTGTAATCTTCTGTTCTGGAGCAGATATGTTTAACTCAGAAATTGACTATAAGGTAAATTCTTTTTGAGTAATAAAAGACTGACAGCTCTTGTAGTGAAACATTTTGTTCACATCAGTGTCTTTCCTGTATAATGTTGTATAAAATCTACCATTTTTTTATACATAATCATAATGTCTAAAAACAGTATCTTCATTCTTATAATTCATCGGAAATTTTAAATTACAATAGTTTCCATTTAACCATTAATAGAAAGAAATCAACTGACTCATCCTTTCCAAATGATCAGGATATTGTCTACATAGTGACATCATATTGCTACATGTTCCTGAAATATATGGTTATCTAGAAACTCTCTCAAACTCTGCTACATAGAGATTGGCAATCGAAGGGGCCATCGTGGCTCCCATTACAGTACCTTTTAGTTTGTTTGTAGCAATTGCCTTCAAAATAAAAATAATTCACTTGTAGGGCAATATCTGCCAATTTTACTAAAAACTCTGTGGGAATTCTCAAAGCCTTGTTTCTTTTAACAAGTGTGTTCCTAACGATCTGGTTCTGGGATGTTGGTGTACAATGATTCAGTGTGCATCGATACTAACAAGATGTTTCGATTTTATTTCCAAATCATCCAAAACTTGGATGACTTGGGATGAATCACATACATAAAATGGGATAGATGGTACAAACGGTTTGAGAAATGTATCAGTGAAAACAGATAAGAGTTCTGAGCCAATTGCAGACAGTTTCCCAAATTCTATATATTGCACCTTAATTTCCACATGGAAATTGAAGCGTATTGTATAACAATGCACGTAACTTAATTGGTTAACATCCAACTGATGGCGCTGATTAGTTAACTTGCTATGCGTATTCTGTAACATGGTGCGTGTAAATTCCAAGTCACACAGTTGAAAAGGGGGCATAGTTATGAGCATGGAATGGGCATTTCTATAATCTATGTGCATTGTTATAGAATACAACTGATCTGCACCTAATATAGGCATCGGGATTTACACCAAGTAAAACATGGCCTAAATGGACATGGCCAAATTCGGTATCATGGAGAGGCACTTGGCATATTCTATATACTGCACAGAAATTTAAGCCTATTCTATAAAATTTAGGCGTACTTTATAGAAGATGCCTAGGTATACATTTTTTTATCATGTGGAATTTTTCAGTTGCCATATATAGAATCTAGCCCGGTAGGCCTACCAGGAGGTGACACGAGATTTGTGGATCTTGGGTAGTGTATAGATCACGAGTCCTGGGGTGAGTGATCTTTTAAAAAATCCAGCTGTCTGTGAGGAACCCTGCAAGTCTAGCTGTCTCTAATACTGAAGAAATCTTATGTTTAATCATAGGTGTTGGATCATTCCTCAGCTTTTCATAAAGCGTATTGTCATTTAATTACCTATGAATTTCTGCTACATAATCAGTTTTATTCATAACAGTTCCTCCTTTGTCCACTTGTTTAACTGCAATATCTGGATCATTTCTATGCCAATTTAAAGCTAACCTTTCTTCTTTATTTGTATTGAAGAAAGGTGTCTTGTTACTGGCGTCCACTTTCTCTCTGTCCTTCAATATTAATGTCTCATATGCCAATATCAATGGGTTGGTAATATTGGGGGGGGGGGGGGGGGGAGGGGGAGATTCCAAGTACTGTTCCTCACAATGGACATATCTGTATTGTGTGTATTTTTATTGGAGAAACAGTCCATAATTTTTAGCTTTCTGGTGAGTTTAAACAAATCTACTCAAGTGTTAAAAGCATTATAACAGGGTGTGGGGACAAAGAGACCCTTTTCCAATATTGATACTTCATTATCATTCAGTATTCTGATAGAAATATTCACTACTCTTGATTTTGACTCTTATCGGTTCCATTCCCTGAATACTGTTCTGTCTGCCACTGTTGTTGTTTCTCCCTATAACTCTTCCTTTCCCTCTGTAGGGCAGGTGATTCCTCTGTGTGGAGGTGTCTGTTGATCTTTTCCTCCATATTTCTCCTAGTCGAAAAACCTGCTGGATCACATTGTGTTTAGGGGGAGTGGTATAGAGGGAGACAGAATGGTCAAATTTCATCAAATCAATTTCTGACCCTTTTGTTCCTCCTCTGTTACTGGATTTTTTTGTCTGTCTTTTATTTTATTTTTTTAACTTGTTCACAACTCTGATCTCTAGGTTTATTGCTTGTGAACTGTCTATAGTGGAATTGGAAAAGGTACAGAGGAGGGCGAGAAAAGTGATAAAGAGGATGGGACGACTTCCCTATGAGGAAAGGCTAAAGTGGCTGGGGCTCTTCAGCTTGGAGAAAAGACGGGCTGAGGGGAGATTTTGATAGAGGTCTATAAAATGAGTGGAGTGAAACGGGTAGAAGCCCTTAAACATAGGTATCACTTTTTGCCTACAATATTCCAGCAGTGTGGAAGAGAAGTTCCATGCTTCCCATCTTCTTACTCAATCCAATTGCTTCTTTCCAGTGCTCAAATTGGTCTTCCATTCTATCGTCACCTTTTAAAGAAACGTTCTTTAGGAAGAGGTTCCTGTAATTGAGCTTCAGAAAAGCTCCAGAATATTTCTCCAAAGGGAGAACAACATCTCTTTCACTTCACAAAAACAGGGAACAAACAGAGGTGTGTGGGGGGGAGGTTGGGGGGAGGAATCTGCAGTGCAGATGCAGCAAAACCAACAGCAGACAACCGATGTAGAAGATAGAAACAAGGGCTTTAATTTCACCAAACAAATGCTTATGCCTGACGTGGCCACATTTCACCAAAGAGGCTGTGTCCAAGGCAAAAACTGTCAAAACAATAAAAGTAAAATCATATAAAAATACTTCACAATATACAAATAAAACAAAATTAAATAACTTATAGATCAAACTATAAATCATAAACATGTCATCATTATCCTAGCCAAATTCCAACATCTACAATGTAAACATATAGACAGTGTATCAGTGTACACATTACTTAATCTGTGCATTGGTATCACAAGTGAATAGTCAAATGTAATTACAAATCACTGGGCCTATTTGTGGAATAAACCAGAGACAAACAGATCAGTGAGTGTGCAATTGTAAAAGTTGAGATTAAATCTGGCATTAGTACATACAGAGGTGAAAGATTAACATATGTCCCGCTAGAATTTGGTCAAGGTGAAATCTGAAAAGATTTACCACAGATAATCATAAGGACAGTAAAACATAGCAACAGATGCAAAGACCAGTCAAAATATGCAGTTTAGAAGTATGACAAAAGTACAAAACCAGTGATTTTTTTTTTTTTGTGAAATTAAAGTTTTCTTAATACATTGGCGGTTTGCTGTTTGTTTTGCTGCATCCGCACTGCATATCCCCTGTGATCCCTGGTTTTCAGGATCTCCACAAAATGAAAGATTGCATTCACTGCCTTCTTGGTATGCAAATCTCTCTCATGCATATTCATTATGGATATCTTGGTCTGGCCAAGTGGTCCTTGAGGGACTGAGTTGAGAAACACTTCTGTCGAATGAAAGAAATGGCTGACAATTGCAGTTGGGTATTCCTTTTGTGGGTTGAGTCATGGCAGACTAGGTCTAGGGCAGAGCTTCTGGGGCAGCAAAAGGAATTGCACGCAAAATAAAAAGTGTGTATTCGGGCATGCTGAGCTACAGGGAGGCCAGGGTTCAAATCCCACTCATTCCTTGTGACTTTGGGCAAGTCATTTGACTGCTCCTTGCTTCAACCTTCTGGAGATGAGGAAAATGCTTACTGTACCTGAAACTCGCCTTGAGCTACCAATGAAAACACATGAGCTATAATAGAATTGCTTAAATACTTCTGTGGCATAAGTGTACAGGAGGTGTGTCTCTTTTAATTGAAAGGAAGCTCTGGAATGAGGAGGCATAGGATGAAGGTGAACAAGGGCATTCAGGAGTAACCTGAGGAAGTACTACTGCACAGAAAAGGGTGGTGAATTTGTGGACGCGAGCTTGGGACAAGTACATAGTACCTCTAGGAGAGAGGAAGGGATAGTAGATGGCACGGATGGGCAGACTGGATAGACCAGTGATTTCTAATCTTTGTGTGACTCTATATACTTACAGCCAAATTGTGTGACACCCATGGAGATGCAGAATAACAATGCATCTATGGAGAAAGCCTGCCTAGGTCATCACTCCATTTGGGGTCCTGACCCACAATTTGGGAGGCTGTGGGATAGGCCATATGGTTTTTATCTGTCTTCTTTTTCTCTGTTTGAGTCTATTGTATCTCTTCACAAGATATTTTGGGAAGGGTGGTGCTGGGTGATCATCACCAACTTTAGTTATCAACATCTTGGGGGGGGGGGGGGGAGTAAACTAGGATCCTGAAAATTAAGTGGGAGAGGTGCATAGTCAAGTTTGCCTAGAATCCCCAACCTTGCATCAGCTCTGGGACTAATGAAACACACCCACTTGTGAAAAATCATATTTCATCTCAAGCGATAGCCAAATAATCAGTAAGACATCATAATGTACATCATCTCTGCCTCACTGGGCTAGTTCTCCTTTCAAATGCTTTCCTGATTTATTGGACTAGTTAACTACTTTAGAATCTTCTAAAGTAAATGGCCTGAATCCCAGAAAGATGTAGGGCATCAGCCAATAAAAACCACCACAAACACATTTGGGGAAAGCAGCCGTCCCAGGGCAGCTGCCAGGAACTCGACTCAAACATGCAATAAAGTTTCATTATATTACGCACTCATGTTTGTAAACGTGAATTCTTAACTATATCCAGAAAGAATTCCAAAAATAGATTTTAACAATAGGAAAAATGCATAATTATTTCCTGAGCCAACTTAACTGTAGTTTTGAGCATTGGAATCTTTTTCCCTGACCTGTGGGTCCTAAAACCCCATTTGTTATTCATTATTGTGCAGCTGCAGAGAATCCATGATGTAAAAAAGAACCCCACACGCACACTTTTTCCATCTCCCTATATAATGGGGAATTTTGCAGTTGTGCTAGTAGTGTTTGTATGTTTGCACTGCCATCTGCTCGGTGAGGTACTGGGGGGCAATAGCATATGCTAAGTCTTCTCAGCAGTGCTAGCTGCACCATGTCATCTTTCCTGCTCCTCCCCCACCCCCAAGTATATGGACAGAGGAGATGGTGGTGCAGAGGGGACTTGCAACTTGCATAGTGTAAATGGTGTGGCAGGAGGAAGTGGTCATTGCATTGCACCAGTTCGAAGTGTGTAGTGTGCTGTGAGATTTTGAGGGTGAGGGGCCCCAGCCAATAGGAGTTCTAGACGTGGAAACGGGCTTGACAGGGGGGCTGGGAGAATGAGGGAGGGAGATATTCTATGCGGTTGCAGGGGCAGAAGAGCACTCGGCTCATTGTATCAAATTTGATACTTTTACCCCAACTAGTCTGTACATAAAGTAAAATGACTTTAAAAACCAAATGCATTCAGAGCTCTATGTACTAAGCATTCTTTCCCATAGACACAAAAGGAAAGAACCTCTAATGACCGTTACCATGCAAGATGCCTGGATGACTCGCCTTTATTCTTTAAGCACTCTAGCTTTCTGGAAGGAGAATGGGACAATCCTGCATGTCCTCCAAGAATAACTATTGCTCAACCTACAGCTGCATTTCCGGCGGTTGTAACCCCAGTTCTTCCCACCCTGCCAGATGAATGAATGCGTAGTCACCCTACCAGCAGATGGAGGTAGAGAACTGAATTCTTCTAGCAACATCACCAGTAGGAGGAGTTCAGTCGGGAATGATGCTTTAGGTTGGGCTGGTCCAACAGCTTTGGTGGTGGGCCTGATTTTCCTGGGCCTGCAGTTTTCAGCCTACAGTCCTGCAGGTTCCTAAGGTTTGAACTGTAGTCCTAATACCTTCCTCCAGTCACAGGCTGGTGCTCAGTGACTGGTAGTGGTCTGCAGGGGTGTTTGAGAGTGTGCATTTCAAACCCCCCTCCCCTGCAGCTATCGAGTACAGAATTGGTATTGGAAGCCATTTGCCTTTAAAGCTGGGTGAAGCGGCGTCGCGGGTCGCTCTCGCTGATGTAATAGTCATTGCGCAGGTGGACTTGCTTAGCAGGAATTGGCTCTCAGTTCCTTCAAAG
Organism: Microcaecilia unicolor; assembly: GCF_901765095.1. Lineage (NCBI taxonomy): Eukaryota > Metazoa > Chordata > Amphibia > Gymnophiona > Siphonopidae > Microcaecilia > Microcaecilia unicolor. Next base: position 192,016,747 of record NC_044033.1, on the reverse strand, counting down.
TTGAGGTAGCAGGCTCACTCTTGTTCTTGAGACAGAATTCAGGTAGATTTCCTAGTAGTCTACCCAGATCTAGTTTGTTTCTTGAGTGATGTGAAACTTTTTTTGGCCTCTGCAGGGGCCACTGCTGCCGTAGGACCTTAATTAGTCTCAATGCTCTGATTGCTGCACCATTTCAGCCCTGGAAACTAGACTCCCCGGAAGTCCAGTGCTTTGGCCTGTTGTGTCAGATGCAGGCCCGCACTTAAGTTAGTGGGAGAAGATATCTCCACATACTGTTCCATCCTTTACTAATGGGTACCCCGTTCATGTGAACTGGGTGGTATTCTCCTTGTCTTTGTAGCAAAAACTAGCTTGGATTCCTCCCACTAGCTTCCTAATCTGCAGAGTGCTCCCAAGATGCTCCAGCGAACCTTTCTGGAAGCAACAGAAGTACTCATTCCCCCCCCCCCCAAAAAAAAAAAAAATATTCAGCCGCAGTAGTCGGCAGAGGGCTTTTTTTCTTTTTTTTTTTAAATGCTGATAGTCACTGGCTAATTTACCCCCTAATATTCATGGCCGGGCCATGGCTGGGAATTGACACTGAATATCGGGCAGGGTGGGCACTAGAGCTTATGCTGCCCCAGCTATCTGGCCAGGGCCTGCATAACTGTTTTTAACAACAACAACAAAAAAAAAAGAGCCCCTGACAAATAACATGGGGAGGAGGCATGGTAGGGGTAGGTAAGAACCCTTGTCAGAAGACACCCCCTTCCCCAGGGTCTACCTGTATCCCTGGTGGTTCAGCGGGGTCGTTGGCAGGAGCACAGCCTCTCTAAAATGGGCTCCCATGATCTATTGCAGCTGACAATTTAGATGGGCACCGCAAGCGGCAAGAGGGGGCTGTGCCCCTACCCCAACAACCCTGCTGGACCTCCAGGGATATAAGTAGGCCTGGGTGTCTACCTGGACAGCTGGGGCGGGTCTTGCTGTGGGCTACAGGAGCAAAAGGGGGAGCTTAAAATGGGGATGTGTGCCTGATAGCACCAGCACCTACATAGCTAAGTGGCCTTATTTAGGACAGCTTTTGAGCTAATTTAAGCCGCTTAACTATGCAGGTGCTGACACCTGTATAACCTGGGACTCCTTCCCAGTGCCTCCCACGTTGTTTGGGTGGTCTGTGGGCATATTCAGTAGCACTCCAGTAAGTGCCGCTGGATATATTCCCACTTAAGTTGCAAGAAGCGATTTAAGTAGGCAGGAGACCCTTTGAATATCGGCCCCTTTCTTTTTTTTTTTTTTCTCAGAGTGGAAGAAAGTTGCTTCAGTGGCCTCCTAGCACAGTGCAGTAAAGGGGACATTGAAACAGCCTGTGTGCTTCAAAAAATATATATATATATATTTGTTCCTTTGGGTCTTAAGCTTCACTCTATTCAGATGCAAACAACTTCTTGGGCTGAGGCTTGAGGGCTCTCAGAGGATAATTGTTGGGCTTTGACCTTGTAGATGCTCTATTCCTTGATAAAACATTCAAAGATTGGTCTAGCCTGGCTTTGTAGCATCCTCTGGTAGTTGTTATTCAAGGGACTGTTTTCTTCCACCCTGCCCTGGACTGTACTGCTGTTCTACATCCCGTTTGTCTGGCTCTGTCTAGCAGGATATCGAAGGTGAAATTTGTTATAGGTACCAGTTATTCTACCTGCTATACTATGTTATTGATCTTAAAAAAAAATAGAATGTGCTGGTGCCTGCCTGGGATTTGGCGTCTGCAGGGCTGGCCCAATCATTAGGCACGACTAGGTGCTTGCCTAGGGCATCAGCTGCAGACAAAGCAAAAGAATAGGTCCTAAAAGCCACACGGCTTCAAAGACGCACATCACATCCGTTAACCTGCATTTTATAGGATTTTTACCTGTTGATCATGATTGGGGGGGGGGGGGGGGGGATACAGCAAGCTATGGGGTCTGAAGATAATAGGGCGGGATGAAGTGGTTTAAATTGCTTTTAGGAATGACAAAAGTTGGGTACGAGAACACAGTTCATCCCCATCCCTTTCTCTGACTGCAGTTATCACTGCTGCTGTGGTTCCCTGTCGGAAAATGCGCGTAGAGGTGCTTTAACTGAGAGTATGCTGCACGTTTGTCCGATCTGGCAGACAAGCTTCGGATCAGATGTTATCTAGGTAGTCACCGTTGCAGAAGGGAATCCCTCTCTGATCAGCAGCGTACAAGATGAGGTGTCTGGCCAGGAAATCCCCGTCTGCACGTGCAGGTGCCTCGCACTCTTTCCGTGGAACGGTTTGTGCTACCTTCAGCTCGTATACGGGAGTCCTTCGAAAGGTTCCGGGGCCGGGCCGGGCCGCGGCCAACCCCCCCACTAATAAAAATATCTGCTTCAGGCGTTATCTATTTTCAGCGCGCCCGTGGCTTCTATTTTCAGGACCTGCCCCCTCCCGTGCTGTTATTTTTAGCCGAGGAGCGCGCGACCACTCGCGCTATTTATAGATCAAACAATGCAGCCTGCGTCAATGGAACCCCGCGTGCGTCACCCGCCGCACATTCCAGGCGCTCGCCGTTGGCCGACGACCGGAACAGGCCCGCCTCCTTTGCCTTGTTTGGTTAATAATTAATGCGGGCTCTGCGTCAATGCGTATCCTCGCTGAGCGCCCGCCTCTCGTGCGTCACGCGTCGTTTAATAGAATATAGTCGCAGACTTGGAGCGGCGCTTATTCCTTGTGCTGTCGCTGGGGAAGCTGGTGGTGGTCGTTAGCCTTGTTCGTAGCCGTGCCTGAGAGTCCCACTGCAGGGTTTATTATCTCTTGCAAAAGGGGAGGCGGATTCACTGGGTATGTGACAGATCGTGCTTGGGTTTTGTTTTGTTTTCATTTTTTTACTGCATGGTGATGAATGGAATTTTTATTCTGGAGATCAAGGTGGTATTTGAGTGCTCAGTGCACGTTCGCTTATGCGAGTAATGATTTAGTTGCAGAGCTTGAATGTGCATTACATTGTAGCATCTTAAGATAGTAAATTACTTTCTTTGTTTCCTTTGCTTCTCTTCGCAGTGTGCAAGAATGGTAAGGATAAGGACAGGTACGGTGCACAGTTGCACACTGAGGAGAGGGAATCCTAATGTGTGACGTTAGTTTGGAAAGCTGCACGAGTCACTTAGGATGATTCCAGTTTAAGAATTGTCTCCGTTTAGTGAAATTCACCTTTTTACAGCGTATTGCACTGCATTTGTTACGTTTTCATATCCTTTATTCTTTTCCATAGTTTCTCTTAAATTTCAGATCAAGCATAGAATGTGGATTTTAATATACCAGAAAGCAAAGCATGATATGTCGCACACTATGGGGTCCTTTTACTAAGGTGTGCTAACAGGTTAGTGTGTGCTAAATAAGATGCCCGTATGAATATAGGGTGTCATAATTTTAGCGCATGCTAATCATTACTGCACGTTAGTAAAAGTACCCCTATGTTTGTATGGTTGGTACAATAATTGAAGAAGTTATTTATTCTGAAGAATTATCTATAAAAGTAAACTTTTTTTTTTTTTACTTTGCATGCGTTTGATCTGTGTACTTAACTTTAGGTTTCTTTTTCTTTTTCTTTTTTTTTAATAGGGGAAGCTATTCCATTGTTTAAAAGTAGTTTAAGTAGCAGATCTGGAACTTAAAAAAACAAACAAAACATATGCACACTGAATTGCTTCTCCAGAAAAAACGCATTGCCTTTGAATCTTGCATTTTTGATACTAAGTGTTTGGTCTAGGAATTGGAAAGATGGGAATATTGATTGTAATTTAGGACTTATTTCTTAAAACATCTGACTTCAGTATAAGCTGTACAGCAAGCTTGGCCAGCAGAGGGCATGATCTCTGGTCTTTCTGTGACAGAGGTTGGATCCTACAGGTTGCAAAGCAATAGGTTCCTATCAGAGTACTTCTGACCAGGTCCTATGCTTCTCTGCAAGACAGCTAAAGCGTCCACAGAGCTGACTGTTGCGCATAATATGTTAACAGTCCCTTTGCTTTGGTAGACCGGGGGGGGGGGGGGGGGGAAGGAGGAAGTAGGTGATAAAATACCTGCTTTTCCTAGCATAGCCAAAATGCTGCCAACTGAAGGAACTGGTACAGATATTTATACAGTGAGCCTTATTTTTTGCTTAGGATAGATTTTGTTTTGCTTTTGAATCTACAGCATGAGGTTGTATTAGTAGCCTGTTTTCTTTGATGTCAACAAAAAATATAATTGTTATAGCAAGACTAGCCCTACAATAAATCCAAAAGAAGGGAAGGGGGAGGGGTCCATGAGAATTTATAAACTGCTTCCATTAACTAAATTGCTTTTGGGCTTTTGCACAGTGTTAATATCTGAAGAATAATTTTAGTGTCCGTCTTTGGTGACTGGATGTCTCAACCAGGCATGAAGACGTCAAGCATTTAGTGAGATTTAAGTGGCAGGGTGCACAACATAAATGCACCTAGCCCTGGTATTTAGGGTGTGTGGCTGCGCAGGGCACCGTGCATGAGTGGGTGCTAGTGTACTGATTAGTCTACAACCCCTTTGTGCCCTTGCACATCACATCAGCAGAGGGAAACATTAAACGTTGGGGTGATAATGGTGCCCAGTAAAGAGTGAGGAGCAGAGAGGGGGATGCTGTGCTGGAGTCGCTGCCATTGAAGCCAACTCTTCAGAATGGGGGACTAAACTAAAAACAAACTGACCCCCTTTCCGGTTGCAGTGAGTGTTTAGTATTGGGGGTGCTCAAGGATTCACTCACTGCAATCTACAGGACTGGTGGCTGGAGGCCAGTGGTTCCCAAACCTGATCCTGGAGGCACCCCAGCCAGTCAAGATTTCAGGATAGCCACAATAAATATTCACGAGAGAGCTTTGCATGCAGTGGGGGCAGTGTGTGCAAATGTCTCATGAATGTTCGTTGTGGATATCCTGAAAACCTGACTGTCTGGGGTGTGCCTCCAGAACCAGGTTTGGGAACCACTGCTGTGTAGGTATTGCCACTACCAAAGGAAAGAAAACTGTGCCAAAGCTGATACTGCTGAAAGGAAAGAGGGTCACCAATCTAGATTTGCACAGAGCACTGCTTGGCCTAGAGCCAGTGTTGCTTGCAGCCAAAAAAAAAAACAGTTTGGGATGGAGCAGGGGAGGCTTGGATCTGGAGTCTGTACGTGGTTTCATTCCACCTCTCTGCTGTTTGTGCTGTATGAGATTCAGTCATAGCTCCTTGCCTGGAACCCAGTTAGACACCCTTATGGTATAGAAAGGCATAGGGCTTCCTGTTGGCAGAAACAGCCACTCCTGTTGGCTCTTGACATTATACACAAGATAAAAATCACACAATTCAGATTGTACCGACAGTCCCACTTTTTTTCAAAAAATAAAGGAGGAAAAAGACCTCGTACAACAGTTATATGAGGTCTTTTTCCTCCTCTATTTTTTTCAGAAAAAGTGGGAGTGTGTTTTGGACTCTTGATATTAGCAATCTTAAAGCCTGCAAGAAAAGGATTCTATTTTAAGGGTATGAAGTGTGCCTTGTCAGGGGCATCTCCAGTAGCGTATCAGTTTGGGGTTTTTTTTTTTTGTTTTTCCCACTTGAAAGTGTTTTCTTGATGCACTGCTGCTAGCCTGCAGAGAGAGAAATCCTGGTATAAACTTCTATTGAATGGAAATAACAGGATCTTATTTACCTAGCGGCAGTCTGTCGCGTTATAATGGAATTTTCTGAATTGCTGTTCAGTGTGTGCGTGGTTATTTAGTGCTTCCAATGAACGTCTGATGCATGACACACCTCGTATCTAATCCAAGAAGACAGGAGGAGCCTCCACGGAAAGTCAAAACAAAACAGCAAAAGTAGAGGCTGACAAATGCGCAAACCAATAGGGAGATAATCTCAAAAAAACAGTTTATTCAGAATATTCATATCAATATCAAGGACCCGACACAGTCCGTGTTTCGGTGCCAAAGCGCCTGCCTCAGGGGTCACAATCAACTTTCTCTGAGAAGAAGGTGATAGGCTTGAATTCCTTTATGTATGCAAGTTAATCCACAAAGAGAACAAAGGAACAGCCAACTGATCAGCAAACACCGTTTGCTGATCAGTTGGCTGTTCCTTTGTTCTCTTTGTGGATTAACTTGCATACATAAAGGAATTCAAGCCTATCACCTTCTTCTCAGAGAAAGTTGATTGTGACCCCTGAGGCAGGCGCTTTGGCGCCGAAACACACCTCGTATCTATACATTTGAGTGAAAAACCTCAGTAAATACATTTTTTTCCTTGGTATTTTTTTTATTGCTTTCTGTAAGAATGTAAGGCCCTGTTACTAAGCCGTGCTGTGGGCATGCTAACATTTTTAGCACTTGCTAACACTAGAGACACCCACAGGAATATATGTTGGTCTAGCATTAGCGCACGCTAAAACACTTGCGCATCTTAGTAAACAGGGCCCATAGTCCTTTTATAAAGGAGTTTTCCAGCTTTCAACATAATCTCTCGTTTACTAAGCTGTTATATCCTGGGAGGAGGAGACTGAGGCACTGAAACTAATGTACAAGATCACCTGGGACTTTTTCTTTTCTTTGTGGGTCCCATAAAAGTTCTTACAACCTACAGAGTTCAGATCTTAGTTTTATAAAATTCCTGTTAACTTCACAGCTGTTTTCCTAAGAGATTATAAAGTATAAACACAAATCCGGTCTCCATTGCTGTAGCACTACCAACACCTTAATGTTTGACAGGAACTTTTTAAACTGTGTTACATTCTCAGCTAGAAAATGCTAAGCAGGGACTGTGAAAAACAGTGCCCCGAAATGCTTAGGGTTGTTTGGCTTTTTGAATAAAAACTGCAAGCATCTCTTCCTGCAAATGACTTGGGACTTTGTGTTATGACAGGAGCTAGAATCCAGCTTCCACTTTAATCCTCGTGAGCTGCTTTGTACAAACTTTCACTTGAGCACAAATTTCGTTTGCAGTAAAAAGGGCTTTGAGAGAAACATGTGGATTATATAAATGTTTGCTCTTATGAAAACTTTTTTACATGTTCACTTTTGCTTGCAAAATGCGTGAGTGTATGTACAAATTTTAGATAGGCATTTTAACATATATATTAATGTTTTATTTCTCTTATAGCAATGCCCTGTATCGAAGCTCAATATGGAACATTACCACAGAATGGAGGTCCCTGCGAGAACTATCCCTCTGACTTTCTAACTGAGTTCAACAAATTCGCCATGGACCTGGTCAACACAGATATCACTGCCAGCACTTCTTTACCAAGTTTCAGCACTTTTATGGATGGTTACAGTGGAGACTTTGATGCTTTTTTGTACCAGATCCCAACCTCTGCCCCCCAGTCCTCGTTTAAGCTGGATGAATACCAAGTTTATGGTTGTTACCCTGGCTCTTTCACTAGTCAGCTGGACGAAACCATGTCCTCCAGTGGGTCCGATTACTACGGCAGTCCCTGTTCCATCCCTTCTCCTTCCACACCTGGATTCCAGAATCCCCAGGTTCCAGCTTGGGAAAACTCTTTTGGCACCTACTCCCCAACCCAGAGTTACGAGGGCATGAGATCTTGGACAGAACATCAGAAAGGCAACCTTTCGCAGCCGTCGTTCTTTTCGTTCAGCCCTCCAGCTCACAGCCCTAGTATTTCTCACAGTCATTTGAAGACGCAGTCGGCCGCGCACAGGCTCGACCAGCAGTTGAACGATGAAGTTTTTGCACTATCTCAGAATTCTCCAGTGGGATTTTCAGCTCTTCCCATTGGACAGGGGCCCTCGTTATTGGACAGCCCTGTTTTGCTGGACAGCTCTCTGTCTCCTGCCAAAGCACGGAGCCCAAACTCCAATGAAGGCCGCTGTGCCGTATGCGGGGATAACGCTTCATGCCAGCACTATGGGGTCCGAACATGTGAAGGATGCAAGGGCTTCTTTAAGGTGAGTAAAATCTTTATTCTTTCAAATTACTGTGTCCAAGCAAAAAAATCAGTGAATGGGTGCTTGTTTAAGTTCATACTTGCTAGGCTCTTGAAGCATTTTGTCCCCTCCTTCTGAAGATCCGTTTACACAGGGCCTCTAAAGCTGGAATCTGACTAGCTTTGATTCATAACTCCCTTTTTTAATATTTTCTTCTTTCATTTCTTTTTCTCTCAGCTTATTTCAGTCCAACTGTTGCTGCAACAGCCCCATATAGTCCCTTCTGCAATTCTGAATCCATGGGCCCAAGATACAAATGTTAGTTATTTACTGTTGCATAATGACCAGGGCTCCCCACCACAGGGACTGTGGATGAAGCCTCCATAGCAGCCTGGGGCTTGGAAGACCTGAGCCATGCATTGTAGCCAGCTCCTTCTTGCATGGAATTGCACAGCCCTGCTGCTCTTGGGATGCTGGGCCAGTATCCCCCCCCCCCCTTCTGTAACTCTCGATTGTGGGGCAGTGGTTCTCAAACCTGTCCTGGGGACTCCCCACCCAGTTAGGTTTCCAGGATATCTATAATGAATATTCATGAGAAACCGTTTCCATGCACTGCCTCCACTGCATGCAAATGTTTCTTTATAAATATTCTTTGTGGATATCCTGAAAATCTGGTTGGGGAGCCCCCCCCCCCCCCCCCCCCCCCAGGACGGGTTTGAGAACCTGGAACTGGAGAGGCTGGTTTTAGGATGTAGGTACTGAGCTAGGAGAGGGGGAACTTAACCAGTACAGAAATAAATAACCTCTGGCTTTATGGGAGAGCAGTGTTACGTTTCCAGGTTGGTCAGATTCATCAACTCTGGCCTGGAAGAACCAGTGTGATCATTTTCAAAGCATCTTAAAGGAGATTGAAATAAACAATTTAGGTGCTAGTCATTTTTACAACAGCAATGAGACCATTTATTGGAAAGCAGTGGAATTTAGCAGGATGACCTAGTGTCAGACTTTCCATTAGCCACTGGCATCCGTTGAAGGCTGTGTTTACAACTGATTCTTGTTAAATGTGTTGTCCAAAGATGACAGCTTCTGAATAGACTGAGGTACGACTTGCTGTCCTGCAGGAAAGGGCTTACTACAATTTACCGAGGGTGCTGCCTCGGAAAGTTAGCTACTAATGGCTGGAGGAGTGGCCTAGTGGTTAGAGCACCCGTCTTGCAATCCAGAGATGGCCACTTCAAATCCCACTGCTGCTCCTTGTGATCTTGGGCAAGTCACTTAACCCTTAGATTGTGAGCCTTCCTGGGACAGAGAAATATCCAGAGTACCTTAATGTAACTCACCTTGAGCTACTACTGAAAAAGGTGTGAGCAAAATCTAAATAAATAATAATAATGTTAAAAGTTGATTAGGAAAGAACTCCCTATCCTGAAATGAAATCCTAGAAACCTGCATTTAAAAAAAAAAAAAGACAAGACAGTAGGGAGGTTGCATGTTCCCCATGTGGGTAGACAAGTGGCTGTATGGTGTGTCCTGCTTCAAACCCTCAGTGCCTGGATTTCTGACTGGATCTTAAATGCTGATAGGAACCTACTGGCATTTATTAAAAAATGTATACCTTGCCTATTTTATAAAAGTACTGAACAATTTACATAAAAATGTACAGAGTAATTGGAGCATACATAAAACATATATGTATCTGTTTAACTTTTAGCTCAGTTGGAAGTATGGCTGGGGTCCAGAGCCGTGAACCTTCATTTGCAATGATGCAGGGATTTTCCCACTCCTAATTCATCTAGCTTGGTTACCAGCCCTATGTGTTGCAGAACTTTCCAGAACCCTGCCATCATGGGGCCTAAATTGAACCACTGGGTGGTGGCGTTGCACAATGACTGGGACCTCTCTCATTTAAAAACCTTTCATAATGTCTTATTAGCAGTATGGAGGTCAGAGACCTAGGAAAAATATGTCCATTTGGACTAAGTTTCCTCATTAAAGCAATAGTACTATGAAAGTTCTTATTATTAATGATGGTTTGACTTTTGACCAAAAATATTGTATATTTCATGCTTTAAAGCAGGGCTGACGTCTTTTTGCAGTGATCCATCGGGGGGGGGAGGGGGGAGAGGTTTACAATTTCTGCAGAATTCATCAAATGGGCCCAGACTTGAGGTAGAAGGTGACACATGGGCCTCGTACTTGTCATACCCTTGATCTGACGAGGTTGGGAGGCAATTCTCAATAGGATCAACACGGGGGGGAAATGCTAGGAAATTCATTCGTAAGCATGCTTCCCGCTTCTCTGGGGTTATATTTATACAGACACTTTCTCAATCCTGTGGAAATATTCGTGCTTGAAAATTTTCCTCCTCCTTGGCTGCTCCCACCAAAATTTGACAGTGACCGCTCACTGAAGAACTTCATGCAGGCAATGCAATGACTCACACACTCAGCAAGATACTGTCCACGGAGGAGGGAGGGGGGAGCTGGGGGAAGAGAACCTTTTTGCAGTTGCTGATGTGACTATAGGTGCATATTATTATTATTTAATTATTCGTTTGGATTTTGCTCGCACCTTTTTCAGTAGTAGCTCAAGGTGAGTTACATTCAGGTACACTGGATATTAGCACATCTTTTTAAAACTCAGTCTAACGCATAAGAAGCACCAAAAATCCATATAGCCCCGGATTCTATAAATGCTGCCCAAATTTTGGCTGCGATCCTGAGTTGCACAACTGAATGAGCTAATGAGCCATTAACACTTGATAACTGGCTTCAAACAATTATTGGCGTGAATTGGCAGTAATTTCGAGTTGTGCGTGCAGCTGCCTGTGTACAATTCTATAAGGAACCACATCTAAATTCTCTCACGTGCAACCCAAAAGGGAGCATGGGAAGGTCATGGGCATTTCTAAAAGTTGCACACAGTGTTACAGAATTAGGGGTATGCACAGCCAACTTGCGTGCGCACCAGGTTGCAGCAGGCGTACGTCCTGGTGCCTTTATTGTAGTCGTGGGAATTGGCACCATTCTGTAAAAGCTGGAGAGCAAGGCCAGAGCTGGGTAGACTTCTACGGTCTGTGCCCTGAAAACAGCAAGGACAAATCTAGATCCAGTATACATATGTTAGCATCAGGTATGATGTGATACTATGTCTTTTTGGGCAGACTGGATGGACCATATAGGTCTCTTTATCTGCCGTCATCTACTATGTTACTATATTCAAAAGGGCACTCTAGGATGAGTGTCCTTTAGAGCGCACAGTGCTGCTTTCATCCAGCTGCTGAATTTGGGTGCCATTTACTGAATCTAGCCCATAATGATGATGAAAGCGGAACCTATCATTTGTGTGAGTGCATAGGTTTCGTTCCTGGTGCAGGCCTTCCATTTTCCAGGTATGCTGCAGCCGCAGACTCTGTATTCACAACCCGGTCTTGGACATTGCGTAATGGTGACACCTAGTGGCCTAATTTAAAAGTGCATGATTGTGAGATTCTAGAAGGCATCTTGGTGCGTAGCCTTTAGATGAGGATTGACATTACAGGGATTTATCTAAAGGAATTGGGAGCAGGATAAAACGGGAGTCCCTGAGTAGCTCAGGATGCCAGATTCAGCCCTGGTTCTGACTGAGCTAGAAGTGCAGAGGAGCAGGAGGAAAAACTGCATTGTCAAAAAACCAAAACTGGCATCTGATTTTTGACACAGCTTTGCCAAGTGTCTCAAAAGACCTTACTTAGTGTAATGCACTGGCCAGGTTTTCCTTCAGAGCAAAAGAACTAAGTCCTGCTGCTGTGTTTTGTTTTGTTGGTTTTTTTTTCCTGGTGAGAATAGATGAAGTTGGAAGCAAGCTGCAAAGAAATAACATAACAACGTCTTACAGCTGCAAGGTTTATTGCGGAATATATGTGGATAACGGGGTGGGGGGGGGGGGGGGTACTGGCTATAACCAGGAATTATGTAATGTGTTGTGTTCATGTGACTTTGTAATATCGGAGCACAATATATAAAATCAAAAATGGTAGCTTGATGTGAGAGACAAATCTAGCCCTTCTCTGTTAAACATTTTTGGAACATGTTTTAATTTGATGTCCTCTAGTCACTGGCAGTTAATAATAACATGCAGGAAATTTCCCTACTGAGAAGGCCGACCTGGTCACCAGCATGCAGAGGGTATGGAAAACGGAGTTTTGTGTCCTATTTTTACATGGGTAGTGTCCAGGCTTGTTAAGCTGTTTCAGTGGACCTAGGATTTTTGTTCACCATTGCCTGAGGAAAGCATAGACTATATGAAGATGGAGGGATCATATTCTGAGCTTTTGTTTTTTCACTGCCCATAATGTATAAGTAGAGCTTTGAGTTCTAAACTGTAAAGAATGTGCATTGGACTGGAAGATATATTCTCTCACTTGGATACAAAGGGGATCTTGGTTTTTCCCTTTTCAGTAGTAGGCTGTTTTATTTTTTTTTCCCTCATCACTAGGGTGGCAGCTGATGCTTTTGTTTTTCCCCCTCTCTTCCATAGCGCACAGTACAGAAAAATTCCAAGTACATCTGTCTGGCCAACAAGGACTGCCCTGTGGACAAGAGGCGAAGAAATCGCTGTCAGTTCTGCCGCTTTCAGAAATGTCTGGCAGTAGGAATGGTCAAAGAAGGTAAGCGTTGTATTCCAGCTATCCAAGGCTGACATTTTGTTAATAATCAATGGATGGAAACCAAAACTGGTGAGGAAAGCACTGAAGATATTGGGACATTCTGCAGTAAATAGATTTAGGTATAAGCTTTTGAGCAGAGTCCACGTCAATAAACCTAGTAGCCTAAAAGGTGCCTCCAGCCTGTTTGTTTGACGACTACAGACTTAAAAATAATCCAGAGAGATAGCTGTTTCACTAATTGGTTTATTTACTAGTGATGAAGTAGGGGTTTGGCCTGAAATGGCACAAGACTGTTTCCGCTGCGATCTGTTCAGAGTACAGTACTCGACTCTGCCCTCCTAAAAATAGAACGCATAGACATTCATAACTGGATGGCTTTCTCTTTAATTGCTCTGCTTGATAGCTCTTCGCTCCCTCTTGCCCGATTCATTCAGCAAGGTCGACTTGGTTCCAAACTTTTATTTTACCATGCCACGCATTTGAGACCGAGGCTTCATCACAGACTGAATCTGGAGAGGGCACGCTCTAGATTACAAAGATGCTTTTTTTATGCATCAAAAATTCAAGGTTGCATTCTGGTTTTCTCTGGTGCGGGGGTTCTCAACCCAGTCCTCGAGGTCTCATCCATGCAGTTGGGCTTTCAAAATATCCCTAGTAAATATACATCGTATACTACTATGAGATCTCCCTTATTCCAATCCAGGCACAATCTAATGCCTAACTATCAATAACGTGAGATCGGTCTAGAGATGTCCTTAACTAAATCAGTGTTCATGTATTTGTAATGTACTTATTATAGGGTTATTCTGTATTTCCAAGTTCCCTGTTCTAACCCAGGTAATATGAAATAGAGATATTATACTCTAAGAGTGTGTGAGGATGAATGAATGAATGAAATACGATTACAGGAAGGTACATGTATACCAGTCATTAGTACATTAAAGTAAATATATGCACTATACAAATAAGTGGTTTAAATAGCATAATCAAGTGAGACGTTATTGACAGTAAATATACATGAAAGATTTGTATGCAAACCTCTATCTCTCACCTCCTATCACTCAGCCCAAGTGAATATGCATGAACTGGATTGAGAACTCCTGCCCTAGGAAAATATTGAGCACTTATCTTCACCGCTTCCATTCTGACATGAAAATTATTGCCACACCACCCTGTGTGCCGTAACATCCACATCGATTTACATTTTACTCCCAACGTCTGGGGAAAATTGGGCCTTTTTAGTGCCTTTTAATAATCTAGATTGGGAATTTTAGCTATATTTTACTGGTTTGCTGGAGGGTTGCGTTGTATTTTTTTTTTTTTTGGGGGGGGGGGTACAGCTGTGTGTGGTCTTGGCCCTGGTGAGTTTCCATAGCATTCATGAAATCTACATCTGCTGCTGCTTTGAGTTTCCCCAGTGTCTCTCTATACTAAATATCTCATTTTCCTTTCTCAGTGGTTCGAACGGATAGTTTGAAAGGTCGCAGAGGTCGGCTCCCTTCCAAACCAAAGCAAGTTCAAGATACTTCTCCAGTCAGCCTCATCACATCACTCGTCAGGGCCCACATCGATTCCATACCGAATTCTACTAAACTGGATTATTCCAAGGTAGCTTCTTTTTAGGCTGGTGCATTCCTCATGAATATAACATTTAGGAAATTGCTGTTACGGATTGTGAGTGTAGAATCGGTATGCAAAGAACATCCTGTGAGCAGATGACAGCAGCTATGCCATTCTGCTAAAAACGTAGGGCCCCTTTACCAAACAGCAGTAAAAAGTGGCCTTGGCACACTCTTAACGGGTCTTTCCCACGTGTCAAGGCCATTTTTACTGCTGGGTAAAGCTGTTGAATTTCCTTTTTGTTTGTGTTGTATTAATTGGCTGTGCTAATTTTGTGAAGTCAACCCAATAGGCAGGTATATGGTTTTAGTCAAAAGTACCACAATATAGCTGTATCGCACTATATGAAACTTTAAAGATTTAATTATAGAAGGAACCTCAGCAGTGGTACTTGACAAACAAACGTTTGTCTGGCTTCACCCACCATCCTCTTCATTGATTCCTTTCAATATATAAGCATTCTTAAGATATCTTAATAAATAGTTTCAACTTTTTAAAGAAATCTTCAATTTAACTTATCTGAGTGAATGTCGGCTCAGGGGGAAATTGTTCTAACACGAGTTACAATTCTGAGGTCGGCAGGATGGACCTGTCAGGTTGAAAGGGGGTTCTTTGAAAAAGCTCTTTGTGAAATATGACTTGAATCAGAACACTTCCCTTTGAGCCAACATCCACTCGGATAAGTGGGGGGGGGGGGGGGGGGGGGGGGTTCTTTAAAAGTTGAAGCTGTTTAAGATAAAGTGCTTGTATGTCGAAAGGAATTGATGAGGAGGTTGGAGGGTGAAGCTTGACAAACCTTTGGTTGTGAAGTACCACCATTGAAGTTCCTTCTATAATCCATCTTTAAGTTTCATATTAGCAGAAGCGATCCTAGGTCGGCTGCCACCTGGGGTGGATCACCGCTGTGCACCCCCCTTCCCAGGTGCATTCTTTGGCTGCTGGAAGGTGCAGAGAGCAGCCGCCTGCCTGTCGGCTCCACTGGCTCCCTGCTCCCTGTGCCCCGGAACAAGAAGTAACCACAATATAGCTGTATCACACTAATATGCAATGGCGTACCAAGGGCGGGGTGGTGGGGGTGGTCCGCCCCGGGTGCACGCGGCTGCTCTCTGCACCCTCCAGCAGCGTGCACCCGGGGCGGACCACCCCCACCACCCCGCCCTTGGTACGCCATTGCATGTTTGTGTGATACAGCTATATTGTGGTCACTTTTAGATAACATCTAATTTTGTGACGGTCATCCATCAAGGTGGAGGAACATGAAACACTACGAACAGTGGCACAGTAACGAAGGAGTAGTTAGCCAATAGGACACTTCACCAAGAAAACTCCTATCATCTTGGCAGTGTTCTGTTGGCTACATTACTACTACTACTTGACATTTCTAAAGCGCTACTAGACATTACTCCTTCGTTCCTGTGTGCTAATTTTGCCATTAGCGCATGGCCATTAAAACAGATCAGATTGTAAGCCCTTACCACCAACTATTTCTTAGGGGGTAAGGGTTCACACATTAATCAGCACACAGCTACATTGCTGCACACTAAGGGGCCCCATTACAAAGCAACGGTAAAGGTACTGCACATGCAGTGCACACGAAACCGACACTACTGCCCGGTTAGCGTGCCTGCCCAGCGCTAATGTCGAAGTTGGCGTGTGCGGTTTCCTGTGGTAGAAAATATTTTTCTGTTTTCTACCATGGAGGGGGAGGGAGGAAGCCGTGTTTCCAGCAGTAGTCCCCCCCCCCCCCCCCCAGGTGGCCATA
This sequence comes from Microcaecilia unicolor, assembly GCF_901765095.1. Lineage (NCBI taxonomy): Eukaryota > Metazoa > Chordata > Amphibia > Gymnophiona > Siphonopidae > Microcaecilia > Microcaecilia unicolor. Next base: position 192,000,802 of record NC_044033.1, on the reverse strand, counting down.
TTGGCATGTGCGCTACATGGGCCCTAACCACTAGGTCAATGGGTGGTGGTAAGTGCTCAGGCACAGCCATAACTGCGCGCTACTTTTTAATTTTAGCGCACAGCCATAACTGCGCACTACATTTTAATTTTAGCACACAGCCATTTACTGCTCTACTGGGGGGCAAAAAAAAAAAACCCTTTTTCCCAGCTGGGTCAAAAATGGCCCAGCACGCGCCGAATTCATACGTCCAGACTACTGCAGGCTACTTTTTACCAGAGCTTAGTAAAAGGACCCCTGACTGATTAGTGTAGAACATACTCATTCTGCCCCCCGCCCCCCCTGACACCCCTGCATTAAATAAATATTTTTAGCTCGTGGGTAGTGTGTGCACAGGATGCCTCAATGTGCCCTACAGTACGCTTAATTCTTACTGCTGCCTTGTAAAAGGGCCCCTTAATTTTGGCATGTCCTGCTCTTCGGTCATTTATCCAGTTTGTTCCTTTACCAACATATCAAAACAGGAAAAGGGAAGGCTTTAGGAAACTGTACTACAGTATACTCACTAGGCCCAGCTCCCCCATGAATGCCCAAGTGAAAAAAGGGCTTTTAGTCCAGCCTTGAACTTGCCCCCCCTCCTTTATAAGTACTTGGATAAAGAATTTAATAAAAATATGTAAAAAAAAAAAAAAAACAGGAGTACGATGGGTGGATTCTAAGCATGTTCATATTACTGAAGAATGATGCGGTATGACTTGGCCAGTGGGCCATTGAAAAAAAGAAACTGGTCAGGTCATCAGCGTGAATCCCAAATAAACACAAACATAGATGCAGGAGGAGATGGGACCTGCTATTAAGGCCAATGACTCTTTTGGCCTGCCCAGGTGGAAGGAAAAAAAAGTTTAGGGAGCATGGGAGAAAGAAGGGGTGAAATCACTTAACCTTCTACTGCCTTGGGTACAAACTGAGGGGCTGTTTTTACAAAGGCACGGTAGGGCTACTGTGTGAATAGGGAGTGGAGGAGTGGCCTATTGGTTAGAGTACCGGTCTTGCAATCCAGAGGTGGCCGGTTCAAATCCAACTGCTGCTCCTTGTGATCTTGGGCAAGTCACTTAACCCTCCTTTGCCCCAGGTACAAAATAAGTACCTGAATATATGTAAACTGCTTTGAATGTAGGTGCAAAAACCCTCAGGCGGTATATCAGGTCCCATTTCCCTTTCCCTATTTGAGTTTCTACATGGAATGTTGCTACAATTGGAGATTCTAGATGGAATGTTGCTACTATTGGAGATTCTACATGGAATGTTGCTATTCCACTAGCAACATTCCATGTAGAAGCCTGCCCTTGCAGATCAGCAATCAGCAATGCAGCCGCGCAGGCTTCTGTTTCTGTGAGTCTGATGTCCTGCACATACGTGCTGATCTGCAAGGGCAGGCTTCTACATGGAATGTTGCTCGTGGAGGAGTAGCCTAGTGGTTAGTGCCGTGGAATATTGAACGTTGCTACTATTTGAGATTCTACATGGAATGTTGCTATTATTGCTGATTCTACATGGAATGTTGTTGAGTGGAGGAGTGGCCTAGTGGTTAGAGCACCAGTCTTGCAATCCAGAGGTGGCCAGTTCAAATCCCACTGCTCCTCTTTGTGATCTTGGGCAAGTCACTTAACCCTCCATTGCCTCAGATACAAACTTAGATTGTGAGCCCTCCTGGGATAAAGAAATATCCGGTGTACCTGAATGTAACTCGCCTTGAGGTACTACTGAAAAAGGTGTGAGCAAAATGGAAATAAAATAAATAGTGCATGGCACAACAGCACCATTGCGTGACACACCACAGTGCCCTGCATTAGTTCTGTTTCCTACACAGCATTTCCCAGGACAGAAAATATTTTTCTATTTTCTAGCGTTGAGGGCGGGGAGTAGACATGACTGGCAGTAATCGGCCATTGGCGTGCACTGACTGATTACCACCGGGTTAGCACATAAGCCATTTCCGCCTTCTTCTAAATAGGAGGCGGTAATGCCTGAGGCAGTAAATCACCATGCACCAATATTTTTATTAACGCCCAGCCATTTACGATTTCCATTTAAAATAATGGAAATTCCTGCTGTGGTAAGTGTCCTTAGTGAGCAGCAGTTTCACATGCCCAATCTACTGCAGGCCACCTTTTACTGCAGCTTAAAAAATGTACTGTACTTGATTTGTACACCACTTTGATATCTTTTGGGCTTGCAGGTAGTATATAAGACATTAAAAAAATATATATATATATATATAATATATGAATCCCCATATGCATTTCTGCCAATGCACCTCAGTCTTGCCCTGCAGCACCCCGCGTCATTCCATCTGTAAATTAGCCTGGCTAATTCAATTGATTTGACATACAACCAAGTCTAAGTCTGGATATGAATTGTTTGATTATGAAGCTTTAGGCAATCCCAAGTTAAATTTACCAGGGTAAAGTGGTATTGCTGTTTGGTTGAAAGAAATGCACATCCGCACAGCAGTAGTCTCATTTTTGCTCTCTGTCCTATGCATGTGAGGTGAACTACCTATGATAACCACTAGAAAGCAGAAGAGTCCAGTAAAGGTCTGACCAGTTCACCATGGCTGTCCTAAAGGCAGGCCACACTGGGGACACAAATCATCCCTGTCCATTGTCTCCTCTGTGGTGCACTGGGTGGGAGTGGGGTGTGTGTCACACAGGGTGCCGTTCCAATTCAGGACAGTCCTGCAGCTAACCGGGCAGTTCTTTGTATACTGGAAACACTAGTTTAGTGGTACCTCCAGATTGTCCTTTGACAGTTTGGCAACTTAACCTCCATTCTCTGTGTACAATCAATAGCAGATATGAAATAAATTGCTGATAATTGCATTCTGGCACTCGTTGTGAAAGTAAACGGACCATTTTATACTTCAGTTTCAGGAAGAGGTCTCTCACCAGTTTGAGAAGGAGGATGCGGTTGATGTGCAGCAGTTCTACGACCTACTAACGGGCTCCATGGATGTGATTCGAAAGTGGGCAGAAAAAATTCAAGGTTTTCTGGACCTGCCAAAGGAGGATCAGAACCTGCTCCTGGAGTCTGCTTTCCTGGAGCTCTTCATCCTCCGACTGGCCTACAGGTAACTTCGTTTCCATGAACAAGATGACCCCCGGCCTATGCCATCACAAGACAGAACGGTTGAACTAGTGAGGTGGGCCTTGCAGTGTGGGGAACCGGATTCCAGTCAGTAGTCTGACTTTCTGAAATATTCTGCAGGTCACCCTAGTTAAAGACTAAACTTTTTTGTGGTTACCTACATTCTGCAAAACAATTTCTCCTTACGTACTCCTAGTGTTATGAATCTAACTAAATAAGGCAGGGGCCTTTACTAAACCATATGAAGTGCTAACGTGTGCTTCATACAGGAAAAAAGCTTGTAATAAAACATGTTTAAAGCGTTTCATGGTAATTTGTCGGCATGCGCTAATCGCATGCTATTTATTTTTTAAAAATTATTTGGAGCGGGTGTGGAAGTGTTATCCAGTTAGCACAATGCTAATACAAACGCAATGTCTACATTATCCTGCTGATGTGGAAACATATAGTTCCGGTGATAAGTGCTCACACATTATTTTTGTAGGTCTTGCGTGCTAATGGAAAAACTAGCACCAGGGCCTGCAAAAATGAGAAACATAATTTAAACCCTGTTTTTCGGCAGTGTTAAAAATGGGCTTAATGTGTTTAACCCAGGACTTCTTTGTGTGGTAAGCCCATTTCATAACACTTCTTAGTAAAAGGACCATTTTTAATTTTGGTAATCCTTGCCAGGAGCCTCTGCCAGATCCAACCTGGGGCATGCAAAGCAGCCAGATCAACCTGGGGCATGCAAAGCAGGGCTATGGCATGAGCTACTAACTTGAGGCTGGAAAACGTTTTCAGTTCAGGGAGGATGGCCATAATAAAAGGTGTGAAAACGTTTTCAGTTCAGGGAGGATGGCCATAATAAAAGGTGCATACACTTCTAGAATTTACAAAAAAAAAAATAGATCTAGAACAAATTGTAACAGGAAATCGGAGGAGGCAGAGCACAGAAAGGGTAATTTGATATTTACAGCAGTCTAGGCTCCCACTGCTGCTTTAAAATCAAAGCTTGGGAAGCATGCCAAGGAAGCTTGTGGCTGCAAATATTAGATAAAAGACTAAAGCAAATCCAGCATGACGCAAAACCACCCTGCGAAAGGAAAATGGCAAGAAAAGTTGGCCTTGACAATTTGTCAAGAGAAAAGTTGCCTGAACCAGTTTATTTTTCCTTTCCGTGAGGTTTGGGCCAGATTGTGCAATTTGCAGCAGGAAGCATGAGGAGTTTTCTTGTAGCATGTAGTCTTTAGCCTGAGGGTTCCTGCCTGCCTCTCACTTTCACCCATAAGACATTCTGTGCTCCTTCGATTTTAGCAGAAATCTAATTAGAAAGCCTGGGTTATGATGTGATATCGGGTTGCTTTCTTTTACATCACTGTGCCCTTTAAGACCTGCACTGGCCTTATCACCTGCTTAGGCCTGCATCTCCTCAGCCATAGCTGCTGATGGAGTTTTTATTTAAATTCTTCCCAGCTGCAATCCAGTCTTGGCACCTATTTTACTAATAGTAACAAAAGAGAATGGATCATATTAGGGTGGAACACCTTTTTGTTAAAATTAGCACATCTATCGTGATCACTCTCTTTTGCTACTACTGGCCTCTTTTGTTGACACTTAATTTTGGCAATGTCGGTTTTTTTGTGTCCTAACCAAGTTTTTTTTTTTTTTTTTTTTTTTTTACCATTACAGATCCAAGCCTGAGGAGGGTAAGCTGATTTTCTGCAACGGGGTCGTCCTTCATCGGATGCAATGTGTCCGAGGCTTTGGCGAATGGATAGATTCCATCCTCGAGTTCTCTCAGAGCTTGCAGCGCATGAATATCGATGTTCCTTCCTTTTCTTGCCTGGCGGCCCTCGTTATTATAACTGGTGAGTGTTTGAGCTCTGAGATGCAAGAGTCTATAGATCAGGGGCATAGCTACATGGGGCCACGGGGGCATGGGCCCCCCTAGATTGCGCTCCCCTCCCCCGCCGCCGAGTACCTTTGCTGGCGGGGGTCCCCAACCCTCGCCAGCTGAAGTCCTCTCCTCCAGCGCGGCCGCGTTGCTGATCTGCAAGGGCAGGCTTCTGTTTCTGTGAGTCTGGCATCCTGCAGGTTGTAGCGCGGCCGCGTTGCTGATCTGCAAGGGCAGGCTTCTGTTTCTGTGAGTCTGGACGTCAGACTCACAGAAACAGAAGCCTGCCCTTGCAGATCAGCAACGCGGCTGCGCCGGAGAAGAAGACTTCAGCTGGCGGGGGTTGGGGACCCCCGCCAGCAAAGGTACCTGATGGCGGTGGCAGAGTAGGGTTGGCAGCGATGGGAAGAGGGGATCGAAAGGGTTGGCGGCGGGAGGGAGGTCAAAAATGGCAGCAGGGGGTTAAAAATGGCGGGGGGGGGGGGGGGGGGCTAAAATGTGCCCCCTCACCTCGGGCTCTGGACCCCCCTCCTGCTGAAGTCTGGCTACGCCCCTGCTATAGATTGTGAAGAACTACTTCCACTGTTATAAAATACAACTCCAGGCATAGATGATAAAGCTGGCAGTAGCCTAAATGAGTAGTGTGGTGGGGTGCTCTCAGGAAGCATTATGGCTAGGCTTCTGGCCCAAGTCTTAAGTTCGTTTTAAGACTCAAATTTTTCCTGGCTATTATTGCCTTGAGAGAAATGGGTGTGTATTGTAACTGCACAGAATTTCAGAAACTATCTTCTGATGATGGTATTGTGCTGTGACCACTGGCAACAGGACTCGATTAACGGTGCAACTCCCAATCAATTTCAGAGTTCATAACTAAATGTACTGTAATAACCAGTTTCAGGAACTTCAAAACGATTCAAATGTGAATCACAGTGAAACAAGTACTCTTAGCTTTGAAAGCAGTTCACTTGTTAGTCCTTAATGGAGCTCTTCTCAACATCAGTTTTCCTGACTTTCAAAGAATGCCCAGTGTCAGATCAGTATTGTCCAGTGTACATCCTGTGGGCGACAGTTTGGCCTGCCAAGTGCCTTCTCTTTGCCCACAGAAGCTCAGCAATTTTTGGTGGGAAATGCAGATTTTGGCTACAGGATCCCTGCTTCAACTCATCCATCCATAAGCTTGAGTCGTGTGGCACCAGAAGTTCGTGTTGGTCTCATGGTTTCAAGTCTTGCATGAGACCAACCCAAAATTCTGGTACCGCGCAGCTCAAGCTCACAGGAAGCAGGGATCCTACAGCTGAAGACGGGTGAGGGAGAAGTCTGTGTGAAGGCCAGGGGGTACATGAGAGAGAGTATGAGAGCATGTCTTGGCCCTCCGAATCTTATGAAATATTAAATAAGGCCCCTGACTTTTTTTTTTTACTTTTACAGCCTTTAAAAAAAAAAAAAAAAAAGGTCTGTTCTAGATGTTTTGGCACATCAACTGCCTGCATCAGATATCAAAACACTCTATTTTGTAAAGGACAGACATGTCACATGTAGTGGAGTACACATCTGAATTTCCTCATCTGCTCCAAACCATTTGGGGTATATGCCCTCCTACCAGCAGCTAGGGAGACTGGGAAATACTGAGAAATACTGAGACTTCACCTCATTAGGTCCTGTGCAGCCAAGCCATTCAGTATTTCTCAGTCTCCACAGCAGATGGTAGGAAAGTGCCTGTACAGCCCTGTTTTTTAGGCCCTTGATTAGCATTTAAAAATAGATCAACTTTTTTTGTTCTTGAATTTTTTTTTTGCTGTGCTCAGATAGCTCGGGGATTTTCCTCTCAAGGATTGGAGGAGTTCCTCTTTTGAGAAGCACACTCCTGTTGGCCAGCAGGGATTCCTGTGGTGGCGGCAGCCATCTTGCCTCCTTTCACAAGCACAAATACACTACTTCTGTGGACAATGCCTTTGTCCAGCCAGCTCCTGACCTAAAGGTTTCCCATACAGTAGCCCAAGTGGCTTAAGCAGCCAGGTTCTTGAGTTTGTCTTCTCCAGGTTTCTGTTAAGTTGTGATCCGTGATTCTATGGAGTCTGTAATATATTAAACCAAACAAAAGGGGTGGGGTTCCTTATGAAAAACTGCAGAATCCTTCAAAATAGACTAATTTTGTTTTCACCCATGCTACCAGTGCATACTCATGATATTCACTTTTTTTTTTATTTTTATTAGAGCGACATGGGTTGAGAGAGTCCAAGAAGGTTGAGGACCTTCAAAATCGGATCATTAACTGCCTTAAAGATCACGTAAGCTGCAGTATAAGTGAGCCAAGTCGGCCTAACTGCCTGTCCAAGCTGCTGGGGAAGCTTCCGGAGCTGCGCTCACTCTGCACCCAGGGCCTCCAGCGCATCTTCTACCTGAAACTGGAGGACCTGGTCCCTCCACCTCCCATTGTGGACAAAATATTCATGGACACATTGCCTTTCTAAAGACACCTATGGCAAAGGAGAAAGGCTGCATGCTGCCGGCCCAGAGGATGGGGACACTGCCAGATCTTAAAAGCCATTGGTTGCTCTTGTCTTGAACCAACTAACTGGCTGCACCCCTTTTGGACAAGGAATCCAGTTGGTCTTTTTACTGAACCTTTTTAGTTTCTTTTTAAATCTCTTATTATGCTTCAGAGATGCTCAAAGTGCCTTCAGCTACAGACAGTACTCAGCACATCTCTTCACTCTTGTCACGTTTTGTCTTTTCTTCTCCTGTCCAAGCTGGACTTGCGCTGCCCGGTACACAAGGAACTCGTCCGAGCTCCTACGCAGCTGATAAAACACTTCCTTCCCTTCCGTGCTCCCTTCTACCAGTGGAAGAGTTTATTTCTAGATGCGTGTCACAGGAGAAGGCAGAAGATGAATAGCCAACAGCTGTGCCCCATGGAACAAGGGGGACACTTTCACACCTAATGGTGTTTGGCGACTGTAGACTTTTTCCTTTTTAACAAAAGGCTGTAAATAGACAAACAAAGCTACAAATGTAAATATGATGACAAAGCACAGAGACAAACTATCTGCATCAAGCTGCCGGGATCTGATGATTTTTTCCTCATGGCCTTGGTTTTTCTATCCTTTGGGCTCTGTGTGGGTGTGTGTGTGTATATATACATATGTAATTTGAGCAAAGAAAAAAAACATTCTGACATTTATATTTGTGTATTTTTCTGGATTTACAGTATGTGACTTTTCTGATTAATATATATTTAATATATTGAATAAAAAAAACTACTGTAGCTATAACTGTACCTGGTGTTCATGCCGCACTACTTTCCCAACTTGTTTACCTCTGGCCTTTGCATTCTTTTGGCTCTCTCTTGTGGTGGCTGTAGTGCCCATGCTGAGGTAGCAGAGAAAGCATGTATTCCCTAACTAAGGGATCCTTTTTACAAAGCTGTGACAAAAAGCGGCCTTAATGCACCCTTACCTGGGTCTTTCTGTGCGCTAAGGTCACTTTTTTTTTTTTTACTGTGACCGTAAAGTGGCCTATTTTCTATTTCTTTGTATTAAAGGCCATGCGCTAATGTTGCTGTTTTTTTTAATTCCTACATGAGCCCTTACCGCCACCCATTTTTGTAGGCAGTAAGTGCTCGATGTGGTATCTGTGTGCTAACTAGTTCGCAGTAATGTAGATGTGCTAACTGGTTAGTACAGAAATGCCCACTCTGCCCCCTCAAAAAAAAAAAACCCCAAAAACCTTTAGTGTGCAGTTACCGCACACACATTTTGAAGTTATCGGAGGATACCTGTGGCCTGCGAGACTCCATTTTTAGCTGTGTTAAGCATACATTAGTGCCTACCACAACTTAGTTAAAAGCATTTTCTCCCTTTTCAATTACTGTATACAATTTGTTGTCTTAGGGCCTCTTTTTTTATCAAGTTGTGCCAGCATTCACTCGAATGGCTTTCATCGGCATTGCCACGTGGGAACAGCTAACGCGGCTTGATAAGAGGCCTTTAGTTACTGAGCTTTGTGCTTCAGCTGGATATCTGGGCCATGGAAGGATACCTACTCCTCCTTTCCCAGAGGAGGCCACTCAAAGGAGTGTTCGCCTGGTCCCACTTTTTGTCCTGTACGTGAGTTGCTCTGTTGTCATGATCCAAGTGGCATTTGCTGATCTAAGTTCCAGCTGGTCGCTGTGAGATGCTGGGAAGGTGATCGGTCTGTAGTTGAAGCCAAACTTCTGCCTGTCAGTCCCCCACCCCTCCTCTGCAAGGTGGGACCTTTCTAAATGAAATAAAACTAGAAATAGCTGATTGGAATTCACACAACTCTGAAAGTCACAGACTGGTTTTGAGGTGCCAAAAAACAGAAGTTCATGTGAATATTTTGCACACTTCTTCAAATATGCCTTCCCACCCCCCCCCCCCCCCCGGCTGTTGATGCAAAGGATTAAATGTTGTAGCTGATCTAGTTTCATTAGACGTGCTACTCTGCCAGTTGGACTATTAACAGCTGCTGTGCCCCCACCCACATCTCCTGAATGATCTTCCACCAGTAACAAAAACCTTCCCTGGGATTAGCAATTGCAGACAAATTTTGGTCACCTGCACCTTGCAGGACTCCTTTCTAGCTCTAGTGTGCAAGATCTTCCCACTCCATGCATTCTACCTCAAATGCAAGCCCCTATTCTCTACGTCATGTTTGGAGATCATCCCTAGCACGTAAGCAGTGCCTTTTACCTCCGTTTGAGGGGTCTTGTGAATAAGATGGCCACTTTTCCTTGATGCTTGCTTCCCTTCTCTGGCTCTGTACCCACACTTCATGCAACATGTACAGGTTAATGGAAGCTTAGGTTTCAGCTGCAGAGCAGGCCCTAAGATGTCTTGAGGACTCTCATTAAGTTTACCGGATGCCTGAACAAACTCTGATGCCCTTGGAGGGGTAAATAATATCCCCTTGCCAGCTGCCTTTAAGAGCAACACCTGTTACTTGTTGATTTGTTTTCCCCAAAATAGAACATGAATCGTGTTCTGTACCCTCCAAGGTAAAACGGAGCTGCCAAAATTCAAACTCTCAGCAGGGATCCCACTGGATCCTTACAAGCACAATCTTAGCAATTATTTGCTGTTCAGCATGGAAAATCAGAAGGAGATGACTGTCCTAATCCCAGGGGTCAAAAGGCAGAGTTAGATAATATGCCTTCCATCGTGACGTGAACTGAAATGCCTAACAGTCTGTTGAGCAGTTGACATTCGGTTCTAAACCACAGCTTGGGCCGTCTCCTCTCTCTGATGGCTCTACTGTAAATCCCACTGCTTCTAACATTCTGTTACAAAATGAGGGGGGCGGTGCTTGAATTTATAACTTTTAGGCTGTTTAAACTCTTGGACATGTCAGAGGCTCAATTTGCCTAAGTGCCAGGCACATGCGCCATTTGCTTAGCGTGTAATTGAGGGGGTGTACACATGGGCAGATGAGCATATTCTACAATTTAGTGCATTGAAGTGCTTATAATATTCTAACGTACACCAGCCATTGACTTGTAAGAGGGCATGCCTACACTTTAGTGCACCAATGTGACTTTGCACTAATATTTTATAACAGCTTAGGCACTTTAATGCCATAATCAAATTGGTGCTAAGCCTGCACCATTGTGGTGCCTACATCTTGGCATCAAGCTATAGCATTGCGACACCCCCCCCCCCCCCCCACCCTTTCCATATGCCATTATGTACTCCGGCAATCTTAAGTCCCAGTGTTATTCGATCAACATTTGTTTATAAACCCCAGTAGCAGCCAGCAACTTCCCCTCTTGCTTGCCGGAGAAAGATTAAATAAGGCAGTGCCCTGGGGCTATGTACTAGCTCTCATTCTTGGATCTGGAAAAGGGAGCAAACAAAAAGTAAGTAGCAGCTGTGAATTATTGAGTGTCATTGGTAAATCTATAGATTGTGAGGAATTGCAGAAGGATCTTGCGAGACTGGGTATCTAAATGGCAGACTAAATTTAATGTGGAGTCACTGTGGACAAACTGACATCCTCGCTGCTCAGAGTGCAATGGTGGACAAAAAAAGCAAACAGTGTTAGGAATTATTCAGTGAGAGATGGAGAATAAAGCATAGAAGAGCATCAATTCCTCCAGATCGATCCACTGTACTATGTGACTGTACCTTGAATGCAATTCTTCTGGTCACCATCTCAAAAGATAAAAGCTACAAACAGGGAAGGAGCAGCTTGCTTATGAAGAATGACTAAACTAGAAGCAAATGCCGGGCGCAAGAGGCCATTAGCACTGGACTAGCACGCACATTAGTAAGCGCAGAATGCTCAGAGGCTCTAGCGCAGGAAACAATGAGCGTGCCACAGATTAGTGCAAATAGCATGCTAATGTAATCAATGTTAATGAGGTCATTTCCTATTCCTTCCCAATGCTCAGAGAAACAACAGCACAAAACAAAGCCATCCTTACTGCTGAAAAAATAACACCAGGCATTAGGGCGTTTGAAGAGAGAATTTCTCATAATTCTTTCTTTAAAATCTGCCAATTTTTCTTTAATTTTGAAGCAGCCCTTGTGAGCCCCTAAGCACCAGTAGTGAGGAACAAATGTGTGTGAGTTTGAACAGACCCAAAAGTAAAAGCACACATTGGCGTCTGTTTCCTGTGTTTAAATATAGGCCTTCCAAGTTAAAAATAAAAAGCTTGTATTTAAAGGCACAGAAAAGACACCAATGTGTGCTTCATATTTGGGTTTTGTCTGGCACAGGGCCTGTGCTTACTGCAAAACTCTTCTACGCAATCGTCAAGCATGTCTACCCTCCTTGCTTTCACTTTAACAGTGTGCATATGATTTCCATACTATTTCCTTTGAGCATTGGTGAGCTACTTTTCTGTGCTGTTCTGGTGGTATAGTTTCTGCACTGTTGGCTTACTGCGGGAGTTCTGAGCATCAATGCACAATAATGCTCTGAATTTTGTTGGCAGTGGATGTTGTCCAGTTGGTTAACGTAGCTGGGTTGCAAAAGGGTTGGGTCTTGGAGGAAAAGCCCACAAATCACTGTAGACTGGGGAAAGCCACCACTTATTTCTGGGAGTGAACAGCAAGGAATGCCTTGACTCCTTAGGATCCTGCAAGGGGCTCAGTGGAACTTTGATCTGATCCTGCACTGCACAATAGGGTTTTTATCCCATTGTTTTGTTCTCACAAGGTAAGGATGCTAAATTTTCATGTCTATAAAAATAAACCCTTTGATAATCCTATTAGTAAATGATTCTCTGTTTTCTGAAGGTGTCTGAGAGTGCGGAATTTACTGCAATATGATTTTCTTCCTGTGAATACTTGTAAGCACAGAAATGCATTCATTTCCAGGCCTGTATGAGAATGGACTGTACTTCCCTGAAAAGAAACTTCACACCTAGGAGAAACAAAGTGGAGTGGAGGAGGTGCAGTGCTCGGAGAACCAGGAGAACTGGGTTCAATTCCCACTGCACCTCCTTGTGACTATGGGCAAGTTGCTTAACCCTCCATTGCCCCAAGTACAAAAACTTAAATTGTGAGCCCATTAGGGACAGAGAAAGTACCTATGTGTAATGTGGGGTAGGATTTCAAATGCACGACCCAGAAAAGGGTAAATGTTTAGGTTTGTAGTGCTATGTTTGTAGTGCTATATTTTACGTAACTTGATGTGTCCCTAGAGTATATTTCGCTGCCAAAGTCCAGACTTTTTTTTTTTTTTAATGCATTACATGCTGTAGGGCAAGAGTTCTCAACCCAATCCTTGGTACACACTCAGCTAGTCAGGTTTTTTCCAAGGTAGCCACAATGAGTATGTGTTAAAGATTTGGATGCACTGCTTCCATGGTATGCTAATTGATCTCATGTACATTCATTGTGGCCATCCTGAAACCAGACTGACTGGGCATGTCCCAAGGACTGGGTTAAGAAACACTTCATAGACTAGAATAAGAGTTTGAAAAGACTTGCCAGGAATCAAATGCACTTGGTATGTATTCCTGCTGCTGCTGACAGCTCTCTTGCCTTCATTAATTTCTGTGGAGGAGGAGGAGGGGGTGGCACCAGGCATACAATACCATCTTCTCTCTAATAATCGTCCCTAAACTATTAGAAACCCTGGGTTTTCTGAAATCGAGGGTGGGCTATTAATGGAGGTATCAGTACTCCTCCAGCCCTCTTCCCCATGATGACCACCATTTCTGTTGTACTTCTTACTATCCTCTATCCCTCCCCTCCCCCCCTCCGCAACAACCTGATCTCTCTTACCTCATCTTAATGTTATGGTGCTGGGCTGGTGCGGGGCCTTGAGCATCTGTGCAGAATCTCAGGGCCCAGGCCCACCAAATATGTCCTGTTCCTCCAATCGGTGCCAGTCTTCTAGGTGCTGGTTAGGCTGCAGTGGGAGTACACAGCCTTTGAGTTCTGCCCCAGCTCCCTCAGCCACATGCATTTCCGCAGCCAGCAGCAAAAAACAGCAGCTCTCCAGTCTAGTACTCCTACCTGTGATAACTATTGTTTTTTTAGTGTGGTCTGGGTCGGGAAGTTGGCTGCTCTAGTGCCATGCTGCTACTTCAGTGCTGTGCTCTGCTGCTCTCACTCCCGTCGCTCACACCTGCCTTGCATTACTCCCCAATGCGCCTGCGGTGCGCAGGCAGGGCCGTGCCGATGCGGTAAGCGGGGTTAGCGCTGCAGGGGGGCGCCCACCTCTGGAGGGTGCCGCTGCAGTGCTTACTCTCGCCCCGCGCCGCCGAGGCCTTTAAATCTTTTACCTGGTCGCAGCAGCGTCAGTGAAAGCGCTGCCGATGTCTCCCTTCCCTTGCACTCATTGGTTCCCTCAGTGTCCCACCTTCTTCTGACGTCAGAAGGCGGACACTGAGGGAACCAAGAGCGCGAAGGGAAGGTAGACGTCGGCAGCGCTCCGCTTTCACTGACGCTGCTGCGACCTCTTCGTTGCCGTCGCGTCGTCCCACCCCCCACTTCACGCAATTCGTGAACCGCGCTGCCGCTTAGCACTGCTTAAAAAAAAATTTACACGTCAGCAGGAACAGGCTGCTTCAGCCAATCCCAGGAGCCTTCCTTCAGCCCTCAGGGGCGGAACACGCTGAAGGAAGGCCCCTGGGATTGGCTGAAGCAGCCTGTTCCTGCTGACGTGCAATTTTTTTTTTAAGCAGTGCTAGGCGGTTCGCGAATCGCGTGAAGGGAGAAGACAATTTGCTGGAAATGGAGGGGAGGGGAGAGAGAGGAGGATTGCTGGCTATGGATGGAGGAGGGAAGGGCAGAGAGGGACAAGGATGGACATGGGGGCCCAGGGAGAGGACAATTTGCTGGAAATGGAGGGGAGGGGAGGATTGCTGGCTATGGATGGAGGAGGGAAGGGCAGAGAGGGACAAGGATGGACATGGGGGCCCAGGGAGAGGACAAATTGCTGGAAATGGAGGGGAGGGGAGAGAGAGAGAGAGGAGGATTGCTGGCTATGGATGGAGGAGGGAAGGGCAGAGAGGGACAAGGATGGACGTGGATGGGAGGACAGGACCCAGGGAGAGAGAAGAAATTGCTGGAAATGGATATAGAGCAAGAAATGAAGAAGAAAGGAGGAAAGTAAAGAAATAAATGGAAGGAAGCCCTGAAATGGAGTTAAGAGGACAGATAGCAGCAGACTCAGATACTGGCCAGCATGATCGGAAAAAGAAAGTCACCAGACAACAAAGGTAGAAAAAAATCATTTTATTTTCATTTTAGCGTTTGGAATATGTCTACTTTGAGAATTTACATCTGCTATCTTATTTTGCAATGTATAGCAATTTGTTTCTAAGAATATTGCTGACAATTCCTGTCAGTGTAGCAAGTGGTGAGCGATCATTTTCACCGGGGGGGGGGGGGGGCTGATCATTTTCACCGGGGGGGGGGGGGGGGGGGCGCCAACTGATAGTCTGCAGGGGGGCGCCAGAGACCCTAGGCACGGCCCTGTGCGCAGGCCAGCGCCACGTGGAAAAATCTGTGTCAGTGCTGCCAGGCTCCACTGTGCCAGCAGTAGCTGAACTGCTGGAAAATGTTATTGGGCCCTTGCTGCCTGCATTAGTCTTCAGTTGAACTCCCCCTCCCCCCTCCCCCCAAGGCAGGCATTGGCACTCTCCCATGGCCCCAAACAGGAACAGGAGCTAGCGCATGGACCACAGTCTGCAGAGCTTTCTGAGTTTGCATCTGCCACCAGGTGCATACAAATTTGGTCTGAAGCCTAGTTACCCAGATAAAATACATATTTTGTAACATGTACAGCAAGTACAATGCTGGTGAGGTTCTGTGTGGAGGTGGGCTCTTCATTACCTAGGGGCAAAAAGGTATATTTTAATCATTAAATATACCTTGTATTCCCCCTAGGCAGCGAAAAGCCCACCTTCACCCAGAAACCCACCAACAATAATGTTGGTGGGTTGCTGGGTGGAGTGGGTTCAGTGCCTAGGTTAAAATAAATAAAAAAAAGTCATACTCATGTTTTTGGGTGAGGATGGTTTCTGCAGTGGCCAGATTAAAATAACATTAAGGATGTAAAAAGAATTGAAGCGGTGCAAAGAAAAGCTACGAGAATGGTATGGGATTTGCGTTACAAGACGTATGAGGAGAGAATTGCTGAACTAAACATGTATACTCTGGAGGAAAGGAGAAACAGGGGTGATATGATACAGACATTCAAATATTTGAAAGGTATTAATTCGCAAACTAACCTTTTCCGGAGATGGGAAAGTGGTAAAACGAGAGGACATAAAATGAGATTGAAGGGGGGCAGACTCAAGAAAAATGTTAGGAAGTATTTTTTCACAGAGAGAGTAGTGGATGCTTGGAATGCCCTCCCGCGGGAGGTGGTGGAAATGAAAACGGTAACGGAATTCAAACATGCGTGGGATAAGCATAAAGGAATCCTGTGCTGAAGGAATGGATCCTCAGGAGCTTAGTCAAGATTGGGAGGCGGGGATAGTGCTGGGCAGACTTATACGGTCTGTGCCAGAGCCGGTGGTGGGAGGTGGGGCTGGTGGTTGGGAGGTGTGGATAGTGCTGGGCAGACTTATACGGTCTGTGCCCTGAGGAGCACAGGTACAAATCAAAGTAGGGTATACACAAAAAGTAGCACATATGAGTTATGTTGTTGGGCAGACTGGATGGACCATGCAGGTCTTTTTCTGCCGTCATCTACTATGTTACTATGTTAAAACAAAAGTTTAATGTTGGCAGTTTCTGGGTGGGGGTGTGCTCTGCAGTGCCCAGGACATTAAAAAAAAAAGTTTGATATTTAATGTTGGTGTGCTTCAGGATGGAGGAGATGCCAGACTGATTCTTTGCAGTCCTGCTGCTCACTCTGATCTTCCACCCAGAACAAGCTTTCATGAACACACTAGACATTTGATTTTTTTTTTTCAGTTCAGAGGCTTCATCTCTTCAATGCGCTTCTTGTTCCCCTCCGCTCTCATTTTTCTCTGGACACCTTTAAGACAGATCTTAAAACATACCTTTTTAGAGATGTATTCGGCTAATGCTCCCTTCTTCTCTTGGACCCAGGTCCATGTGGAGTCCTGATCTTCACAGTGCGCTTCCCCTCCCTTTATTGTTCCCCCCCTGCTTTTGCTGTCACATATTGTAGTTCTTCCCCTGTTTGTCATTCTTTATTTTCTCTTTCTTCTCTCAAATACATTTCTTCCTCTACTGAACTATTTGTAAGCTGTAAACTGCCCTGAAGGGCAGAGTAGGAAATCTTGAATAAACTAGTTGGAGGGCAATGCCAAGGGGGAGGGGAGCAATTTATTTTTTCAGGGGTTGTGGATCCTGAAGCAGGGGAGTGGACGATTTATTAGAATATGGTAAGTATGTTTCCTCTCTGAGGAGTGCAACCTCTCCTCACTCTATGCAGTACTGTTGGGCCATGCTCAAAATCTAATGCTGGTGCTTGAGGCAGGCAATTAGCGCTAGTCTAGCGCTGGCATTACTGAGTGCAGAATACTCAGAGAGCTCTGTGCGTGCCAAAGATTAGCACAAATGGCATGCAACTGAAGTCAAACGAATGTTAATGAGGTAATTTCCTATTCCCTCTCAATGCTCAGAGAACAGTGTACAAAAGAAAGCCACCCTTACCGCTGAAAACGTAATGCCAGCTTACATAAGCACACGGATTTCCCATTATCTTTTCTTTAAAAACTGCTGGTTTTTATTTAATTTGAAAGCAGCCTCTGCAAGCCTCTAAGCTGTGGTAGTGAGATGAATGTATGGAGTCGGTGCAAACCTGAAAGTGAAAGTACCTGTTGGCACCTGTTTTCTGCGTTTAAATATAAGCTTTCAGGTGAAAAAAAAGTTGAGAAACTTATATTTAAAGGTGCAGAAGAAGGATGCCCATGTATTCTTTGCTTCCACGTTTTGCTTGGCGCATGAATACATGAATTGTGCTTATTGCAAAACTCTTGGGCGCATGCACCATGCTCCTCCCCCTTGCTTTCGATCAAACACCACACATATCATTTCAATCGCTTTATGGTTGAGAATTGGGGTGCTATTTTTCAGCACTGCTCCTGCAGTATTGATCGGGTGCCATTCCAGATAGTTCTGAGCATTGGCCCATGTGCGTGCATGTGTGTGTGTGTGTGTGTCTGTCTCTCTCTTTCCTCCACGTCCCGTATCCTCACTGTCTTGCTCTCTCACTCTCCTCTTTGCCTCATGCTTTGTTCTCTTCCTCCCCCACCCCAACCCTCATATTTGCTTCTCAGCTCCCTCCTTCCTCTTCATCCTCCACTTTATCCCTCTTCCAGGCTTCTCTTTCTTCCAAGGCCCCAGTTTATTGAGATTTATTAACCACCTTTTATGAAGCGATTCATCTAATAGCAGAAATGATCAAATATAAACATAAATACAGTAAATGAGGTAAGCTGGAGCACAGTAAATTAAAACCTAATACTAGGACTACTATGAAACAGGATAAAAAATAACACAATTGAAATTTAAAAAGCTGCTTGCGCCTGCTAGGACCAGAAAGTGTCTCCTCCTTCTCCTGCTGCCAAGCCTTGATCTGGGCTGAAGATGCAGGCAGCTGCACCAGCCCAAGGCAGTTGGAGAAAGAGCAGGAGACAGTGTGATGTAAAAAAGCTGAAGCCGGTCCACCCAAGGAGGTTTTTCATTCTCCCCAATGCAGTTGCCACCATCTTGTTACACCCAAAACACTGTAATAGGGAGACAAGCTCCACTCAGCCCAAATAATGGATGAAGTATGCTCCTGCTGTTCTTTCTCCAACCTCCTTGATGCAGCCTGTTCCTACAAATCCTTGACTGAGCCCAAAAACATTGCTGCCTTGGTCACAGAAAAAAAATTCTTTCAAGCTCTGAGGAGATAAGGGAAATTCTCTTAGAGTGCCTTAATAAAATGCAATGTTTCTGCTATTTAAGAAAATAAGAAGTTCCATGTTGTCAGACCAACAGATTTACCAAGTTTTCATGCACTGAGACAGATGAGCCAGCTCTGTGTGTGCTTGAGCACCCCAAATGTTGAACAAATTGCTTGACTGGATCCAGGGAGGTGTAAATTCTATTGGGTTTAGCACCCCCCCCCCCCCCCCCCCCCAGTTGTTTTGAAAAGTTGGCTTCTATGCACTGACAGAGAATCTACTGTGTTGGAAGTCCATCTCCTGCTCTCCTACACAAAAGCAGGAAATTCCCTCCCAGTACAGAAGACTTGTGAGGGACCTGGGCTGAAGAAAAGGTGAAGCGGTGGAAAAGCAGAAAGTGTTGCCCCCAGGGTTGCCAGGTGGAAAATTTTTTTCCCACCCAAACCAGCCTAAATCCAGCCCAAAACCCGCCCAAACTCAAACCCCGCCCCTGACACCCCCACCCCCGCGTCATCACCCCGCCCCCGCTGTCATCAACCCCGCCCCCGCCGTCATCGGCCCCGCCTCCCCCGTCATCGGCCCCCCTCCCACGTCATCGGCCCTGCCCAGAACGTCACTAACCCTGCCCAAAACGTCACTAACCCCGCCCCCCGAGGCCGAAAAAACCGCCAAAAAACTGCCCAAAATACAAAAACGAAGCCCAAAAAACCGCAACCCGCCGCGGGCAAAAATTTCCTGCGGCGGGTCGCGGAAAACCGCCCAATTGGGCGGTAAAACCGCCCACCTGGCAACACTGGTTGCCCCACCAGATTTGAAATTGCCTGCAGTCCTACCCCCGAAGTTGTTAAGCACTGCTGCACTGGAGAGGGCAAACTGCAGGGGCGGGAGGTGCTGGGAAAGGGGAGGAGCTTAGGAGGCAGATACTGAGACCAAAGGCAGGGAGTCTGTGTTCAAAGGGAAAAGGTAGGGGACAAAAGCTGGAGAGAAGTGGGGCAAGTGGCAGGAGGAGGAGGGTAAATGAAGGAAAAGAGAGAAATGAGTAACACTGGGACATGACCTCTAAAAATACACACAGACTATGTAATACATATACTGAAGGCAAAAAAAAGAAAAAGAAAACCACATAAATTAAATGTTTCACCCTCAGTTTGGGGTACAGTTTTATATTGCAGAATAGATTTCATATAAAATGTAACAGTTCAGCAGCCATTTTCAAATCACAAGTATTTCTTTCCTACAATTGCCAACTGGGAAGAGAGATGTTAGCTATGAAAATACATTTGAAAGGAGGGAAAAGATAAGAACTACCACTACTACTTAACATTTCTATAGCACTACTAGACGTATGCAGCACTGTACACAGTGGCGTTCCTAGGGGGGCTGACACCCGGGGCGGATTGCCGATGCGCCCCGCCCCCCCCCCCCCCCAGATGCAGCACGACCCCCCCCCCCCCCCCCCGGTGAGAGAACCCCCCACGAAAGAACCCCCCCGGGTGCACGCCGCTGGGGGGGGCAGTGCCGTGCGCACCTGTCCTTCGTTCGTTCCATGCTCCCTCTGCCCCGCAACAGGACCTGTTCTGGGGCAGAGGGAGCATGGAACGAACGAAGGACAGGCGCGCACAGCACCCCCCCCCCCCCCCAGCAGCATGCACCCAGGGATGACCTCACCCACCGCCCCCCCTAGGAACGCCACTGGCTGTACACTTGAACATGAAGAGACAGTCCCTGCTCGACAGAGCTTACAATCTAATTAAGACAGACAAACAGGACAAACAAGAGATAAGGGAATATTAAAGTGAGGATAATAAAATAAGGGTTCTGAACAAGTGAATAAGGGTTAGGAGTTAAAAGCAGCATCAAAAAGGTGGGCTTTTAGCTTAGATTTGAAGACAGCCAGAGATGGAGCTTGACGTACTGGCTCAGGAAGTCTATTCCAGGCATATGGTGCAGCAAGATAAAAGGAACGGAGTCTGGAGTTAGCAGTGGAGGA
Organism: Microcaecilia unicolor; assembly: GCF_901765095.1. Taxonomy (NCBI): domain Eukaryota; kingdom Metazoa; phylum Chordata; class Amphibia; order Gymnophiona; family Siphonopidae; genus Microcaecilia; species Microcaecilia unicolor. The sequence continues at coordinate 191,980,465 of NC_044033.1, read as the reverse complement.
GAAGGGTGCAGTTAAGAGAGATTTACCCAGTGAACGGAGTTCCCGGGGAGGAATGTAGGGAGAGATGAGAGTGGACAGGTACTGAGGAGCTGCAGAGTGAATGCACTTATAGGTCAATAAGAGGAGTTTGAACTGTATGCGGAAATGGATAGGAAGCCAGTGAAGTGACTTGAGGAGAGGGCTAATATGAGCATAACAACACTGGCAGAATATTAGTCGTGCAGCAGAATTTTGAACAGATTGACCTGGTTGAGAATTCAAGTTTAATCTTGTGAACCTTATCATGAAAGTACTTAGCCAGAGTCTGGGGGGAAAATGAAGGGGGAGTTGGAGTTGAAGACACTGAGGACAGAGTTCAGTGTGGCAAAGAGACGTCGAAGGTTTGAGCCAAGAGAATTTGTCAACTGGATGTAATAGTCCTGTTTGGCAAGTAAAAGAGCAGACTGGAAGGAGGTCAGCAAGAATTTGAAATCTATGAAGTCAGCATGGGATTTCAGCCAAAGGTGTTCGGCAGAGCAGGCACAGGAACGTAGGTAGCGGATTCTTGAGGGACAAAGAACCAGAATAGAGGGAGAAAGAGTCAGGACCCATAATGGAAGAGACAGGAAGAGAGAAGATCAGGGATGGTGGGCAGGGCCGGTCAAACCCGGTAAGCGGGGTAAGCACCGCAGGGGGGCGCCTGCCTTCAAGGGCGCCGCCCTTGGTGCTTTAAATCTTTAATTTACCTCAGTTCCAGCAGCCATGTCATTTGAAATCCCTGCCCTGTCTCTAGCCTTCCCTTCCTTCGTTAGTTCGTTACGCAGTCCCGCATTCTTTTTTTTTTTTTTTTTAATATTGTTTTTATTGCAATACACAGTGCCAATGTCCAATTGGAAATAAACAGTCGAGTCTGATTTATACAAAGATCTCTGCAATTCCATATATTGACACATGCGAACTTTATACATTGTAACATCCAATGCAAAGAACCATCCCCAACACCCTGCATTGCATTTTGTCTTACCCCTGTCCACCATTCACACTCAGACCACCTCTCAAACCTTATGTATCATACCACAACATACACCCCCATACACTCTCCCAACCTATGTTCCCCCCCCCCCCCCCCCCACCCCATCGTATTTAAGCAGGAGGCCCACAGATAAGCATATTGTCGGTTATTCAATCTGGGAGAGCCGCGGTAGACCTGAATCTCGTATTTACCCACCTCTCGCATACGAATTCTCCATAGTTCCCCCGATACCAACTCCGAGGAAGTCCAGCAGTGCAATATAGTCTTCCGGACCAGCAGTAACAAGACATACAGGAATCGTCGTTGTGGTTGTCGAAGTCCCTGACTCACCAACAGAGATTGATCCCCCAGCAAAAGGGTAGCATAATCCCACTCCACAACTGTATGTAATACAATATTCAAGAGTTGAAATGCCTCATTCCAGACCACCAGAGCCGGACATTCCAAAAAGGAATGAATGAGGTTTCCCCCTTCCCTGCTACATTTACTACATCTATCATTGTCCCAGAGTCCCATAATGGTCCCTTTAGCTTTAGAAATGTACGCTCTGTGCAAAATCTTATATTGTGTCTCTTGTAGATCCACTGCTTTGACCATATTATATAGTGTAGAAAAAAGTTTTTCGAAACCCGGTCCCGTGTATGCAGTCCCTAGATCCTCATTCCAGCAGTTCACCAATTTCTCCATACCACCCTTAGGCCCTTTCAGTGTTAATACCTTATACCAAGTGGACAGGCTGTTGGCCTTGCTGGGCATCTGCAATAAGATTTTATCTAGCGGGCCCCATGTCCATCCATCCCCGTGTTGCCCCCTAATTGATGACCAATAGTGCCGAACCTGCAAATATTGTAACAAATTGCTATTTGGGACTGCCCATTTCTCCTTTACCTGGTCAAATGTAAAGAAGACCGACTGCTCTTCATCCACAAGTTGGCCCAATATCCTACATCCCTTATCTCCCCACCTAGAGAACACCGAATATCCCATGCCCGCCGGAAATGCTATGTTACCTGTCAGGCTGAGGTACGGGGAGGCATCTGGGGAACGCTGTTGCTGCCGCCTCCACCATATCCATGCTCTCCTTATCGGTCTCAGAAATTCCAATCTGTGAGAGAGCCGGGGGGTCCCACTGGAGCCTAAATGCAATAGATTAAGAAAATTCCATGGATGGCTCCAATCCTCGAACCCCTCTCTAGGAAGAAATCGTGGACATCCTCCGACTCCCTCATAAATAAGCCGTATCATTGCCGCCACATTATATCTCCGTAGATCCGGCAACCCCAGACCCCCCTGAGCTTTGGATAGGGATAGTTTTGCATACCCTATGCGTGCCCCTTTACCCCGCCAAATGAACGTGCCAATAAAGGACCTAAACAAACGCTCTTCTCTCCTGAGAACCCATATCGGAGCCACCTGCAATGGGTATAAAATCTTGGGCAAGAAGACCATCTTCGTGAGGGCTATCCTTCCCATCAACGAGAGGGGCAGATCTTTCCATTTATCACACAGCCTTTTTATTTTATCCAATACTTCCACCACATTACGCTTATAAAATACTGATGTATTAGTGCTCAGGAAGATCCCCAAGTATTTCATTGCCCCCCCCTACCAGTCTTATAGGGAGCCCCCCATCCCAGGGTCCCCCCTTATCCCTGAAAGCGGTAATAATTCCGATTTATCGTAGTTCACCTTCAGCCCTGACAGGTCTCCAAAATCCCGCACTATGTCTAGAACCCCATGCAAATCTCTAGGTGCATTAGCCACATATAATAAAATATCATCCGCATATAGATTTACACGAAGCTCCTTGCTACCCACCCGGATACCTCGAAAGTCTCCACTGGTTCGAATCTTTAAAGCCAGCGGTTCAATCGCTAGTAAAAACAGAAGTGGCGAGAGTGGGCAGCCCTGCCTGGTCCCCCTTTGAATTGAAAAGCTATCAGTCAGTTTTCCATTGACTAGCAACCTGGCCGATGGATTTGTGTAGAGAGCCCGTATCCAAGACACATAAGCCCCTGTAATGCCAAACCTCTCCAGTACCCCAAATAAATGTGGCCAGGAAATACTATCAAAGGCCTTTTCCATGTCAAGACCTACAATAGCTTCCATTCCTCCCTTCCCTTTCCGCTCATGGATGGCCATTAGCGCTTGCATGATGTTCATAGATGCGTATCTCCCTGGTACAAAGCCCACCTGGTCCTCATGGACTAAAGTATGAATGACCTGGTTTAAGCGCCGCGCCAAAATAGCGGCCAATAGCTTAACATCTTGATTCAACAAGGAGATAGGACGATACGAGCCTACCTGTCTAGTATCCTTGCCCGGCTTGGGTAATAGTACTATATGTGCCAAATTAGAATGCATGTGTTCTCCCCCCCCCCACCAAGTCATTAAACCAATCTGTCAATGGTGACGCCACCAAATCAGGCATCATACGGTAATACTCGGGTCCAAACCCATCAGGGCCTGGTGCCTTCGTCAACTTCATGTCCTTAATCCCCAACCTAATTTCCTTCTCTAAGATAGGCGCATTCAGCTGTATCACTTGTTCTGCCGTAAGACGTGGCACCTGCAATTGCTGGAAAAAGGCTTCACTTTTGTCGTTATCATATTCTCTGGCCTGATACAATGAGCTGTAAAATTTGACAAATTGCTGTCGGATCTGTGCTTCCGTAGTATGCACCCCTCCCTTATCATCCTTGATAACCGAAATAATTTGTGTCTTACGAGATGGCCTAACTAGATTGGCCAACAGCCTGCCCGCTTTACTCCCCCAGCGAAACAACCGGAGCCGCCGGAAGTATATATCTCTTTCTGCTCGTTGCGTCAGTAGCTCCATTATCTTTGTCTTAACCATTTTTAATTCTATCCCGTAATTATTAGTCATGTGTGCTATATGTTGCCGGCGCAGCTGATGGTACTCTCGAGACAACCGCAAGAGCTCTGCCTCCCTCTGCTTCCTTTTCCCTGCTGTGTATGCAATAATATGCCCTCTCATGACAGCCTTAGAGGCTGCCCAATATATTTCCGGTGTGACCTCTGGTGTCTGATTATGCTGCTGGTATTCCAGCCATTTGAGCCTTAAATACGCCTGAAACTCCCTATCATTAATTAGCGCAGGAGAGAGCCTCCACATGCGCTCACCTGGTTCTGCAGTCCATGGGATCACCATCTCGACGGCCTGATGGTCACTCAATATCGGGTCCACTATTTGCACTCTGGAAATCCTGGCAGTCATAGAGGGGGAGACCAGCAGATAATCCAATCTGGAGTAGACTCCATGGGGGTGAGAGTAAAACGTGAACTCCTCCCCCTGCGGGTTAAGAAGCCGCCAAATATCTACCAGCCCCAACTGGTCAAGTACAAAATTAACCCCTTTACTCTCCCAATTCCCCCCCTTATGTCTGGGCGGTTTGCAATCTATTGTAGGGTCTGCTACCACATTGAAATCTCCCCCCAAAATGAGCTGATAGTCTGCATAAGCGACCACTCTGGCCACCAAGTCAGAGAAAAATTTATGGGAATACACATTGGGCCCATAGACATTACAGAGCAATATCTGCTGTCCCCACAGCTCTCCCAGTACTAAGATATATCTCCCCTCTTGGTCGTGTACCATTTTGTGGATATTAAAGGGCAATCTTTTATGAATTAGAATGGCAACTCCCCTCTGTCTTGAATTATACGAGGAAAACCCTATTTCACCTACCCATCCCCTTCTCAACTTTTGATGTTCAGCTACCAACAAATGTGTCTCTTGAAGGTACGCAATATCCACCCCCTCTTTATTTAACCATGTCAAAATCTTATTGCGTTTTATGGGGGAGTGGATACCATCGACATTGAGAGTGATTATTTTTAAATTAGCCATAGATTAAACATTTGTTTTCCCAAGCGCATATTACTTGTATTTGTCCCTCACCGGTCTCCCAGCCAAACCGGCGAGTACCAAAAACTGTTTTCACATAGTATCCTTTGATCCTTATCATGTTCCCCTGCAAATCCAGGTAACTCCCACGTATCCAACACTCCATATACTGACCCCTCCCCCCTCCCCCTCCAACTCCTTCTTTCTCCCACATACACACCACTGTCATCCATTCATTCAATCCCAGATATCCCCATCCTCCTCCCCCCTTCCCTTTAACCTTTCCCTCCCCCCCCCAACAATACCGACCCTCATCCTTCGCCTACCCAAATACAGCTAAAGGAGAAGCTTCCCGTCCCCCCTGCCATAACAAAACAAGTGTATAACATTACAAGACTATATAGTGTAACATCTAAAACTATTATCCTTTTTCTCAAACCTTCATAAACTGTTTATACTACTGGTGTTGAAATCGCCACCGAGATAACAAAAGGGGGCAGACAGCTATCAGCAATGTTCCGGATCTTCCCCCACTTTACCGTCCATCTTTAGTGTTGTCAATATGTCGATCCACTACACCCAGCCTTATCCTATGCTGTCTCTGTCTTGCCTCTGGAAACCAGATTGTAATCCCTAGAGCTTGGTGCAGTAAAGACGCCCCAGTTACTGCCTCAGGTCACACACTCTCGTTCCTCATTTGCCAGTTATTCCCGTTCATCTTGTCTCGCACTCGCCCTCACATTGCAGTTCGCCAGAAAATCTTTCGCTGCTGCAACATCGGTGATGATGGTGGATTTCCCATCCACCCAAACTCTCAACTTAGCTGGGTATAATAATGCGCACCTCACCCCCTTTTTGTATAGAGCCGAGCAGGTAGGCGCCATCGCCTTTCTCAAGAGGGCCACTCGTGTGGAATAGTCATTAAATAGTAGCAACCGGTGTCCTTCATACAGTAGTGCCTCTTTAGCCCTTGCAGCTTTTAAAATCCTCTCCTTCATCAGCCAGTTCGTGAAGTGTGCTATCGCTGTACGGGGTCTATTATTCCCCTCACCACGTGTTCCAATGCGATGAGCTCTGTCACAGCAGACAGGGCCTCCTATCCCTGCCAGGCCCAGCTGCTCTGGAAGCCACGTGGCGAAGAAATCGTACAGCTTATAAGTACATAAGTACATAAGTAGTGCCATACTGGGAAAGACCAAAGGTCCATCTAGCCCAGCATCCTGTCACCGACAGTGGCCAATCCAGGTCAAGGGCACCTGGCACGCTCCCCAAACGTAAAAACATTCCAGACAAGTTATACCTAAAAATGCGGAATTTTTCCAAGTCCATTTAATAGCGGTCTATGGACTTGTCCTTTAGGAATCTATCTAACCCCTTTTTAAACTCCGTCAAGCTAACCGCCCGTACCACGTTCTCCGGCAACGAATTCCAGAGTCTAATTACACGTTGGGTGAAGAAAAATTTTCTCCGATTCGTTTTAAATTTACCACACTGTAGCTTCAACTCATGCCCTCTAGTCCTAGTATTTTTGGATAGCGTGAACAGTCGCTTCACATCCACCCGATCCATTCCACTCATTATTTTATACACTTCTATCATATCTCCCCTCAGCCGTCTCTTCTCCAAGCTGAAAAGCCCTAGCCTTCTCAGCCTCTCTTCATAGGAAAGTCGTCCCATCCCCACTATCATTTTCGTCGCCCTTCGCTGTACCTTTTCCAATTCTACTATATCTTTTTTGAGATACGGAGACCAGTACTGAACACAATACTCCAGGTGCGGTCGCACCATGGAGCGATACAACGGCATTATAACATCCGCACACCTGGACTCCATACCCTTCCTAATAACACCCAACATTCTATTCGCTTTCCTAGCCGCAGCAGCACACTGAGCAGAAGGTTTCAGCGTATCATCGACGACGACACCCAGATCCCTTTCTTGATCCGTAACTCCTAACGCGGAACCTTGCAAGACGTAGCTATAATTCGGGTTCCTCTTACCCACATGCATCACTTTGCACTTGTCAACATTGAACTTCATCTGCCACTTGCACGCCCATTCTCCCAGTCTCGCAAGGTCCTCCTGTAATCGTTCACATTCCTCCTGCGACTTGACGACCCTGAATAATTTTGTGTCATCGGCGAATTTAATTACCTCACTAGTTATTCCCATCTCTAGGTCATTTATAAATACATTAAAAAGCAACGGACCCAGCACAGACCCCTGCGGGACCCCACTAACTACCCTCCTCCACTGAGAATACTGGCCACGCAATCCTACTCTCTGCTTCCTATCTTCCTATCTTCTGATCTTCTGATCTTTCACCGTTTCCGGCAGACCAATCACCCTGATGTTGTTTCTGCGGGACCGGTTTTCTTGTTCTTCAACCCGGTCCCTCATATCCTCGAGTTCTTTTTTAAGTGCGGTTATTTGTGCTGCCGCTTCTTGAGCCTCTTCTTCTCTTTCAGAGATCCGCCGCTCTGCCTCTGCCAGTCGCGTCGAATGAGAATCGAATTTCTCATTAATCTCATCGACAGCAGACTGCAGCTTATTTAGTTTATCTTCCAGAGCGGCGGAAACGGATCTCGATATCTCCTGTGCCCAATCTGTGGTCGGCACGGGCTGAGCGGGTGCTGTTTGCTGAATCCCCGCCATTTTGTCCAGGCTGCTCCTCGGTGGGTTAGAAGATTTTCTCGGGACTTTCGGGGGCATTCCTCGCTGAAATTTGTTGTTATCGACTATCAGACGGGTCTGCCGTCTGAGGCAAGGGGCCCCTTACGTCCGCGGTCCCGTAAGTATCTACTTATTAGCAGAAATTGGCAGATCGGGTTTGGAGCCTCTCTCACTCGCTGCCTTCTAGGTAGCAGGCATCACGTGACCCCCGCAGTCCCGCATTCTGATGTCATTTCTTCGAGGGCGGGACTCTGAGGGAACGAACTCACGAAGGGAAGGAAGGTTAGAGACAGGGCAGGGCTTTCAAATGACGCGGCTGCTGGAACTGAGGTAAATTAAAGATTTAAAGTACCAAGTGCGGCGGGGGATGGGGCGAAGGAGAATCGCCGGACAGGGGCAGGGTGGGAGAAGAGAGAAAGGAGATTGGGGGGGGGCACCAACATAGTCTGCTGGGGGGCGCCAGAGACCCTAGGACCGGCCCTGATGGTGGGTGAGACAGAGAGGACCCTGGTTTTGGTGGAAGGAAGAAATTCATGGAGATAACTGAGGACAAATGTATGAGAACACAGGACAGTATGTAGGCGATAGAGGAGAGGACATGGAGAAAGGACAGCATGCAGGATGAGACAAAGTGGAAACAGAACCACTGGGGGTGGGGGAGACACACTGGATCTAATATAGTAGCAGAGTAAATGTCAGCAGATAAAGACCTGTATGGTCCATCCAATCTGCTCAACAAGGTGTTTAGAGTTGTACTGGCACTCTGCACAGGTTCCACTTCTTCGTGTTTAAACACTGGTATCATAAATAGGGCAATCGCAACTTGCCTTGCCAACCTCATATGGGCAGTTATATGATGCAATCTTGGAGCTTACTATTGCATTTAACTCCAATAATGTCTTCCCCTCCCCCGCTGCTTAGTATCATTTAATATCAACTTTATGATTCTACACCTCCCCCCATACAGATGCGTAGCACCTACAATCATAGCATATGCGTTGAAAGAGATCAAGTATGTACATATCATATCACAATCTCCCCCTGGCACTTTTGGGACACAGACTGTAGAAGTCTGCCCAGTACCGGTTCTACCTTCCTGCTACTGGAGTTGCTGTCAAAGCCTACTCCAGCCTTGATCCTGATCTGTCTTAGCTATTTACAGGACCCAGACCATAGAAGTCTGCCTGGCATTGGTCTTACTTCTCAGCCTCTGAAGTTGCCATCAAAGCTGCTCTCGTAATGAGCTCATTTAAGTTTTGCTTTAATTGGATCCCATCCTTTTTCTATATAGAGATCCTCTGTGTTTATCTCACACATTCTTGAATTGCATCACCGTTTTTGTCTTCAGGCATCATCCACTACCCTTTCTGTGGCAAAGTATATCCTGACATTGCTCCTGTCTCCTACCCTGCAACCTCAACTCATCACCTCTAGTTCTACTGCTTCCCCATCTCTGAAAAGATTAGTTTGCATATTAATATCTTTTAAGTATTTTTCTCTCAGATCCAGATGTTGGGCCCATAAGCTTGAAAACATTCAAAACTTTGACTGTAGGCTTATCTGACTATTATTTAGTTTAGTTACTTATAATCCACCTGTATCTAGTGCAGCACATCAAAAACCTACACAATCTACAGACAATTATCTCAACACAAATCAAACATTCAACACAAAATCCACAAAAACAGTATACAAAATTTCCATCTACACATTTTTCAATACCTCCTCCCCCTTCCTCAAGTTTTTTTATCTCCTTCACTTTGGGCAGTATTAAAATACCTACAAGGATTGTTTGGACAGCTGGTAAATGTAGGATCTGGAAAAACCTGGTCACAGTTCAGCCTGATAATTCTGCCTCCTGGTTATTGAATCTATAAATCTTTATTGGAGCAATCGAGCAAAACAACAGCAGCATAACATGTTCCAGACGTTTGTTATACCAAACTACCCACAATCCCTGTTCCCTTTTTGTTATACCAAACTACTCACAATCTCCCCCTCCCATTTTGCCTCCTGGTTTATGGCAGAGTTGTGTCAGATGCAGAAGTTAGGACAATGTTTGGGGAGGAAGTGGAGAAAGCCTTACCTTCACCACAGACAAGGTTGGCAGTATTCACAATGGAGAAGGGTAGTTAGTGGGGTTCCTCAGGGGTCTGTGCTAGGACCGCTGCTTTTTAATATATTTATAAATGATTTAGAGATGGGAGTAACTAGCGAGGTAATTAAATTTGCTGATGACACAAAGTTATTCAAAGTCGTTAACTCGCGACAGGATTGTGAAAAATTACAAGAGGACCTTACGAGACTGGGAGACTGGGCGGCTAAATGGCAGATGACGTTTAATGTGAGCAAGTGCAAGGTGATGCATGTGGGAAAAAAGAACCCGAATTATAGCTACGTCATGCAAGGTTCCACGTTAGGAGTTACGGACCAAGAAAGGGATCTGGGTGTCGTCGTCGATAACACGCTGAAACCTTCTGCTCAGTGTGCTGCTGCGGCTAGGAAAGCGAATAGAATGTTGGGTATTATTAGGAAAGGTATGGAAAACAGGTGTGAGGATGTTATAATGCCGTTGTATCGCTCCATGGTGCGACCGCACCTTGAGTATTGTGTTCAATTCTGGTCGTCGCATCTCAAGAAAGATATAGTAGAATTAGAAAAGGTGCAGCGAAGGGCGACTAAAATGATAGCGGGGATGGGACGACTTCCCTATGAAGAAAGACTAAGGAGGCTAGGGCTATTCAGCTTGGAGAAGAGACAGCTAAGGGGAAACATGATAGAGGTATATAAAATAATGAGTGGAGTGGAACAGGTGGATGTGAAGCGTCTGTACACGCTTTCCAAAAATACTAGGACAAGGGGGCATGCGATGAAGCTACAGAGTAGTAAATTTAAAACAAATCGGAGAAAATTTTTCTTCACCCAACATGTAATTAAACTCTGGAATTCGTTGCCAGAGAAAGTGGTGAAGGCGGTTAGCTTAGCAGAGTTTAAAAAGGGGTTGGACGGTTTCCTAAAGGACAAGTCCATAAACCGCTACTAAATGGACTTGGGAAAAATCCACAATTCCAGGAATAACATGTATAGAATGTTTGTACGTTTGGGAAGCTTGCCAGGTGCCCTTGGCCTGGATTGGCCGCTGTCGTGGACAAGATGCTGGGCTCGATGGACCCTTGGTCTTTTCCCAGTATGGCATTACTTATGTACTTATGTTACTGTGCACATCTGAAAAAATAAAGGAGTAAATATTCATCCAGCTGTGGTCAGCGATTTTTTGGCCACTGCCACCATGATACCCAGGTATTCAATGTCAGGCGATATCCAGGCGTTGGCATTGAATATCTGGGTTTAGGCAGATAGCTATCTCTTATCCAATTAAATACAATATTTGACACTTATCTGTTTAACATAGTAACATAGTAGATGACGGCAGAAAAAGACCTGCACGGTCCATCCAGTCTGCCCAACAAGATAAACTCATATGTGCTACTTTTTGTGTATACCCTACCTTGATTTGTAACTGTCCTCTTCAGGGCACAGACCATATAAGTCTGCCCAGCACTATCCCCGCCTCCCAACCACCAGCCTCGCCTCTCACCACCAGCTCTGGCACAGACCATATAAGTCTGCCCAGCAATATCCCCGCCTCCCAACCACCAGCCCCACCTCCCATCACCGGCTCTGCCACCCAATCTCGGCAAAGCTCCTGAGGATCCATTCCTTCTGAACAGGATTCCTTTATGTAATTGTAACTGGACAGAACTCTGCTTTACGCGGTCCAGTGTTTCTGGTTAATTTAGCGGTTATGTTTTGAATATTGACAAAAGGGCCGATTCCACCCCCAGATCACCCACAAAATAGCCGGCTTTGAGTTTAGTGGTCTATGCAGTGGCGTACCAAGGGGGGGTGGGGGTGGTCTGCCCCGGGTGCACGCTTTTGGGGGGTGCCGCGGCGCGCAGCTGTCAGCTCCAAGCTCGCTAACTTCGCTCGTTCGCTGCAGCTCCCTCTGCCCCGGAACAGGTTACTTCCTGTTCCGGGGCAGAGGGAGCTGCAGCGAACAAGCGAAGTTAGTGAACTCGGAGCCTACAGGCGCGCGCCGCGGCACCCCCCCAGCGGCGTGCACCCGGGGGGGGTGTCATTTCGCCGGGGGGGGGAGGTATCATTTCGCAGGGGGGGGGCGCGCTGCACCCGGGGGGGGGGCGCATCGGCGATCCACCCCGGGTGCCTTCCAGGCTAGGAACGCCACTGGGTCTATGGTGATATTTAATGGCACTAACCGTCAGAGGGTGAAGCATCTAGGTGCGCAGGCGGTGTACTCATCAATCCTCCCTGTCGAAGGTAAAGGTCGAATGAGAGAAGCTCACATCTTGGAGATAAATGCGTGGTTGGTGCCGACAAGAGTGCTTTGGTTTCGTAAACCACGGGATGATTTTCCAAGAGGCAGTGAGCGGTGATGGTGTCCATCTGTCAAGGAAACGGAGTGTCTTTAGCTACAGGCTGGCTAAAGTACTAAAGAGGGCTTTAAACTAAAATTGATGGGGATGGGTATAAAAGGCCACAAAGCCATAATTAACCCCAAGGAAGGTAGGACATCTAATGCCTCTATAGAAGTGAATAAAAAGAGTAAAATCTGGACAGCCTTGTATACCAATGCCCGTAGTAGGGGAAACAAACTTCTAGAACTTGTCTGGAATAGACTTCCTGAGCTGGTACGTCAAGCTCCATCTCTGGCCGTCTTCAAATCTAGGCTAAAAGCCCACCTTTTTGATGCTGCTTTTAACTCCTAACCCTTATCCATTTGTTCAGAATCCTTATTTTATCATCCTCACTTTAATATTCCCTTATCTCTTGTTTGTCCTGTTTGTCTGTCCTAATTAGATTGTAAGCTCTGTCGAGTGTTCAAGTGTACAGTGGCGTGCTGGAGCGGGCTCTCACGGGCTCGCGAGAGCCGTTTGTTAAGTTTTTAAGAATTTTGGGAGCCGGTTGTTAAAGTAAGCCTCCCCATGGCTACTTTAACAACTGACTCCCAAAATGTGGGCTTGGGCCCCCTCCTGAATTCTCTTTTACTTTGCTGGCAGTGATGCTGGCCCCACCAGCCAAGTAAATAGACTGCTGCTGCTCCCTGCTCCTTGTTTCTGATTCTGAGCATCAGGCTGGGACTTTTCATGCAAGCGCAAGAAGGTTCCATCATGCTGCTCAGAGCCAGAAACAAGCAGCAGAGAATGGTGGCAGTCCATTTATTGGCTGGTGGGGCTCGGCAAAGGTATGCCTAGTGTGCCCGCACAAGGGAGGGGAGAGAGAGGCATGTATTTCCCCCCCCCCCCCCCCAAAAAAAAAAAAAAAATTTCAGGGCCGGCTATGCCCGGAGAGAGAGCCCATTGTTAAAAATTTACCAGCACACCCCTGAGTGTACAGCGCTGCATACGTCTAGTAGCGCTTTAGAAATGATAAGTAGTAGTAAGTAGTAGAATTTGAGGCTACAATGATGGAAGCGGATTTAGCGGCGGTCACTGAGACGTGGTTCACTGAGAACCATGACTGGGATGTTGCTATACCTGGCTATAATCTATTCAGGAAGGACAGAGTAGGAAAAAAGGGTGGAGGTGTGGCATTATATGCTAAGAATGATATTTATTACATTTGTACCCTGCACTTTCCCACTCAAGTGACAGAACTGCAGGACATGTGGGGTAGGGAAGAAGCGCTGTGGGTTAAACTGGAAAGCGGCAAAGGAAAAGTTATCTAAATCGGAGTGATATACAGACCTCCCTCACAGTCGGAGGAACTGGACAGAGACTTAATTGAAGACATCTGCAAGATAGCTAGGAAAGGAGAAGTACTACTGATAGGTGACTTCAATATGCCAGATGTTGATTGGGGTGTCCCGGCTGCGGGGTCGTCTAGAAGCAAAGAGATCTTAGATTTCCTACAGGAAGAATTGTTCCGGCAGTGGGAGACGGAACCGATGCGGGATGGAGCTGTTCTGGATCTGGTGCTTACGAATGGAGAGTACGTTTCTGACGTCAAGGTGGCGGACCATTTGGCATCTAGTGATCATCGTATGGTATGGTTCATTATTAAAACAGAAGAGAGGGCTCACTCAAGATTGAAGGTCCTGGATTTCAAAGGAACTAACTTTGCCGAGATGGGGGAATTTATCAAGGAACGGTTAGCGATATGGGAACAGCTGAAGGATGTAGAACAGCAATGGACGAGACTGAAAGGAGTTATATTAAAGGCGACTAACCTTTATGTTAGAAAAGTATATAAAAGTAAGAGGAAAAGAAGGCCTCTCTGGTACGTGAATGTAGTAGCTGAAAAGATAAGGGAAAGGAGGCTAGCCTTTGCACGTTATAAGACAACTCAGAAAGATGAAGACAGGAGAGAATACCTAAATAAGCAAAGAGAAGCTGGAAAAGCTATCAGGAAAGCGAAGTGGCAAATGGAGGAAAAGATAGCTAATATGGTAAAATTGGGGGACAAGACCTTTTTCAGATATGTAAGTGACAAGAGGAAGTGCCATAATAGCATTGTGAGGCTCAAAGCTGAGGGAGAGAAATATGTGGAAGATGATAAGGATAAAGTTGAACTGCTTAACGAGTATTTTAGCTCTGTGTTCACGAATGAAAAACCGGGGGTAGGGCTGCAGAAAGGCTAAAGGGGATGGATGTATGGTAGACCAAGACCCGTTTACGGAAGACTGTGTTCGTGAGGGGCTTGCCAAACTAAAAGTAGACAGAGCGATGGGGCCTGATGGGATACACCTGAGGGTGCTTAAGGAACTCGGAGAAGTTCTGTCGGCTCCGCTGACGGACCTCTTCAATGCTTCCTTAGAAACTGGGGTGGTCCCGGTGGACTAGAGAAGGGTGGTTCCTTTGCACAAGAGTGGAAGTAAGGAGGAGGTAGGGAATTACAGACCTGTCAGTCTGACCTCGGTGGTGAGTAAGCTAATGGAAACACTTCTAAAGAAGAGGATTGTGACATTTCTTGAACTACATGGAATGCGGGACCCGAGGCAGCATGGCATCACTAGTGGCAGGTCGTGTCAGATGAATCCGACTGTCTTCTTCGACTGGGTGACCAAACAGTTGGATGTGGGAGGGGCGCTTGATGTGGTATACTTGGATTTCAGCAAAGCCTTTGACACGGTTCCGCACAGGCGACTGATAAATAAATTGAATGCCCTCAGTGTGGGACGTAGAGTAACTGACTGGGTAAAAAATTGGTTGAATGGTAGGAGACAGATGGTGGTGGTAAATGGAGCTTGCTCTGAAGAAAAGGATGTCATCAATGGAGTACTGCAGGGATCATTCCTAGGGCCGGCTCTTTTTAACGTCTTTGTGAGCGATATTGCGGAAGGGCTGTCTGGTAAGGTTTGTCTCTTTGCGGATGATATTAAACTCTGCAACAGGGTGGACACCCTGGAGGGTGTGAATGACATGAGGAAGGACCTAGCGAAGCTAGAGGAATGGACCGATATTTGGCAGCTAAGGTTTAATCCCAAAAAATGCAGGGTCATGCACTTGGGTCGCAAAAATCCGAGGGAACAGTACAGTATAGGGGGTCTAGTGCTTCAGTGTGTGAAGGAAGAGCGGGACTTGGGGGTGATTGTGTCAGATGACCTTAAAGCTTTCAAACAGGTAGAAAAAGTGACAGCCAAAGCCAGAAGGATGCTTGGGTGCATAAAAAGAGGCATGACCAGTAGGAAAAAGGAGGTGATAGTGTCATTGATTAAGTCTCTGATGAGGCCTCATTTGAAGTACTGTGTGCAGTTCTGGAGACCGCACCTAAGGAAAGATATAAACAGGATGGAGTCAGTACAGAGGGCGGCTACGAAATTAGTAAGCAGTCTTGAATGCAAAAATTATAGGGACAGGCTTATGAACCTCAACATGTATAAGCTGGAAGAGAGGAGGGAGAGAGGAGACATGATAGAGACATTTAAATATCTCAAGGGCATTTATGTACAGGAAGAGAGCCTTTTTCAAATGAAGGAGAGCTCTGGAATGAAGGGGCATATGACAAAGTTAAGAGGGAATAGGCTTAGGAGTAACCTAAGGAAGTATTATTTCACAGAAAGGGTGGTGGAGGCATGGAATGGCCTCCCGGTGGAGGTGGTGGAGTCTAGGACTGTTCCAGAATTTAAAAAGGCATGGAATAAGCATGTGGGATCGCTTAGGAACAGGAAGAATTAGGGGTTACAGAGGATGGGCAGACTGGATGGGTCATACGGCCTTTATCTGCCGTCATGTTTCTATGTTTCTAAGTGCCGCTGAATATCAGCAGATAGCCCTGCACAAGTGATTTAACCAGCCAGGAGCCTCTCCTGGCCAGCTAAATTGCTTTGAATATCAAACCCAGAGTTATCAAGTAAAGAATTCTTTGCTGCTAAGCTCACTAAGGCTCAAAAGCACCCTTCAACAGGAGAAGGAGGCCTTTAGCTGGAGCAGTCGGAAGACCTGCTTGAGCCTGTGCAGGTCGCCAAGGGAACTGCAGTGTCATTCATTTAGGACCTTGACCAGTTTAGAAAGTCCAAGTCTGCTATGGCATGCGGCCACAGAGAAGGGCCATGCCCAAAAGGGAATGTCTTTTTCCATGAGATAGCTTTCCACTACTTCAGAACCTGTGGGATAGTTCTGTCCATCAATCAGCATGTGGAAATAGAGAACTGAAAACTGAGCTGAGACATCTCTCTCTTGGCATCCAGTCCAGCTCCTCAGTATTTTCTATCTCCAGCAGGTGGATAGACATCTGAAGGTCTTCGGATCTCAGTCTTGGGTGCCCTGAGAATTTACTTCTTCCCTTCCTTCACCTCTCCCGTTTCCTGTGGAGTTCTCCTTTTCCAACACAACTACCTAAAAAAAAAAACAGAAGGAAAGAGGTTTTCTGGAGAGTGTGGGACAGAGTATTGGTCCTGAGCCTTTCTCATCTCTAGAAGACTTGTGGAGACTGTGAGTTTGGGGGAGCAGCCAGAGTGGTAAGTACAGCTAAGGTTTGACTCAGGACCACTTATAGGGCTGCAAGTTCTACTTGGTGCAGGGGAGGAATCCTGACTCACTGCTTGGGACACGTTGTGCTGCACTTGTGACAGCTGAAGTGAATAGAGATTCCTGCAGAGGAAGTTAAGTGATTTTCCTGCTGTGGGACCCGCCAGTGTCAGAGCACTGCAGTGCATGCAAGCTGGGAATACCACGGGCCACAGAGGAAATGGTCAGCAGCAGTACATCTTTGGATTTGGCGCAGCCCTGGTCAGAGACATGTCCATTCTATGTCTTCCCTTCTTGGCTCATGGTAGGCCATGTGTTGAAAATGATCACATTGCACCAGGGACAAATAATTCTCATAGCCCTTGATTGGCTGCACAGGCTTTGGTACACAGAGCTAATTTGACTGCTGGACGGGGGTCCTCTCCATCTTCCGCAGTTACATGGCCTACTGAAGCAAGGTCTAGTGCTCATGGAAGAAACGTGTCCCTTTGGTCTTATGGCTTGGCCATTGAAAGGACTTGGTTGAAACAAAAAAGTTATTCTGATTCGGTCATTGCTATCTTGCTTCAGGTTGGGAAACCCTTTACATCCACGATGTATGCAAGGGTGTGGAGGACGTTCGAGGGATGGTGTTTTGAGTGCAGACTTTCTCCCTTCTCTGCTCAGATCACGCACATCCTAGTGTTTCTCCAGGCAGGTCTTCAGAAAGAATTGGCGTTTAGGTTGCAGCTGTGGCCTGTTTCAGAGACTGACTACAGAAGACATTTCTTGCGGTTCACCCAGATATTGTTCGATTCTTGCCACTTGAGGCCTCCCTTTCATACACTGTGTCCAGAATGGAACCTTAATTTAGTCCTTCAGGCTCTTCAGAAGCATCCTTTTGAGCCACTCTGGAAGGCCTCCTTGAAAGATGTTTTGATAAAGACTGCGTTCTTGGTGGCTTTTGCGTCAGCATGTAGGGTTTTGGAGATTCAGGCTCTCTCTTGTCGGGATCCCTTTCTTCACTTTTCAGAGGCGGGGGGGGGGGGGGGTCATCTTGCACATGGTTCCTTCCTTTCTTCCAAAAGTGGAATCAGCACTTCATCTCAACTAATCTGTGGAGCTTCTGTCCTTTCGCAGAGAGAACAAAGAGGCTCAATATTCTTCCTTGAAGCTTCTCAATGTTCGTAGAATCCTCACTAATTATATCTGGAAGTCACAAATGAGTTTTGCAAATCAGACAGCCTGTTTGTGCTTTGTGGTAAACAGAGGCTTGACCAGTTGCTGAATGACTGAAGGAGACTATCGTGTCAACATATTTGCTTGCGTGTTAGCAGACTCCTGAGGCCCTGTGGGCTCATTCTATGAGGCATACAGTGACATCCTACCTTACTGTCTCCGGAGACTACCTTACTGTCTCCAGTGGATATTTGCAATGTGTCGAGTGGTCGGTGATGCATACCTTTGCCAAGCACTATAGGGTAGACAGTGTGGTGTGCTTGGAAGCCAGTTTTGCGGATTCCTTCCTTAGAGCAGCGGCACCAGGATCTCACCTACTCTAGGGAATGCTTTTGAACATCCCACAGGTTCTGGAATAGTGAGTTAGTCCTTTCCACTATTCCAGGGGCCCACTCAAGGTTTCTACCAAATACCTTCCTTACTCTTCAGATCACAGTGCTTCACACACTGCCCTGAACAAATCATTCACTCATTCTCTTCCATTGCCTCTTCTTTAAATCACAAGTTAAGCCCTCTGACAAATCTGTTACCTCTTGTAGCCTCACACATATCACCTCTTCTGCTCTTCTCCAACATTCCTCTCTAGACATTCTCATTATTATCTCTGGAAGACCAAACTATCCAGTGGAACACATCTGTAAACACATCATACAACTCCATTGCACCTTTAGTTACTCATACTATCCCATTCCCGCAATGCCGAATGTACCCTTGTACACCCCAGTTCTACATCTACACAAAAGACAACTCCGACAGGCAGAATGCACACTAGCAGTCTTTAAAAACACAGTCTATTCCTATAAGAATGCACTACTCATAGATAAGAAAACATATTATACTGAACAAATCACCAAAGCTCCCAAAACACTTTGAAGTCCCTCACCATTTATTGAAACCCCACTACCACTGTCAACCCATCACCCATACCTCAATCTTTAGCTGACCACTTTCATAGTAAGATCACAACATTATTTAGCAATTTAACATCTGTTGCCAAAACTTCTAATACACAGAGTACTGCCACCAATTTACCATGTTGCACCTTTTCTAAATTCAGCCTCCCATCCTTAGCCGACTTAGACAGGACAATAAAAACTCTCAAAATTATCACTGCCCCACCAGACCCACTCCCATCCATTTTCCTGAAAAAATTCCTGATCACGTTCTTCCCTTTCATCCACACAATGATTCACATCAACCTAACAAATGGAATAGTCCCTTCACTACAAAAAGGTGCCACTGTACACCTTAAACTCAATGATCCTTCCATGCCCATCTCCGGTGTTACATATTACCAACCCATTGCAAATTTACCGTTTGTAGCTAAAATTGTAAACACCACAGTCCACTTACAGTTAACAGAGTTTATTACCAAAACAAATGTTCCACTCTCACACTAAACTAGATTTTGACAACAGCACAGCACAGAAATGACTCTACTAGGCATTACCACCTTTGTACGTTACCGTATGGATCACTTCAAAAGTGTCCTCCTTCTCTTCCTGGATCTTATGGTCACTTTCGACATTATTGATCACACACTATTACTTCAACATCTTCATAGCATTGGTCTCACAGAAACAGTACATAATTGGTTCCAGACATATTTTTCAGATAGACAATATACTGTGCACAGTACCACCACGACCTCTCCCCCCTGTGTTCCTACATCAGGTGTCCCTCAAGGCTCTATCCTAACCCCTATATCATTCAATATCTTCCTTGCCCCTTTACTTAGTCCAGCACAATTCTTTGATCAAACCATATTCATCTATGCAGACAACATCCAACTTCTTTGTACTCTCATCCACCTTGATCGCCAAGAGATATCTATTATCAATGATTAACTATTACAACTCTCAGTCTGGCTTCATAATAATAAACTTGTTTTGAACCAAGCTAAATCTAAGGCCCTTCTTTTCACTAATCATCCTAACAATAGTTTAAGTCACCCAATTACACTTTGCAACAGTAGAGTGCCACAAGCTAATGCCACTTGTATTCTCAGAGTTATTTTAGATACTGCTCTTACCTTCCATCCTCAAATTGGTCTGGTCACCCATCGTTCATTCTTTAAACTTTGTCTGATTAGGTCAATACAGACCCTACTTCAACCATTGGCTCTTAACATCCTCATTCATTCACTCATAATCTCACAATTAGACTACTGTAACTCACTATACAAAGACATTAGGACCAAGGATCTCAGATATCTACAACTTGTCCAGAATACAGTCCTCAGAATTATAGGCAAAATTGGCAAATATGATCACATCACACTGCACATGAAAGCAGCGCATTGGCTACCCATCCAACACAGAATTACCTGTAAATTGTTTCTACTAGTCTTTAAAATGCTTCTTTTAGAAGAACCCTTATACCTTTTTTACCACTTAATTTACTATGTTCCTGCTCATACCCTTAGGTCCCTTAATCAAAATCGCCTATTCACGCAGAACCATAAAGAGATTATCCATGAACAGATAAGAGACTCTATCTTCTCAGTATAAGGATCCCTACTATCGAATTTACTGCACTCACATCTTCACTTACAAACGTCCCTTGATCATTTTAAAGGTGATTTGAAAACATTCTTAATTCAGGATGCTTTCTCTT
Source organism: Microcaecilia unicolor (assembly GCF_901765095.1). Lineage (NCBI taxonomy): Eukaryota > Metazoa > Chordata > Amphibia > Gymnophiona > Siphonopidae > Microcaecilia > Microcaecilia unicolor. The sequence goes on along the minus strand of NC_044033.1, from coordinate 191,960,091 downwards.
AAATTTACCCTTGTTGCTGGCTTGATCTTCACGAGCCGGTTCTGCCTTTTGTATGACCTTCCCCAACTTTATTATCTAAATTGTAGTTCTGCCTTCCTTCCCAACATTGTATTGAATTGTGTCAATCACTTTCTCTCTTCTCTCCTGTTTAGTCAGTAAATCACCTAGATGGCATGCCTGTAGAGCAGGATAGAAAGTGTAAATAAAAACTTGGAAAAAAAAAAAACTTTAGTCAGTGCAAAGTAATGGATCACCTTCCATGGCGCTTCCTGCATATCTCTTGTTCTCTACAAGTTGTCCAGAGATGAGAGAAGTCCACACATGTTTGCTCATCTGGTTAGTGTTAGGTTAGCGAGTTGTTTAAGGTTGTTGTGTTTATTCTGAGTCTCTCCTTACTGCTTGTCTATTTAAATGCTGAGAAGCTGGACTGGATGCCAAGAAAGAGATGTCTTAGCTCTGTTTTCAGTTCGCTATCTCTACCTGCAGGTTTATCGACACAACTATCCTGCAGGTTCTGGGAAGGACTAATGGAAAGAAAATTATCAGGTAAGACCTAGTTTCTCCTTGGAGCCACGGTGGAGCAACACAGGTGGGGGCAAGGGGAGTTTGCCGCTATTTAAGATGAGGAAATGTAAAATCAAAAATAAACTTGGGGAGGTCTGTCCTTAAGTATTCTCAGGCCAATGGATAAACATTTAAAACTGATGCCATGTGTTAACTCCTTCCAGTTTGTGCAGGTTGAATGATCACCTGATTCAGCCACTCCACCTCCAGTTCCTTGGTCTAACCTGACAAGAGCTAATGGACAAGGACCTGCCCCATGTCTTGCTGTTGGGGATTCTATAAATGTTTTCACTCCCTTGATGATATCCAGTCCAAGAGACTCTGATTGAGAAGGCTGTGCCTCACTGACTGAAGTAAGGTCCCCATGCTCAGAAGTGGAAGTCGCTAATGATATTTTGAAAGATATATAGCAAGTGGTAACACATACTGAGAGACCGTTGAGTGGTTCTGTGACTTAAAGGCTGATCAGAAATCTACCACAAACAGAAGCATGCAGTTACCATGAGGTGTACACGTGCATTACTGAGGGGGTCAGTGTAGAAGTTAACGCATGCAGTACACATGGATGTACAGTATTCCTCTGCAATGCACAGACGTAAACAGGGACTTTTAACGCATGCACAACACAAAAAATTCACTGCCAGATCTAAGGCAGCGTGGAAGAGTTAGTTGAGAGGATTTAATGCCAGTTCATTTCTTTTTTTCAGCCACCATAAGGGCTTGCAACTTTAAAAGACAGAACGGGAGGTGATAGCTCTATGCACATGTCTGAATATAAAGAGAGTGCCAGCACACATCTGCACATGAACCAGAATATTGTTCTGTGCATAAACATCAGCCTTGGAAAAAGTTTTATGTGCAAGAAATTTATATTCATGCAAAGAACAACCCGGTTCATACGTGTGCTGGCACTTTTGTCTTTTTCGGACTTGCGCACAGTGAAAAACCCTTACCGCATAACCTTTCTGTGCATGTCATGCGCACAAATTCGGTGCACTTTAAATTTACATCTCATTTGTTTACTGCATTGCAGGCAGCTTTCTGCATCAGCCTCTCTTGGCTATGCGACTTTTCAGGCTAAGTGACTTACAAGTTTGACTTAGTGGATGGCCAGTTGTTTCACTTGGATAATACAGTTACGAGTTTGGAGTCCTAGACTGCAAGCAACAGGGGTCTTATCTATAAAAGACTGTTAATTCATCAGAAGATTGAAGCCCTGGAGAATCTAGTTATTTTTTTCACTCAGCGAATAGTTAAGGTCTGGAACTCGCTGCCAGAGGATGTGGTAACGGCAGTTAATGTATTTGAGTTTTAAAAAGGTTTGGACAAGTTCCTGGAGGAAAAGTCCATAGTCTGTTATTGAGATGGACATGGGGAACATAAGCGTAGCCATACTGGGTCAGACCAATGGTCCATCTAGCCCAGTATCCTGTTTTAAAAACAGTGGCCAAGCCAGATCACAAGTACCTGGCAGAAATCCAAATCGTGGCAACACTCCATACTACAAATCCCAGGGCAAGCAGTTGCTTCCCATGTCTGTCTCAAGAGATATACTTGCCCTGGGATTGGTAACATGGAATGTTGCTACTAATTGGGTTTCTGCCAGGTACTTGTGACCTGGATTGGCCACAGTTGGAAACAGGATATGGGTTAGATGGACCCAGTGGTGTGCTGCAGCAGGCTCTCACAGGCTCTCGAGAGCCGTTTGTTAAGTTTTTAAGAATTTTGGGAGCCGGTTCTCCATGGCTACTTTAACAAATGGATCCCAAAATGTGGTCTTGGGCCCCTCCTGAATTCTCTTTTACTTCGCTGGCGAGAGAGAGCCCCCTGTTAACAATTTACCAGCACACCCCTGGATGGACCATTGGTCTGACCTAGTATGGCTGTTCTTATGTTTTTGCCTTTTACAATCAGTTCCTGATATTATCAACAGCTGGTTGTTAAGAGGATGTTTTCCCTCTTTATTCAACCCCTGCTTCAAAAGTCAGGCTTAGATCCAGTGAAGGTTTGTAATTACAGCCTGGTGTTGAATTTGGCTTTCCTGGGAAAAGTAACTGAGTAAGCTGTAATGATGCAGCTAGCACGAATATTGGAAGACTCCACTCAATCAGGTTTTTGGGAAGGGTTAATACATAGACCTCTGCTCTCCCTGCTGGATGATCTAAGATGATTCAAGTTTCTTCTAAGGACAATGACGATGATACCCTGGACCACAAAGTTTAGATAAATTGTTTGGATACCATTGGTATTAAAACATTTTGCTGCATTGGTTTAAAGAAGCACATTTTGAAGGTTCAGTTAGGGAATCAATTTCAAGACCCAGAACTCTGGACTGTGGAATCCAACAAAGTTTAGTACTGCCCCTGTATTGTTCAAGAGTAAGTGAGGGAAACACACACACAAAAAAGAAGTACAACAAAAAAGAATCTTATATTTAAAAAGTCCTTTTTTTTTGTTCCACAACAGTTAGTGCACAATATGAAAACTCAGCTACAAAAATGATACTGGCATAAGTGATTTTGGTGAATTTTTGCTGAAAGCTCACACACTGAAGCCCCTTCTGATGTTTCTTTTGGTTTGAATAATTACTTTTATAAGTTCAAGTTTCAAGTTTTATTAAGATTTCCTAACACGCCTTACAGACAAGCCATCAAGCCTGAGTGACATAATCATCGGACTTTATGACTTCTGAAGCAGGCATCTTGCCGAAACATGGCCATGTCGAGTCTTATCACCTATGCTATCATCATTTGTAGCTGAGTTTTCACATTGCACATATTGGAACAAATAAAAGGACTTTTTAAATATGTTTCTTTTTTTGTTGCACTCCGTTTTTGTGTGTTTCCCTCGCTATTCTGTTTCTCTTGGAGATCGTGAGGGTTGTTTCTTTATTCTGTTGTGGTTCCCTGTATTGCAAATATTATATCAAATTATAGCTTTTTCATACATACACAAATGATATTCAACTGCTCTGTAAACAGGATCCTAACAAAGAAATCAAGCTGAGAAATTTGTAGGGTTGTATGAATAAGATGAGTGTCTGGTTCAGGACCAACTGATTAAAGCTTAATATGAAAAATCAGAGGTCCTGTGGGTTCATAACATACAAAAATACATTGAAGAGGGGCACAGACAGCTCTCAGACAATAAATACTACAGGAAACTAACTGAGGACCCCACACAGGATTACACAAAACAGCTGAAAGACCTTATCAAAACATTTCCTACACAAGCGCAACCTCACCTGAAGAAACTCATACCAAATCAACCTTCCGTGGGCACATTTTACATGCTACCCAAGATCCACAAACTGGGAAACCCTGGCAGACCAATCATATCAGGTATTGGCACATTCACGGAAGAAATATCTGGATTCATAGAGGGAATTCTGAAACCTCTTGTACACAAAACTAACAGCTTCATACAAGACACCACAGACTTTCTGAATAAATTGAAAAATATCAAGCAACTACCACCTAACACCCTTCTGGTCACGATGGATGTAGAATCACTATACAGCAACATTCCACATGCGGATGGCATAGCTGCATGTGGAAGACTCCTAAAAAAATCCACACTGGACCATCAATACTCACCAGAAACTATTACAAAATTAATCAAATTCATTTTAACTCACAACTACTTCCACTTTAACAATGATATCTATCTGCAAATAATGGGCACTGCGATGGGCACCAGGACAGCACCCCAATATGCCAACCTTTTTATGGCTGAGCTGGAAGAGACATTTCTGAATACACACCAGACCAAACCTCTAAAATACTACCGGTACATCGATGACATTTTTATGATTTGGACGGAGGGTGAATAAACTCTGAAACAATTTTATTCTGCATTCAATACATACCATCCTACAATCAGATTCAAAATTGACTACTCCCCAGAAAAAGTCAATTTTTTGGACACCACGGTCTCAATCAGTGATGGCTGTATACAAACATCTATATACAAGAAACCCACAGACAGATGTAGCTACCTCCACAACTCCAGCTTCCATCCTTCACATACAAAAAGGTCCATCATTTACAGCCAAGCCACAAGATACCACCGTATCTGCTCTGACCCAGGGGACAGAGACAGACACCTTAAAACCCTGACTGAATCCTTCAAACAGAAGGGCTACAACCCCAAAATAATCTCCAAGAATATTGCCTCCTCCCTCAAAACACCCAAGGAGAATCTGCTACAGTACAAAAAGAAAAAATCCACATACAGAATCCCGCTTGTAGTGACATACAATCCAGAGCTGGAAAAACTGAGGAAAATCATACTCCAGGAGGATGAATTACTGAAAGAGATATTCCCATCCCCACCAGTACTGGCCTTCCGACAGCCACCCAATTTAAAACACAAACTAATCAGAAGTAAACTTCCTTCACAGACTGAAAAGGAACAGAAGGGCACACTTCCCTGTAATTTATCCAGTTGCAAACTATGCCAAAATATTTCACAGGACCCCAAAGTCATCCACAAAGGAAAGATATTCAACATAAAGGGATCTTTCACTTGCTCATCTTCCAATGAGGTATATATCATTCAGTGTAAAAAATGTAACGAAGGATGCTATATTGGAGAAACAGGCCAGATGCTTAAGACAAGATTCAATTTCCATAGACATCATATGAACAATACTGGTGCCAGCAGGGTTCCCACGCCTGTTGGTCAACATTTTACAGGACCAGGACACTGTACCAGTGATTTCACAGTGAGAATCCTCAAAGGTAACTTTAAAACCATACAAGAACGTAAGACCTTTGAAGTCAGAATGATTGAATATTTTAACACCCAACAGAAAGGACTTAACAAGGATCTGGGGTTCCTAGCCCATTATAAACCATAAAGCTGTATGTCTCTGTTGATCACCCTCCCCTCACCTATCCACACCCACCATGTTAGAATATCAATGATATGTTTTGATGTCCCCATGCATACTTCCTACCCACCCCCCTCCTCCCACTCTGTCAGACTGTCATAGTAATGCTTGAATGTTTTCACTTATATACACTGTCAGCTAGCACATTTGCTTATTTCCGATCTGAGGAAGAAGGGCAACCTTCGAAAGCTAATCAAGAAATGTATTAAGTTATGTCCAATAAAAAAGGTATCATCTTATTTTCTTTTCCATGTTTTATTTTGTTTGATTTCTATTGATAAACCCATAGTGAATGAGATGCCACCTGAGCTGTGGTTAGATACAGTGGGGGAAATAAGTATTTGATCCCTTGCTGATTTTGTAAGTTTGCCCACTGACAAAGACATGAGCAGCCCATAATTGAAGGATAGGTTATTGGTAACAGTGAGAGATAGCACATCACAAATTAAATCCGGAAAATCACATTGTGGAAAGTATATGAATTTATTTGCATTCTGCAGAGGGAAATAAGTATTTGATCCCCCACCAACCAGTAAGAGATCTGGCCCCTACAGACCAGGTAGATGCTCCAAATCAACTCGTTACCTGCATGACAGACAGCTGTCGGCAATGGTCACCTGTATGAAAGACACCTGTCCACAGACTCAGTGAATCAGTCAGACTCTAACCTCTACAAAATGGCCAAGAGCAAGGAGCTGTCTAAGGATGTCAGGGACAAGATCATACACCTGCACAAGGCTGGAATGGGCTACAAAACCATCAGTAAGACGCTGGGCGAGAAGGAGACAACTGTTGGTGCCATAGTAAGAAAATGGAAGAAGTACAAAATGACTGTCAATCGACAAAGATCTGGGGCTCCACGCAAAATCTCACCTCGTGGGGTATCCTTGATCATGAGGAAGGTTAGAAATCAGCCTACAACTACAAGGGGGGAACTTGTCAATGATCTCAAGGCAGCTGGGACCACTGTCACCACGAAAACCATTGGTAACACATTACGACATAACGGATTGCAATCCTGCAGTGCCCGCAAGGTCCCCCTGCTCGGGAAGGCACATGTGACGGCCCGTCTGAAGTTTGCCAGTGAACACCTGGATGATGCCGAGAGTGATTGGGAGAAGGTGCTGTGGTCAGATGAGACAAAAATTGAGCTCTTTGGCATGAACTCAACTCGCCGTGTTTGGAGGAAGAGAAATGCTGCCTATGACCCAAAGAACACCGTCCCCACTGTCAAGCATGGAGGTGGAAATGTTATGTTTTGGGGGTGTTTCTCTGCTAAGGGCACAGGACTACTTCACCGCATCAATGGGAGAATGGATGGGGCCATGTACCGTACAATTCTGAGTGACAACCTCCTTCCCTCCGCCAGGGCCTTAAAAATGGGTCGTGGCTGGGTCTTCCAGCACGACAATGACCCAAAACATACAGCCAAGGCAACAAAGGAGTGGCTCAGGAAGAAGCACATTAGGGTCATGGAGTGGCCTAGCCAGTCACCAGACCTTAATCCCATTGAAAACTTATGGAGGGAGCTGAAGCTGCGAGTTGCCAAGCGACAGCCCAGAACTCTTAATGATTTAGAGATGATCTGCAAAGAGGAGTGGACCAAAATTCCTCCTGACATGTGTGCAAACCTCATCATCAACTACAGAAGACGTCTGACCGCTGTGCTTGCCAACAAGGGTTTTGCCACCAAGTATTAGGTCTTGTTTGCCAGAGGGATTAAATACTTATTTCCCTCTGCAGAATGCAAATAAATTCATATACTTTCCACAATGTGATTTTCCGGATTTAATTTGTGATGTGCTATCTCTCACTGTTACCAATAACCTACCCTTCAATTATGGGCTGCTCATGTCTTTGTCAGTGGGCAAACTTACAAAATCAGCAAGGGATCAAATACTTATTTCCCCCACTGTAATTTATTACTTCCCATCCATTCTGAAATTGGGATTTTGGGCATAGTATTTAATAGAGAACTAACCACATATACGTATGTTTCAAATGTTGTTTGTTTTATTTTTCAGTTACGTAACATCAGAAATACTTGATGCAATAGGTTATTGTAATTCTTTGTACTTGGGTCTAAGAGACAATGCAACTGGTTTTAGCTTGTCCAAAACACTGTGGCCCGCTTACTGCAAGACTAGAGGAGTTGGGACCACTTGACGCCAGAGCTGAAGCAATTATTCATGTTGCCTGTGGCGTTCTGAGCGCAGTTTAATCTGTCTTTATAAATTGTGCCATCTAATGTTCCAGAGTATTTGAGGAACTGGCTAGAGTGTTATGTGGTGGCTAGGAATCTCTGCTCAGTCAGGATTCTCTTTCATCACAGATGGTTAAGCGGGCCTTTTCTTTGGTGGGCCCTGAGTTTTGGAATATGCTTGCTAATTTAGAACTGTGGTTTATTGATTCCTACCCATTTTTCTTTTTTAATAAGCAATGCAAAGCTTGTTTTTTTTTATGTGTTGAGAAATAAGTCTGGCTGTTTTACTGTTTTTAAATTTGTAATCTATAGATTATTTGTCGTTTTAGATGATTTACATGTTATTGTAAAGCCACCTTGCGTCAACTGGAATGGGCAGATATAAATCAAAGTGCATATCAAATAAATAGAAAGAAAAAGGGAGGACAAGGGAAAGAATGAGAAGATGGAAAGCAAGCAAGCAGAGATACAAGGATAGAAATGAAACTGCAGACACGGAGACAGGAAAAATTATTTTAATTTCAGCAAATAGTTTACGGCAAGAGGCTCCCAGAAGTAGGGGAAATGGCTATTTGTCTTTTGCTTTCATCCCATTTGTAAATAAAAATTTTCCCGTAAGGACTGAGTAGAGGGCTGCACTACAGTAAGCCACATGCTGAAAATGTCCCTCTTACAAATGGCTTCCCTTTGCAGTTTTGCGCTAATGGTCCATCAGCAAATGGTCCATCCAACCCAAACTCCTGTCTCTGACAGTGGCCAGTCCATGTTGTGTCACTTGGAAGTATCTAGCAGATCCTAATGGGGAGATCCACTTCCTGTTTCTCACTCCCAGAAGAAAGAGGTGGCCTTCCAAGTCTACCTGACTAAGGGGGTCTTTTACAAAGGCGCATTAGCATTTTTAGCGTGTGCTAAATGCTAGAGACGGCCATAGGAATATATGGGCATCTCTACTGTTTAGTGCATGCTTCTTTTTAGTGTGCACTAAAAATGCTAACGTATCTTTGTAAAAAGACCCCTAAGAGTTGTTAATAGGTCTGCCATTAAACATGTCCAAGCTCAATATAATGAAGTTTTGTTGGTGCAGTTCTTGGGGGAATTGGAGGGAGAGAGGGGAGGGGGAAAGAACAAAACGTTACCAAGACAGTTTGTACATTACATTATTATATGGTCACTACATTGGTTCTGTATATTTGAAAAGGATAAGCAGATTATCAGTATTCTCTACTGTCAGCAACCAGAACTGGACACACTACTGTATTACTTTCTAGGAGTCAGTTTGCTTGATTAACTGCACACTGAGCTGAGGATTGCAATGTGTTGTCCACAGATTTTGTTTATGATTGGTAACTCCTAAAGTGGAACCCTGCATTGTGTACATAGAGTTGGACAACTGGGATTATTTTTCCACATGCGCATTGCTTTGTACTTTACAATTACAATAAAATTTTTGTTCAGCTACAAACCATTGCTGGATCAGTACGGATTACAATAAATCAAAGAGCAAGGCCGACACTAGGAAATTACAACAACCAAGTAGACAGTGTCCCATATATTCAAAAGATGATTCAAATTTTATCCCAGATATCTAGAAAATAAATGAGTTTTTAAGAGTTTTCAAAATTTCAGATGGCTAGAAGTCAATCTCAACTTGAGAGGAAGTGAATTTCAACAATGGGCTGATCTATAAACAAAGCCCATTACACGAAAAGATTTATACGTCACATTCTTTAAAGTTGGAAAATGTAATATTCCTTGATGGTTCGACTGATCATTCTCTTAGGTCAAAAGAACTGCCAACAAAGCTACCAGATATTCTGGGGACATTTCATCTTGAGTTGTCCCTCCTCCCCCTCCTTCCAAAGCACAAGAAACAACACCTGCCTCTGTCCTTCACCTCTACCATCAGCAACCTTGCACCTCTCCTCTCTCCACCTAATATTGGTTTCTCACACACAGTTCTCCCATCCCTTCCCTGCAAGCGTGCTGATAGGAACTTCTTACCATCCTTTTCTCAATCCCTGCAGACACCAGCCCCTGATGTCCTTCCTCGCATCTGCTTTCAGTCTCCAACCAGCACCACTGTGTACTTCTCCTCATGGCCAGCCCTATCACTAGGCAGACTAGGTGTCCACCTATAGTGGCATAAATCTGGGGGCAATGTCTCTGCTTTCATCTTCCACCAGACCAGCCCTGTCCTGGTCCTAAAGCAAAGTAGCAGGTGTAGGATCTTGAGCCTAACACATCCACTACCAAAAACTGGACTCTTGCTTTATTTTAGGGATGGCCTGGTAGAGAACAGTAGTAACAGCAGGAGCAGTGATAACACACTCGGCCCCTCTTTGTGAGAGTTGCAGTACTGAAATAAAGTAGAACCAAAGGGACAGTGATGTCAGGGAAGGGAAGTGGGAGAAAAGTGGAAGAAGCCAGAAAGGATCCACTTGAGGACGGAAACAGGTGGGAATGGGAAGGGGTCTAGGAGACAAAAATAGAGCAAGAGGAAGAAGGAAAAGAAATTTACAAAAGAGTGGATGGGTAGAGGAAAGGCGGGGAGAACAAGAGGTAGAGGGTCCGGGAAAGAGCCCTGGGGAACTAGGAGGGAGAGGAATCATGACAAGTGGGGGAGGGGGGGCATAGGGAAAGGAAGGAACAATGCTGGATATTTAGGGGGAGAAGGGGAGAGGCTGGACATTTGGGGGGGGGGTAGGGCAGGGGTGATTGTTGGATGCTGGGGTGGGGGGTAGGGAAGGGAAGATGTTGGGCTGCCAGGAGGTAGAGCTTTGAGCCATCCCTGTGGGAGTGGGGGTGCATGGTTGAAGGTTTGTCCAGGGTGTCAGATTCTCCATCTTGGCTTTTCAACACTTTACATCAGTGAAAAGGGTAGTTTACACCTTCCACACATCCAGCCTCTAAGTCTTATGGACACTGAATGAGTACTGAAGATTAAAATGTGAGGGATCTGAGAACTGGTGACCCTATATCATTATTTTCTGAAAGTCTAATTCCAAGTGGACACATGTCTGTTATAATAATCAGCATCACAATTTGGCACCATTCTTAGCAACCTTATCAGAGAGATAAAAGATTGCAGAGGTGTGGAGACTAAATTATTCTCTCACACTCCTAGAGGTGGTCCTCTCAGAGCAGGGTGAAGGAAACCTGCATTGGCTGTATGGATTATAGGCAGTGGAACAGGGTGGGTCACCAAGGCCAAGGCCCGATCAACAGTTTGCACTCACAGCATCAGCAACTAGGTAGCTTGGTGGGCAGAAGTGGAGGCTGTCTTGTTTGGTTCCCCTACCAAAAAGGTGGTCTACTACACTTGCTGTGGACAAATGGAGGACTTTGGTTTTGAGTGCTTTTAATCTAGCACCTTTCTTGAGCACTAACCTGGTGGCAGCACTTGTACCTGGGTTCAATCCCAGATCTTCTTAACAGGATTGCTGGAGACAGGAGACAGTCATAGCCATTATCCAATTAACTGAGGAGTGGCCTAGTGGTTAAAGCACCAGTCTTGACAGTCCAGTTCAAATGCCTTCTGCTCCTTGTGATCTTGGGCAAGTCACTTAACCCTCTATTGTCTCAGGTACAAACTTAGATTGTGAGCCCTCCAGAGACAGGGAAATACCCAGTGTACCTGAATGTAACTCACCTTGAGTTACTACTGAAAAGGTGTGAGCAAAATCCAAATAAATAAATAAAACAACACTCAGGCCCCCTTTTACTAAACTGTACTAAATGTTTGCTGTTAATGTGAGTTAGCTTAAAAACTTAACACACAGTAAGTGCAAAGCCTCTGCATTAACTGTTGGGATGCACCAGTGGAGACTTCCCATCATGCAGTGCTGCAGTAGATGCCACCTATTGAGGTGGTGTTAACCACTCCGCATTATCTGCTGTGTTAACAATTAATGTATGGTAAATTACCATGTATTAACTGCAGGGTGCAGCCTCTGCCTATTCCCCGCCCCATTTCAAGCAATGGAGTTCATGTAGGAATTTGCACACACTACACGTTAAGTTGCTGCATTAACTGGTAAAAAAAGAAAGTGTCAGGATATTCAAGACTAAACATGTATGTAAAGAAAACTTGGAAGGAACTGTTGTGAGGTACTCTGACTGCCTAAAGTTTCACAGGCTTCCAGGAGGAGCATATACCAGCCCAGGGCCAGTGTTAGGGGGTGGCAAACAGGGAAATTGCCCTGGGCCCCCATAATACAGGGGCCCCCAAATCTGCTTCAAGCTAAAGAAGGCATAGGCTGAAAACCAGCTTCGGGGACCCCTCCCCAGTTTCTGCCCTGGGCCCCTGAATGTCTAACACCAGCCCTGTACCAGCCAAAACTAACCACTGCATAATCTTTCCTAGCATTTTAGTTGAAATTAGTGTCAGTGTCAGTCAAAAGTGAAGAGGAAAACACATTATCTAGCCAGGAAACCTCAGTTCCCTGACTTCTCCCTGCAACACTCCTTTTCTCTGCCATGCTGGAAGAATGCATGTACCTCTTCAGCTGTGCAAGGGTGTATGTACTGAGAAAGTTTCTCTCCTGCAGATCCACAACCTGCATATTTTTGAGAGCTGGGAAAAGTGTACACATTCTTACATGCGTGGACCTACAGAAAACATGAAAAAGGCTCAAAAAACTTCCCTCTGATTTCTCATTAATTCACATTACCACTGGTAGGTCTGAAACCAAAAGGCAAGCTTGACCAATCCAATCATCACAAAGTCCCAGCAAATGTGACTGACAGAATGATCAACACAGAAACTGAACAAAGTGTATGTACAGGATGATATAAAAATAGTAATGTGAACTTGACATACTTGATAATCAAAGTATTCCAGAAACAAGACATCCAGCCATCTCTGAGCGGGAAAGGATGTGGTGGAGGCTACCGGATACTACAAAGCCGCTTCAGAATAAGGGCACGAAGAGACAGAATACCATTATCATTACAGGATTCCAGTTTGGTAAACTGGGGAGAAGGGAGGGAAAATGGTCTGCCCACAATTGCACAAAGAAAGGCCAAGAGACAACTAAAATCAAGAAATTCAATGTGCTGAGCAAGTGACACTTATTCCTGCTACATGAGACCTTCAGATTATTTACCTAAGGTATTAAAAACATCTTCATTCAAAAGTTTCTCAAACATATCATTCCATTACCTTTGGTCCTTCCGGAAAGGTTCTATCTCTCCCTTGAAGGGGGAGGGGGGAGGCGAACTTTACAAAGAAAAATGTAAGGATATAGATATTTCATTTGGCAAGCAGAATAACTGGCCTATAGAAAACATGCTAATTAATATACTAGAAAACCAAGAGAGAACAAGAGAAGCATTGAACGCCTCGACATCAACAGGCAGCATTTCAGCAGCCATAAAACAATGAGCATTTTGTTTCATATTGATCATTAATTTCCAAAAGTGTACAATGGTCAAAGGGAATTTGACGTAACAGCAGAAATGGAATCCCAGCCTGTTTTCTCCAGGGCTGAATGCCGGCCGTTTTTCACTGTGTGGGTTTAGGAAATCCTTATTCACAGCAAACAGAGAGCCTTGCTTCACTCAGTGGACTCTCAGAATTCCCATTGCACATCCACCCTTGAGTCCTTTTGTGCAGAGGCCAGTGATACAATCCTGTCTCTGCATTCTTGCCAGCTTTTACACAGCGCAGATTTCATGCTGGAACGCCTTGTTCTACCTCAAGACGCCCATGGCTGTGAAGAACTTTTTCCATTGCTATACAGATACAGGGAAGATAAATGATCACATTGCACTGCCAGTAAACATGCAGATATCAAGACCTCGAAGGGGTTAAAGCAGAGGCAACCAAAATGTGGCCTGTGGGCCAAACGCTGCTTACCTGATCTTGGGATGCAGCCCACTTAAAAGTGTTTAGCAAAACACATTTTTTTTAAATCTAATTAACTAGCACACATGGATTTGAAACTATTTAGTGGATATGAAAAGTCACAAATTTCGGGTGACATACACATATTTTGAGGAGTATAAATTATGCTTTAAAAGGCTTGAATATTTATGTGACCCACGCTCTGACGGATTTCTGATCATGCCACGCTTGAGAAATCTTGGACTGCCCAGGTTAAAGGCTGCAGAATACACATGACTTACAGCTAGTAAAATTATCATTGGGGTTCAGGGCCATATATAGAATCCCTGGGATTCTATATATGGCGCCTTAATTTCCACACGGAAACCGAAGCATATTCTACAACAATGCACATAATTGTTTAATTAGCTAATCAGCACTGTTAACTGAAGCTAACTAGCAATTATCAGCACTAATTGGCATTAAGATTTACACACATAACTCGCTAAGCGTATTCTGAAACATGGTGCACCTAAATTCTAAGTCACGTAGAGGGGCATAATCGAATGGGGCACCCAAGTTTTCCTGAGGGCGTCTTTGCAGGATGTCCCCGCGAAGGGGTGGGGAAACCCGTATTATCGAAACAAGATGGACGGCCATCTTTCATTCAATAATACGGTCGAGGACGCCCAAATCTCAACATTTAGGTCGACCTTAGAGATGGTTGGCATAAATGTTGAGATGGTCGACCTTAGAGATGGTTGTCCCCAGTTTTCAGCGATAATGGAAATCGAGGATGCCCATCTCAAAAACGATCATCTCAAAAATGACCAAATCCAAATCATTTGGTCGTGGGAGGAACCAGCATTCGTAGTGCAGTGGTCCCCCTGACATGCCAGAACACCAAGCGGGCACCCTAGGGGGCACTGCAGTGGACTAACTGATGCACTAACTGAATGGAAAAAGCCCTTTCCTTACCGATCCCTTAGCGATTCGGAAAGGAACGGGCATGCATGAAGGAAATCATATGCAAATGAGCTGCTCACTATTAGCTCATTTGCACACGATTTCCTTCCTAAGGAGGGGAAGCCAGTGCAGAGCAGCCAAGCATTATGCATGGCTGCTCTGCGCATGCCAAAGACTGCTTCATACATGCAGACAAGCTGCATGTATAATAGCCGTCTACAACCTTAAATAAATTGCCATCTACAACCTTAGAAAAATACAAGTCCAGGTGAAAGCATCCAAGTGCTCGTCAGGGACGTCTTTTTTTTTTTTTAGAGTATGGGTGAAAGACATCCTTTACTATGCCTCCGTCCCTGTGACGGCAGTTAAGGACGTCCAAAATGTGGGTGTTTCTGTGAGAAGGACATCCATGCCTGGATGTTTCTGTGAGAAGGATGTCCATGCCTTTGCTATGCCTCTGACACCCCCTTTATTTATTTGGATTTTGGATCACAAGTAGCAGCAGTGGGATTTGAACCAGCCACCTCTGGATTGCAAGACCAGTGCTCTAACCACTAGGCCACTCCTCCACTCCCTTGAAATTTGGCTGTCCCTGTGGGGGGGGGGGGGGCAGCTCAGGACATCCAAAATGTTTGAAAGAAGGACGTCCACACCTTCGCTATGCCTCCGCTGACACACACATACCTCCCTCCCCAGGGATCAGCATACTGCTGCGATGGACCTGAGTATGACATTTCAGGCTGGCAAAAAAGTTTTTAAAGTTGTGTTTTTCGGGGTGGGAGGTGGTTAGTGACCACTGGGGGAGTCAGGGGAGGTCATCCCCGATTCCCTCCGGTGGTCATCTAGTCAGTTCGGGCACCTTTTTGAGGCTTGGTCGTAAGAAAAAATGGACCAAGTAAAGTCGTCCAAGTGCTCGTCAGGGACGCCCTTCTTTTTTCCATTATCTCTCGAGGACGCCCATCTGTTAGGCACGCCCCAGTCTCGCCTTCACTACGCCTCCGACACGCCCCTGGGAACTTTGGTCATCCCCGCGACAGAAAGCAGTTGGGGATGCCGAAAATCGGCTTTCAATTATGCCAATTTGGGCAACCCTGAGAGAAGGACGCCCATCTCCCGATTTGTGTCAAAAGATGGGCGCCCTTCTCTTTCGAAAATAAGCCTGATAGTTGAAAAGGGGACGTGACCATAGGCTTTTCTAACATCTATGTGCATTGTTATAGAATGCACCAGCTCTGCGCCTAATTTAGACATTGGGATTTACGCCAAGTAAAACATGGTCGCAACTACATTTGGCACTCAGCATTATTCGATATACAACATGGAAATTTAAGCCTATTCTATACAATTTAGGCTGTACTTTACAGAATACGCCTAGGTGTGTTTTTTTTCTGCGCGGAATTTTATTATTCAAATTCAAGCTTAGTCTTGGGATGCCATACAATTATGTGCAATCAAAGTGTAGAGATAATGTCCAATTATTCACTCCCCATACTCACATCTAGGCAGTAAGCAAATTCCTGCGCTTCTTAATTCCATAATGGGTTCTTAATTAGAACACTTCTTGAAGAATGCCAATTGGATATATTCTTAGCAGCAAAATCACCAGTAGGTGTCAAGACGCCTGGACAGTGTAATCCAGGGATGGCCTGTGGTGCACGTGAAGGGATGCAGATGTGCAGAAACTCACTGTGGGGCCTCATTTGCACAAGTCAGACAGTAGGGGCTGAAAAGCGAGGCCAAAAGCAGATCCATGTGCAAACAATACTATTGTTCATTGGTAGAGCCACTCCTGGTATAGTCTGACATATGTATGGGATTGTAGTGATTAATAATTGCACAGGTGGGCAGACTGGATAGGCAGTATAGTCTTTTAGTGTCATTTTCTCTGGTTCTGTGCATAGAAACACCCAAGTGACTCTAATACAGAGGGGTGCGACCATTTCCAGTGGAGAAGACAAATTATTTTATAAAGACAAATACTTATGTGTATTGTAAAGGGGTCCGCTTCCTCCGCTCTGGGTTGGGGCCGGCAGCCTGGTTTGGCTCACAGATTTTCAGCAAAGAACCAGACTGCCATACGGACTTAGGACTAAAGTCCTTTATTCTCAATTCAGTTCCACTCTCAAAACTGAAATGCAGTTCACAGGGTTCAGGCCGGGTTCACAATTCCAGCCAACATTCAGTTCCTTAACAGTTCAGGCCCACTTCCTTTGCACTACCTCCCCTCTCCCTCAGAAGGGCTCAGTCAAAGTTCAGCCTGCTGTTCTATACATTCCAATAATTCAACCCTTTCACAAACAGTTTCTTCAAAGGAAACCACTACTTAATGCCCCTGTCCTCTTCAAGGTACCCAGGAGGACCCTGTACCAAAAAGGGCTGGCAGCTTTCCTCCTACCTCACAGCACCACACCCCTGTGGCCTGTCACACTGCCTTCATGTGCTGGACAGGGCTACATTTACATTCTCACACTCCATGGCAGCTTACTCTCCCCCCCCCACCCCCCCAGGGAAGCTCCAGTGACAGGCCCTTCCTGTCCTACACATACTCCATGGCAGCTTCTCTCTCACTCAGTTTCTTCCTCCCTCCTGGTGGCTGGGAGCCACCTGGAAATCTCTCCCCCTCTCACAGCTGAAGGGAATGATATACGGGGGGGGGGGGGGGGGGATGCAGCTAAGGGACTGAGCTTCACCTCCCCTTCTCCCTCTAGTGGGGAAGGGAGTAACTGGCTCCCCTAGCACTGAGCCACTGCTCCTCCTGCTGGGGTTGGAAATCCATTCCACCCTTTTGGGGCTACCCTCCTCTCGCCTGCTTGCAAAGGCTTCTGGGAACCGTAGTTCAAGGATTAGCTGCTTCTCTTTGGGACCCCGAGTGCTAGCTTTGTCACAGTATGTGTCTTTGTAAAATATTAGCACACCCCCTGCCAAAATCACAGCTACAATGCAGCAGCATACATTCTCAGCAACTTTGGAGCAGATGTAAATGTATGTGACTGAAATACCCGCCAAGGTGAGTATTTTGCAACCTATGGATGCACTTTGTGACTTCACCCACGCTCCACCCAAACATCCTACACCTGGGTTGTGTATGAGTTATGTGCCTTCATGCCACTGTGTGTATTTTTATGTGTGGGATAATTGTATAAGAGGTATTTTACATGTGCAAGAAATCCTTTCTAAAATTACCCCTTTAAGGAGATGTGGTGATCCTGGCAGTGGCACCAAGCATTGCTGTACCAAGAGTTGTGCGGGTGATACTAATATGAAGAGGTGCAAAAATTGCTCCCAGCCCGCCATCTCCTTTCAGTGGCAGTGGCAAAGTGAGCAGGGCAGGGGGGTGCCAGTGGGCGAGTGACGCAGGGCGCAACTATAGCTTGGTACAGTCCTGCATCCATGTAAAGCTATCTGGGGAATCTATTATTCAGAGGCTATCCCTGCTTTTACAATTTAAGGGGGAAGGGGAGGAAATTAATATATTTAAGTATTTATAAAGTGCTATTTATTCATTTATTTTTATTTCAATGTTTTTACTAACTATGCAAACTTAAGATACAAAATAGACATTGGTAAGAATCTTTCAATTTTATCTTTACCACTACTCTCCCTCACCCCCCCCCCCCCTTTCTCCCCACTAAAGATGGCACATTGTAGAATGATTTCACGTGTACTTGTTCCGGCTCATACATTCAAGTATCTACTATGTGCCACGTGAGTCATTGAATTCCAAATGGTTCCCATGAAGAATTAAGCTTTTTCCCTTGTAACAAATCCAAATCATCAACACTGCGTCTTTCTATCACTAGCAAATTTATCACTAGTACTCTCCATTTCAATAATGAAGGAGGATCCGCCGTCAACCAACTGGATATTCAATGCCGGTCACCGGATATGGCCTGGCATTGAATATCTGGGCTCAGCACTGATCGCGGGAGGCACTCCGGCTACCTCTCGTGGTCTGAATATCGGCACCTTAAGAGTATAATCTCAGCAAATGCTAGAACTTTAGTAGCAAACACATCCACCAATATCCACGGCACTTCATTGTCTTTTAGTATAGTTTTCAAAATGGCCTCAAATACAAAACCTACTATGCGTCCAACTTCTCCGTTATAGGCAGCCAACTCTGGAACGCAATATCCTGACACATCAAAACAACCAATGAACACCTACCCTTCCGAAAGCTGATGAAAACTTACCTCTTCAAACAAGCTTACTCAAACAACCCAACTTAACTCTTGAACTTGAAGTGGAGGAGTGGCCTAGTGGTTAGGGTGGTGGACTTTGGTCCTGAGGAACTGAGTTCGATTCCCACTTCAGGCACAGGCAGCTCCTTGTGACTCTGGGCAAGTCACTTAACCCTCCATTGCCCCATGTAAGCCACATTGAGCCTGCCATGAGTGGGAAAGCGCAGGGTACAAACAAAAAACTTAATTCCTCACCATCAGCACTACCTATAATCCAATCCTCTCCCCCTCCCCCCCCCCCCCCCCAATCTCTTCATACTGTTCTACTCTTTCTAACTTTAACATCTCTTGATACTTTGTACCATACTTTGTTTCATCTATGTGAGACTTTGTACCACACCTTGTAAGCCGCACTGAACCTGCTATTGAGCGGGAAAGAGTGGGGTATAAATGCTATAAATAAATATATTAAAATAACAAAGGGGAGAGGGGACAACTTTGTTGGGTGCCTCTCAATTCAGGGAATGTTTCGGTCCTAGTGCTATTGACCATTGGTGGTGCAGTGGGGTTGTTGTTAAGAACCATCCCTCCAACCCTCTTGAAAATTCAACAGTTTTGACCTGGGGTCTAACACCATAAGCCTTCATTTGCATTACCTGGGGACTTTTACCCCTATTTGACACCCCCACTCACACTCCCTGCTGGTCAAGGTCTGAAATAGGTATTGCCAATCCATTTTATCCAACGTCTTCTCAGCATCAAGGCTTATTAACAAGGGTATGAGTGTTTTGACTATGGGCCATCGCTAGTAAAACGTTTCAGACATTGACAAGTGACTGGCAGCCCTTGACAAATCCTACTTGCTCCTCACCTATCAGAGATGGCAGGTGAATAGTTAGGTAGTCCGGTGAGATTCTAGAAAAAAAAAATTACCTCTACAATAAGTAGAGAGATAGGCCGATATGATTCTGGAAATTGAGGAGGTTTGCCCGGCTTGGGGGATGAGCGTAATCAAGACTTCATTAGCTCTAGGAGGAAATATCCCTTGCTGTAGCATCTCTGAGTAGTACTGCTGCAGAGAGGCACATAATTTAGCCATAAGCAATTTGTATAATCCAGGGGTATAGCTGTCTGATCCTGGTGCTGTGTGATTTTTAGTGCCTTGATAGCTTTTGTATTTATTTTGAGCGCAAAGGAGCACTACGTTGGCATAATGCTTCCGGTGACAAGTGCAGCATGCTCGAGTATTCTAAATAGTCTGAGATAAAGGCAGTAGCATAGCTACTGGAGGCCACAGAGGCCTGGGCCCCCCAAATTGGCTCAGGGGCCCCCAGTTTGGCTGGTGGGGGTCCCCATCCTAATGCATTTGTCCCGTGCTGTCTCACATTGCCTGGCACCCTGTCCTGTTTTCAGGCACTGTGCACGCTTGTTTTAATGAAACTGAGCAGGATAAACACTTTAGCTGATGGGGGTTGGGGACCCCACCAGCCAATGTACCTTCACAGTGGCAGTGGGGGGCAGAAGTGGCGGCAGGAGAGCGGTGGCGGCGGAAAGGTGGTAGCGGCCACGGGGGGGGGGGTCAGAAGTGGCGGCGGGAGGGCAGCGGCGAGGAGGTGGGCCAAAATGGGCCCCCCCCCACCTTGGGCTCTGGCCCCCCTCATGTCGAGGTCTGGCTAAGCCCCTGGATCAAGGGGCCATTGCTTCTAATCTGTACGGAATACATAGTTTGGAAATTGTTTAACAATATATTTGCTATGTCTGTTGTATTATTAATGGTTTCACCTTTAGAATTGGTTAGAGTAGATATGAATCGAGAAGCTTTCCAAGTCATAGTAACATGTGCCAGTAGTTTGCCAGGTTTATTACTAAAGTGATGACATTTATACTTGTGGTAGAGTAACATTTTCTTTGTTTGCTCAAGGCTGAATGCATTTAAGGCTGACTGTGTAACTATTAAAGTGTCTGAGGGAATCTATAGGGCACTGCCCCTTCCCCTTAAAGATACTCCCTCACAGAGTCAGAACCACCTTAGACCTTATAGTCCCACCAAAGAGGAAGTGACACAGGAGGGGTGAAACTAGGGTTACCATATGGCTCCAGAAAAAGGAGGACACACTGATCCAGTCCGGGTTTTGCTTCCATTGAAAGCAATGGAAGTAAAACCCAGACTGGCTCAATGTCCTCCTTTTTCCGGAGCCATATGGTAACCCTAGGTGAAACCAGGAGGATATCTGCCAGGAAGTATAAAAGGCAGGGTCAGAGTTGGGCTAGAGAGATCCAGAAGGAAGCAATGACACCCATCGACATACAACTCCACCACATATGTGTAAACTACAACAAGTAGTCAGGTAGACCTTGGAGACTATATTTTGACCAGAGTACTTGATAGGGTCTACACTGATAACTGGAGAGCCAGGCCAGAGACAAGTAGAGTGTGCCACTGTGCTAAGAGACAGGAATGCATGATAGGACCTTGCAGGGCCACTGGAGGACATTGTCACATTCAATGATTTTGTTTTGAGTTTGCCTACTTCCTCCCTGTGAATTTAACAGACCCCTTGCCCAACACCTTCAATAAATAATATTTGCCTTTACCTGCAACCGCTGTGTGGTCTGTCTTACCTGGGCTCCGGGCCCATCCTCGCTCACGGTACCACATATGGTGGCAGCAATGCTGGGATGAGCTTACCCTGTCAGCAGAGCTGGAATCCTTAGTTTCCGGGGCTCTGGGCCTTGTAGGACTGCCACACTGGAACATTGAGCAAAAGAAGCTAGCTCTGCTCTAGTTAGGGGAGGGGGAGGTATAGTTACTCCCGGACAGGCAGGTTTTTATTTTTGTTCCCTTAGGCAGTGTGTGCTTTGAGGCACTAACATTACAGCAAAAACATTGAAAAGCTACTCCAGGCCTTAGTGGAGGGCCAGCAGCAGCTGCAACAAGTGGTGCAGAGGCAATGGGAACACCAGCAGGCTTCCCAGAGATTCCTAGAAGCCCAGCAGAACGCTTTAACTCAAATGATGCAAGCATTACAGACTTCCAGGTTACACACTCCGGTTCCCATGTTACCAAAGATGGTACTGGAAAACGAACCGGACTATTTCCTAACCAATTTTGAAAGAACCGCCTGCCTGGCTGGTTGACCACAACCATCATGGACAGCTTACTTGGGGAATTTATTGACCGGTAGCAGCCAGACTACTTTTAGTGAGAGTCATCCTCCTGGAAGGGTTCCTTGAAGGGCTACCCCTGTCTATGAAACAGTGGGTGACATGATACCCTAAATTGACCCCAGAGATTACTTTAGAAGTGGCTAAAGCACAACCAGAGTCTGAACTCTACAAAGAAAAGAAGCGAGCTGGGAGTCCTGGGAGGAAAAGAGAAAAAGCTGGATCTGACAATCCGAGGGACCAGAAACCACCTTAAGAACATAAGAACATTAAGTGTTGCCATAGTGGGACAGACCGAAAGTCCATTAAACCCAGTATCCCATTTCCAACAGTGGCCAATCCAGGTTACAAGTACCTGGCAAGATCTCCAAAACAGTAAAATAGATTTTATGCTGCTTATCCTAGAAATAAGCAGTGGATTTTCTCCAAGCCCATCTTAATAATGGCTTATAGACTTTTAGGAAGTTATCCAAACCTTTTATAAACCCTGCTAAGATAACTGCTTTTACCACATTCTCTGGCAACAAATTCCAGAGATAAATTACACTTTGAGTGAAGAAGTATTTTCTATGATTTTTTTTTTAATTTACTATTTAATAGCTTCATTGAGTGCCCCCTAGTCCTAGTATTTTTGGAAAGAGTAAACAAGCAATTCATGTCCACCCATTCCATACCACTCATTATTGTATAGACCTCTATCATATCTCCACTCATCCATCTCTTCTCCAAGCTGAAGAGCCCTAACTGCTTTAACCTTTCCTCAAAGGGAAGTGGTCCCATCCCCTTTATCATTTTTGTCGCCCTTCTCTGTACCTTTTCTAATTCCACTATATCTTTTTTGAGATGTGGTGACCAGAACTGCATGGTGCGATACAAAGGCATTATAACATTCTCATTTTTGCTTCCATTCCTTCCCTAATAATACCTAACATTCTATTTGATTTCTTAGAGCTGAGGGTTTCAAAGTATCATCAACGATAACACCTAGATCCTTTTCCTGAGCGGTGGTTCCTAATGTGGAATCTTGCATCACATAGCTATAGTTTGGGTTCCTCTTTCCCACATGCATCACTTTGCACCTGCTCACATTAAATGTCATCTGTCATTTGGATGCCCAGTCTTCCAGTCTCGTAAGGTCCTCTTGCAATTTTTCACAATCCTCTTGTGATTTAACAACTTTGAATAACTTTGTGTCATCAGCAAATGTAATTACCTCACTAGTTATTCCCATCTCTAGATCACTTATAAATATGTTTAAAAAAGCAGCGGTCCCAGCATAGACCTCTGGGGGACCCCACTATCTACCCTTCTCCATTGAGAATACTGACCATTTAACCCTACTCTCTGTTTTCTATCCTTTTAACCAGTTTTTAATCCACAATAAGACATTACCTCCTATCCCATGAATATCTAATTTCCTCAGGAGTCTATCATGATTTACTTTGTCAAATGCCTTTTGAAAATCCAGATACATAATATCAACCGGCTCACCATTATCCACATGTTTGTTCACCCCTTCAAAGAAATGTAGCAGATTGTTAAGGCAAGATTTCCCTTCACTAAATCCATGTTGGTTTTGTCTCATTAACTCATGATTATGTATATGCTCTGTAATTTTGTTCTTTATAATAGTCTCTATCATTTTGCCTGGCACCGATGTCAGGCTCACCAGTCTATAATTTCCCAGATCACCTCTGGAACCCTTTTTAAAAATTGGTGTTACATTGGGCACCCTCCAATCTTCTGGTACCATGCTTGATTTTAAAAATAAATTACATAGTACTAACTATAGTTCTACAAATTCATTTTTTAAAATTCTATCAGTACTCTGCGATGTATACTACCCAGTCCAGGCAATTTGCTGCTCTTCAATTTGTCAAACTGTCCCATTACATCTTCCAGGTTACAGAGCTTTGATTCAATTTATCTGACTCATCAGTATTAAATACCATTTCTTGCATTGGTATCTCTCCCACATCTTCCTTGGTGAAGAGTGAAGCAAGGAATTCATTTTAATCTCTCCACTATGGCCTTGTCTTCCCTGAGTGCCCCTTTTACCCCTTTGTCATATAGCGGTCCAACTGATTCTTTTTCTGGCTTCTTGCTTCTAATATACCTAAAAAAGCTTTTACTATGTGTTTTTGTCTCCAATATAATCTTCTTTTCAAAGTCTCTCTTTGCCTTCCTTACCAGCGCTTTGCATTTGACTTGCCACTCCTTATGCTGTTTCTTACTATTTTCAGTCAGATCCTTCTTCCATTTTCTGAAGGATTTTCTTTTCACTCTAATAGCTTCCTTCACCTCACTTTTTAACCATGCCAGCTGTTGAGAAATACTCAACCAACTGCAGTTGAACTATAAATGGACTATGACATTGGCCTATATACATGGTGACCAGAGGCAGTATCCTACAGCTCAAGTATTCTTTTAAAACACCCTTAGGGCAAGCTCAGCTGGAAGTAGCAGTCTAGCCTTGGCTACCCTACCCAGTAGCCCTGGGTCATAATTTTCCAAACTTTGTAGCCATCAAGGCCCAGCTGATTACTGGCCCACAGAAGGAAAAGGAGTCCTTCCTGCTGGAGGACTCCAACTTGTATACTGAGCGCCCAAAACTACCTAAACCCCACCATCAGTGGCAGTTGGAGAAATTGTGTCGCTCTCTGAATTTAGGAGCTGCAATGGATGGAGAGCTGAAGCCGGGAGAAGACGGTAGTCCGGACAACCCCAGACCCTTTAGATAGTCTACCCAAATGGAGTAGTGAAGGAACCACAGGGAACTTTAAAAAAGCCCAGTCGGAGAATGAGTCCTGTAGAGCAGCACGAGATAAGGGTTAGGAATCCTGTGAACAACCCGTCTTTCATAATAAAGAATGACTTGTATAGAGTGGCTAAGGGAACCCTGGAGGGGGGAGAGGTAGAGCAACTGTTAGTCTCTCATAGGCAGGTCATGCAATTAGCCCCCAGTCATCTGTTAGGAGGTCACTTGGGGGAGGAGAAAACCCAGGAACAGATTTTAACCCGGTTTTTCTGGCTGGGCATATTCAAGCAAGTAGCGCTGTTTTGTCAGTCCTGCCCAACCTGCCTGCTGAGTAGTCCTGCAAAGGTTCCACTTGTCCCTCTTGTGCCCATTCCCATTGTCAACACCCCATTTTCGACAGTGGCTATAGACTTTGTGGAGCCACTTAAATGCACCACCCATGGCAACAAATATATTCTGGTTAATTTGGATTATGTCACTTGCTACCCAGAGGCCATTGCCTTGTGTAATATGAAAATCATCACCATGGCCAATGCTCTGTGGGAAATCTTCCCCCACATGGGGATTCCTACTGAAATCCTGACTGACCAAGGCACCATTTTTATATCTAGAGTCATAGGCTAGTGTGTGCCCTGCTTAAAGTAAAGACCTTGCAGACATCAGTTTATCATTCATAAACAGATGGTCGACTCTCAAGCAAATGCTGAGGAAGTTTGTGGCTGAAGACAGGAAAAACTGGGATACTGTACTCCCGCATGTAATGCTTGCTGTCCGGGAGGTGCCCCAGACTTTGACAGGATTTTCTCTATTTGAATTGTTATGAGTGAAGACCTAGAAGAATCATGGATATGGTTCAGGAAGCTTTGGATGAGGAGCCTAGCCAGTGAAGGAACTTGGCCGAATACATGCTCACCATGCAGAAGAAGCTGAAGAAAGCAGGTGAGGCAGCCAAACTCTGCTTGGAGAAGGCTCAGGTGGGTCAAGCCCTAGACTATAACCATGAGGCAGTGCAGAGAACCTTCCAGCCACAGTCTTAGTCCTCCTGCCGTCCTCATAAAGTAAACTATTATACAAATGGCAAGGACCTTATATATTACTAACCCGCCTCCTGCAGAAGAAAGTCCTGGAGAAGGTACATTGGACATTGGAATTGGATACTGCTTTCCAGACCCTGAAGAAGAACATCTGTTCAGAACCAATGCTGGTCAGCCCAAACTTCAACTGGCCTTTTGTGGTGCAGATGGATGCATCGGAGGTCGAGCTTGGGGCCATCCTGGCCCAAGAAATGGATGGCAAAGAACACCCTGTGGCCTACATTAGCTGTAAGCTATTTTCTAGCAAGAGGAACTATGCTGTGATGGAGAAGGAAGTTCTAATTATCAAGTGGGCCTTGGAGACATTCCAGTATTATCTGCTGGGATGACATTTATTGCTCATCACGGACCACACATCCCTCAAGTGGATGGCTCGCCTTCTTCCTTCCTATGAATTAAACAGGACCCCTTGCCCAACATCTTCAATAAATATTATTTGCCTTTACCTGCAACCACTGTGCGGACTCCAGGCCTGCCCTTGCTCACAGTACCACAGTGTCATTAACTGCTAGTTTAGGGCTAGTAATGTAGTTTTGTTTGGCTATAGTAATATACCCTGTGAGATTTGTTTTGATCACCCTGCAATACTACTTTTCATGTTTCCCAAAAGAGTAAGTGTTCTGTAACATGTTGAGAATGAAATTCTATGTATTCAGACCACTTTTTCTATAAGTATTGCTGGAAGTGTATGTCATCATGCAAATGAGCTGGAAATCTCTATCTCCTGACTTGGCAAATGATGAATCTGTTGTTAAGTCTACTCATATAATTGTGTGGTCGGAAATCTCCATGGGCCCGATTTCAGATTTATTAACTAAAGGGAATAAAATTTGAAAGAGTAAAATATAGTCAATTCTCGAAAGAGGCCTGTGAGCCCAGGGCCGGTGTATATAGTCTTGCTCTATGGGATGAAGTAAATGCCACAGGTCTACCATGCCTAGGGAGGAACACAAATATTGTATGTCCTTACTCCCACCCATTTCTACAGAAGGTTGTCTAGTTGATTTATCAAGCCTTGCATCTACAACCCGATTAAAGTCACCTATCAACACAAGCAGTATGGACATATCTGTCATTTATTTATTTTATTTATTTATTGCATTTGTATCCCACATTTTCCCACCTCTTTGCAGGCTCAATGTGGCTTACAATACATCATGAATAGTGGAAATATATAATAAAATAGACATTTAGTATTATGGAAGGATCTTGGGTACCATGATAATGCAAAAGCATGATATTAGTATAACTAGCAAATATTATAAGACAATACTGGATATATGTGGGGAGTTCACATTTGTTGATCTTTGTGGTATGCCTTGTCATACCTAATTGCATGTTCGTAGGTATTAGGGGCATAGACCACCAGGAGATATAATTCTTGCCCTTTCAAATTAATTCTCAAAAAAATATATCTGTCATAAGTATCTTTGGAAACCAACTTAATTTGACATTGTATGTTTTTCTGAATCAGAACTGCTAAACGTCCTCCCCAATCTTTTGAAGCAGAATAGAACAAGTCACCCACTCACCCCTTTTAGAGCTCTTGACTTGTGAACTTAGTTTCCTGCAGGCCCACTATGTCTGCCTTGTGGTACTTCAACAAAGACAATATTTTACTTCACTTTACATGAGGAGTTGAAATCCCTAATACATTCCAAGATAATTTGTTTACTCATTCACTCTGGGCTTAAGGGTCTGATGTTGCAAGTTAGATGGGAACCATGAGAAAATCTCTCCAGCTGCCCAGCCTTCACTTGGTGACAATATGATAAAACGATACTGAGATAAGTTTGCTTATTCACTAACTCTATTAATAAGCCACCAGTAAGGTAGCAAAGAACACTTTTGTGAGACAAGCCAAGCACAGAACAGCAAAAACATAATACCAATTATGCATCCCAGAGCATATCCACCCTGAATCCCATCTCCGTTCCCCCTTCCTCCCCCTTTATTTGCATATTTTTGGCCACCCTCGGTATATCTCTCAAGGAAAGACGAACGATCACATGTTAACATGTCATGAGGCCCCCCTTCCACTTTCCAATAATCTTCATACGAACCATAGAAACAATTTAAACTCATAATATACCCTTCACAAGTTTACACAATAATATGCAATACTGTGGAAACGAATGTAATGCAAATTACAAGCAAGGATACTAATGGAACCTAATACTGTAAGATTAACCTAAAGTACACCATGTAAAGCACATTGCCTAATGACATAAGACCATAAGAACATAAGAATAGCCATACTGAGTCAGACCAATGGTCCATCCAGCCCAGTATCCTGTTTCCAACTGTGGCCAGTCCAGGTCACACGTACCTGGCAGAAACCCAAATAATAGCAATATTTCAATGGTTTCCCATGTCTGTCTCAATAGCAGACTATGGGCTTATCCTCCAGGAACTTGTCCAAACCTTTTTTAAACCCAGATACGCTAACCTCTGTAACCTCTGACAAAGAGTTCCAGAGCTTAACTATTCACTGAATGAAAAAAAAGTTCCTCTTATTTGTTTTAAAAATATTTCCGTGTAACTTCATTGAGTGTGCCCTAGTCTTTATACTTTTTGAAAGAGTAAAAAAATTGATTTACTTCTAATCGTTCTACACCACTAAGGATTTTGTAGACCTCATTCATATCTCCCCTCAGCTGTCTCTGTTTCAAGCTGAAGAGCCCTAAACTCTTTAGCCTTTCTCATATGAGAGGAGTTCCATCTCCTTTAGCATTTTGGTTGCCTATTGAACCTTTTCTAACTCCAATATATCTTCTTTGAGATACGGGGACCAGAACTGAACACAGTACTCAAGGTGAGTTCACACCATGGAGCAATACAGAGGCATTATAATATTCTTGGTCTTATTTAACATTCCTTTCCCAATAATTCCTAGCATCCTGACTTGGGATGTCAGCTGACAATGTTGAAATAAGTGACCATCGGACAGTGTCTGTAGCTTCCATCAGGGCGTTGAGAAAAATTGATCCATTCTGTGGCCTTTGTGGCTGACTCAAATGTAGCCCAATGACCTTCATGATGTATTTTAAGAAGCACTGGGTAAAGCAGCATAAATCTTATGCGTCGTTCAATTTGAGGGTCTTTTATTTATTTATTTATTTATTTATTGCATTTGTACCCCACATTATCCCACCTTTTTGCAGGCTCAATGTGGCTTACAGAGTGTTGTTATGATGTAGTCATTACATGATCTTAGATACAGTCGATAATAGGCTGAAGGTAGGTGATTTAGATGCAAGGTGCTAGGTAAGGTATTGTGAGAGGTGTTTTTTGATGCACCTGAGTAGTTTGAGGAATGATTTATTAAGGATGTCTTTTGTAGGATTTGTTGAAGAGATGCGTCTTCAAAGATTTGCGAAAGCTGGTAAGATTGTCCATAGTTGTCAGGGCCATGGGTAATGCGTTCCATATTTGTGTGCTTTTATACGCAAAAGTAGTAGTGTATGACTGTTTGTATTTAATTCCTTTACAGCTGGGGAAGTTCAGATTAAGGAATTTGCAGGCCGATCTTTTGGCGTTTCTAGGCGGTAGGTCCACTAGGTTTAACATATAGAGTGGGGCATCTGCGTGGATGATTTTGTGGACGGTTGTGCAGATCTTGAACTCAATTCGTTCCTTGAGTGGTAGCCAATGTAGTTTCTCTCTTAGAGGTTTCGCCCTTTCGTATTTAGTTTTTCCAAAGATGAGTCTGGCTGCGGTGTTCTGGGCTGTTTGGAGTTTTTTAATGGTCTGTTCTTTACAGCTTGCGTACAAAGTGTTACAGTAGTCCAGATGACTTATCACTAATGACTGTACTAGGGTACGGAAGATGTTTCTTGGGAAAAAAGGTTTTATTCTTTTGAGTTTCCACATCGAGTAGAACATTTTTTTTGTTATATTCTTCACGTGGGTATCGAGTGTGAGGTATCGATCAATAGTGACTCCAAGAATTTTCAGATTTTCTGAGATAGGAAGTGTGCAGTATGGTGTGGTTATGGTAGGGTAGTTGTTTGTGTTTTATTGGGAAGTGAGAACTAGACATTGAGTTTTTTCTGCGTTCAGTTTTATCTGGAATGAGTGCATGATTTGGAGGCTCTGGTTGATCTCGTTGGTTATTTCGTTTAGGTTACTTTTGAACGGGATGTGGATCGTGACATCATCCGCATATATGTAGGGGTTAAGGTTCTGATTAGCTAGAAGTTTGGCTAGTGGTATCATCATAAGGTTGAAAATAGTTGGCGAAAGGGGGGATCCCTGAGGAACTCCACATTCCGGTATCCAAGGTGGTGATCTGTCATTATTCGTTGTTACTTGGTAGGATCTGGTGGTGAGGAATCCTTTGAACCATTTTACTAAGGTGCACTAACATTTTTAGTGCATGCTAAAAATAGGCATGCACTAAACGCTAGAGATGCCCATAGGAATACATTGACGTCTCTAGAATTTAGCGTCCACCTATTTTTAGTGTGCGCTAAAAAACACTAGCATGCCTTAGTAAAAGACCCCATTAGTTTGGTGCAGATCAGTGTAAATGCTTTGTGTCTGTCCGTAAGGGCAGCTGAGTAATCCTGAAAGATGCGAATCAGGGATATCCTCATACATAGTAACATAGTAGATGACAGCAGATAAAGACCTGTAAGGTCCATCCAGTCTGCTGAACAAGATAAACTCATAGTATAAGGTATGATACACATACTTGATCCTGATTTGTCTTTGCTATTTTCAGGGCACAGACTGTACAAGTCTGCCCAGCACTGGTCTTGTTCTCCAGTTATGGAAGTTGAATCTGTCCAGCCACGATCAGGGCACAGACCATAGAAGCCTGTCCAGCACTGGCTTCGCTTCCCAATTACTGGTGTTGCCATCTAATCACTGCTAAGCTTGTTTTGTTCCATGCCTTCTATACAGGATTCCTTTGTGTTTAGCCCACTCATTTTCAAATTCCATTACCACTTTCATCTCCACCACCTCCTGTGGGAGGGCATTCCAGGTATCTACCACCCTCTCTATGAAAAAGTACTTCCTGACATTATTCCTGAGTCGGCCTCCCCACAACCTCAATTCAAGTCCTATAGTTCTACCACCTTCCTGTTTCTGGAAAAGGTTTGTTTGTACATTAATACCTTTCAAATATTTGAACATCTGTATCGTATCACCCCTGTCTCTCCTTTTCTCCAGGGTATACGTGTTCAGGTTCTCAAGCAGTGGCGTAGCCAGACTGCCAATTTTGGGTGGGCCTGAACCCAAAGTGGGTGGGCACAAACTTTTCTCTCTACCCCCCCCCCCCCCCCCAGCAAAATTTAGTCACACTCAGATGCATTTGTCACACAGGGTAAAGTGCTGCTTTTCAGTGCATCCAATTTCAGACAATTTATTTAATAGCCTAATCCTTTTCAGTGAGCTTTCAGAGGCCAAAACCTCCTGCCTCAGGTCAGTATAATGCTGTTACGGTATCCTCTCCTGACCTAAGGAAGGAAGTATTGGTCTCTGAAACTTTATTAACACCATATTACTTTATCCTAAATTAAAAATAAAATTATTTTCTTTACCTTTGTTGTATGGCCATTTACTTTTTCTCATTGTGTTTCTAGATTCTGCTTTCCTAGTTTTTCGCTTAACTCTTCTGCCAGGGTTTCCTGGCCATTTGTCATTTTTCTCTCCTTTTTCTTTGCTTTCTTCAATATTTTTCTGCCTCTCTCTGTGCCCAGATTTAATTCATTCTTACTATCCATTCTTTAATTTCCTTCATCTACTTATGGCTTTTCATCTTTTTCTCACCCTTGTTCTCCCCATGCCCCTTCCTCTTATTCTCCAATCTTTCACTACTCCCCCTTTCCATGCAGCAGCTCTCCTCTTTCTCTCCCCATCCTTCCAGTGTCTCCCCTCTCTCTCCCCATCCTTCCAATAGTCTCCCCTCTTTCTTTCTGCATCCTTTCATCGTGTCACCTCTTTCTCCCTACCCTTCCATCCAGCGTCTTCCCTCTTTATCTCCCCATCCTTCTACCCATCTACCCTCTCTCCTGATCCTTCCATCTAATGTCTCTCTCTCCCTCCTTCTAACCAGTGTCTATCTCTCTACCCTTTTCTGTTCAGTGTCCCTTCTCTCTCCACATCCTTCCAGTCTCTCCCCTTTTTCTCTGCATCCTTTCATCCATCTCCCCTCTTTCTCTGCCATCCTTCCATCTGTTTTCCCTCTTTCTCTGCCATCCTCCCATCTGTTTTCCCTCTTTCTCTCCCCATCCTTCCATTTCCCTCTTTCTCTGCCATCCTGCCATCTGTTTTCCCTCTTTCTCTCCCCATCCTTCCATTTTCCCTCTTTCTCCCCATCCTGCCATCTGTTTTCCCTCTTTCTCTCCCCATCCTTCCATTTTCCCTCTTTCTCTGCCATCCTCCCATCTGTTTTCCCTCTTTCTCTCCCCATCCTTCCATTTTCCCTCTTTCTCTGCCATCCTCCCATCTGTTTTCCCTCTTTCTCTCCCCATCCTTCCATTTTCCCTCTTTCTCCCCATCCTGCCATCCATTTTCCCTCTCCCGATTCAGGCCCACCAGCCCCAGCTCCCATTGCCGGCCACTGCTGCTTTTCCTGATGAGCAGCAGGGCCGGCGCTACAAAAAGAAGAAGCGCTCAGCTGACTGAGCTGAGCGCCAACGCAAATGACGACTCACTCGACGAGAAAAAATGTTTTTTTAAAAAAGCGGCACCGCAGGCAGCCTCGAAGCATTGGCTGCTGGCTCTGCAGGCTCCGCCCGTCTCTTACGTCACTGCCCCTGGAGCACCCAGGCCCACCTGTAGCTACGCCCCTGTCAAGTCTCTCCTCATATGTCTTGTGACGCAAGTCCCATAGCATTTTGGTTGCTTTTCTCTGAACCACTTCAAGTCTTTTTTCGTCCTTAGCAAGATATGGCCTCCAAAACTGAATACAATAGTCCAAGTGGGGCCTCACCAATGACTTGTACAGGGGCATCAACACCTTCTTTCTTCTGCTGGTTATGCCCCTTTCTATGCAGCCCAGCATCCTTCTGGCTGTGGCCACCACCTTGTCACATTATTTTGTCACCTTGAGAACCTTGGAAACCATCATCCCAAGGTCTGAGCTGTGCTTATCAATCTCTCTCCTCCTATCTGGTACATCTCCTTTGGACTTCTGCATCCCAAGTGCATCGCTCTGCACTTCTTGGCATTAAATTTTAACTGCCCTGCTCTCCAAGAAGAGATGGAAATCACCAAATCAGCATGTCATATCGCACTTCATCTTTCTTTTGTTTATACTGGCGCAGCAGTTCTGTTTTTTGCACATAGTTATAAATTTAGCAATTATCGCCTGCAGTCGTGTGTCTCCCTCACGCTTTCAGCCTAAGAGATGTGCATTCTCCAGACAACTGGGCCCCATGCTGCTTGCCTGAAGGAAAGTTGCCACTATCCAGTTTTCTAATACAAAGAGCAGCCATTGCACTGGGACAGTTTCCGGGAAACCTACAAAACAGGTTATCCCATCTTGAGTTTTCCAAATCATCGAGTTTGGCTCCATGTGCATTCTTTAGTTTAGTCAATGCAGACAAATCAGATTGAATGGACGACATGCTATCTTCCACGTTGGACCCTCTGCTTTCCAGTTCTCCAAACCTCTTCAAGATATCCATTATTATTGGGTGTCCCTTGCTTGCTGCAATCTTTGTCCTTTTTCTAAGCTTTCTCTACCATGTGATCAGCCATTTTGGTCACAAATTTGTCCATATAATATTCCTCACCTGTTGCAGCCTACTACTCACTGAATAGCTGAATTTAAAGGGCAGATGCTGGTAGATGACTGGGGTAGGGTTACCATATGACTCCAGAAAAAGGAGATCAGATTGAGCCAGTCTGGGTTTTACTTCCATTGCTTTCAATGGAAGCAAAACCCAGACTGGATCAATGTGTCCTTCTTTTTCTGGAGCCATATGGTAACCCTAACTGGGGGGAGGGGGCAGGAGGCAGAGCAGCTCAAGTCAGATACAACCTTCACTGCTCACAGTATCACATGATCTCTCTTATTCATTTATTTTATTCAGTTTGTACCCACCTATCCACCAAGACCTCTGGGTGATTAATGTATGAGGTTAAACAAATTATTAGAATTTCCTGCCCAGAGCATTTTACAATCTGAAATTCTGCTTAGGAAGGTCACATGATTTGTTCAAGGTCACACAGTGAGTGGTGAATAAGGAAATCAAATGGAGGTCTCTACAGCTGCAGGTACATCATCAGCCCAGACAGGAAACGGGCCTATAATCAAAACCAGAGTATTGACTATCACTATGAGAAGACTCAGAACTCTTGAACCAAAATCTTCTTTAATGCAGTAATTAAACAAGGAGAAACAACTTACCGTTCAGATGTGCTGGACAAGAGTTTTGCCTTGCAAACTGGGGATCTGTTCTCAAACAACTCTCTTTCCATGCAAAAGAGGCTGGGAAACTTTCAGCAACATGCTGAGTAGTAATGCTGTTTATACTTTATATTCGTGAAATCTTGATAGAATCACAGTAGCTTGAAGGGATCATAGAGAAAAATACAGCATAAGCAGTTTCAGTTCACAGAGGAAATATGCTGCAGATTGACATTTACAGACCTGATGGAGAGAGAAAGGGGGAGCACAAGTTGCCGAGCAAGCTTAGGGAGTCTTTTTCTAAAGATTAGCTCGAGTTATCTGCAGCATGACCCATAGGAATAAAATGGGCTCTGCTGTAGATAACACCAGCTAATCTTTAGTAAAAGACACCATTAGTGAACAAGGCAAGCCAATAAAAAGAGTCCCATAAGACAGGGACATGTGCTCTGAAAAAAGCCTATTACAGGGAACTACAGGTTTACAGGGATTTGTACTCCTGTTTTATAATCCTGTCATCTGCCTCCATGCAAATGGGGGGACAGAAAGCTCAAATCATAATTCATGCCAATTAAGTGTTTGTTAACTCCAATAATTAAATCATTGGAGCCCATTAACTAACTATTATGGTGCCAATCTGGGATCTGCGTCCAATTTTGGGTGCCCAAGTTTGGGAAATCTTTATAGAATCCAGGAGATAATCTATATCTATAAGTGCTGCATATCAGTCATTGCATGTGTAGATGTGCAGCCTCTTTTTAGATAGAATGTACACATCTGAATTGAGATGTCAAGCTCAGGATGTGAATATGACTTTGCAGGGAGATTTGGAAACATAAAGCTTGGGATAGAAGAGAATTTGTAGGTTTATTGATAAGAATCTGTATTATTTTCATTAAACAAAGAAGATAGTAGTTAGTAACTTGTTTAAATAGTCTAACATTCCTTTTCCCTTAGTTTAACTGTTAGAGCCTTAGAGCAGTTTAAAAAAAAAGTAAGTATTATCAGGCCAACATCATTTCACCCTAATTTAGTCTTCATTCCCGCTCAACTTGGGCATATCTCTTAGTTTATAACCAATCATTCCAATTAAGAAGAAAAAAGAGAAATTTGACACCACAGGTTATTTTACATAAAAACATATGAATAGCCATATTGGGTCAATGATCGATCTAGCCCAGTATCCTGTTTCCAACAGTGGCCAAAACCAGGTTACAAGTACCTGGCAGAAACCCAAATAGTAGCAATATTCCATGTTACCAATCCCAGGGCAAGCAGTGGTTTTCCCCATGTCTATCTCAACAGCAGACTATGGACTTTTCCTCCATGAACTTGTCCAAACCTGTTTTAAACCCAGATACCACTAACAGTTATTACCACATCCTCTGGCAACAAGTTCCAGAGCTTAACTATTCATTGAGTGAAAAAAATATTTATCCTATTTGTTTTAAAAGTATTTCCATGTAACTTCCTTGAATATCCCCTAGAGTAGACCACGTACTTTTTGAGAGTAAAAAAATTGATTCACTTTTACCCATTCTACATCACTCAGGATTTTGCAGACCTCTATCATATCCCTCCTCATCCATCTCTTTGTCGCGCTCACATTTATGTTTCCTACCTCGGCGCAGGCAGCGTCTTCAGGTGATGACTGTGTATTATATTGTATTGCATTGCCCTCTGATGTAATATATTGTCTTGTTACTATGCCTCTAGTACACACACCTAAGCCATTAGGATGAAACAATGTTAGCAAAGTTTGGGTGGGTATGCGATCTGCAATGAGAAATTTTGCCTGAATTGGTTATGTATGCAGGAAGAGCATGGTTTTTTTTGCTTGAGGTATGGAGGTTGGAGGGGTAGGGGGTGTCCTCGCTTCCT
This sequence comes from Microcaecilia unicolor, assembly GCF_901765095.1. Taxonomy (NCBI): domain Eukaryota; kingdom Metazoa; phylum Chordata; class Amphibia; order Gymnophiona; family Siphonopidae; genus Microcaecilia; species Microcaecilia unicolor. The sequence goes on along the minus strand of NC_044033.1, from coordinate 191,924,196 downwards.
CTCAAAGGTTCTTAATATGCCCGAAAGGAGAGGGTATGAGCCTGAGGGGGAGTCAAGCGGATAGGAGGAGGTTAACGAGGAGGACGGGAGGAGGGGGTTTGTCAGTTTAACTGGGTTTGCAGAGGGGGCACAGTTGGGGAGGGTAGAATATGGAAGTTTGAAAGGGGAAATGTTTAGGGAATTATGTGTACAGGCAGGGGATTTGGGAAGGGGATACAAGATACCATACTCTTGTGATAGGATGTGCTAGGCTGTCGTTTAATTGTTGGCTTCATGGGTGACCTTAAAATAGTTTCCCTGACTGTTCAGGAGCTAAACTCACCTTATAAGAAGCAATCTCTTTTTAAAGAGCTTTCGAGATTGTCAGCCTCTATCTGTCTTTTACAAGAGACACACTTGTTAAAGCATCATCAGCATCCATTGCGCCATAGGGGGTATCCTCTACAATTTTTTGCTTCCCATCCCTCAATGAAAAAACAGGGGGTGGGTATTTTAATATCTAGTTCACTCCATCTAGTAATACAACAGGTTCAGAGCGACCCCCATGGCCGTTTTTGAGCTGTGCAATTGGCCATTCAAGGGACCACTTGTAATTTAGTCTCCATTTATGCTCCAAACATCCTTTTATGTGAGATTGGAGCAGACTTTGATGCAATGGCCTAATGGGATATGGATTTTGGGAGGTGATTTTAATGTGACTTTGCATCTCAAATTAGATTGGTCAGCTCAACTGCTGTATAAGCAGTCAAATAGGAAAGCCTTGCAGGCAATGGTGGAGCGCATAGGCCATGTTGACACATGGCGATATTTTCATAAAATTAGTAGAACCTTTACTTATTACTATGTGGCACACGCCTCCTTCTCATGTATAGACTATTGTTTTTTTATAAAAATTTTCTTACTAACGTGGAACAAGTGGAAATAGACACCATAGTATGGTCGGACCATACTCCCATCTGGGTTAAGTATAAGGGATCCTGTGTAGACCGGAGATTATGTTTATGGAGGTTGAATGAAGCTCCGTTGGATGAGGATTTGTGGTGCAGGATCTTTTTAGAGAGAGGCCTCTTTTTCTTCAAGACAACATGGAGTCAGAGATATCCCTGGGTATTATTTGGAATAGTTTAAAAGCTTTTGTGTGAGGCCATTGTATAATGTGGGCTAGTAAGCTGAAGGAGGAGAGGGAGAGTTGGGATAGAGATATTAGACAGCAACTGTTAAGGCTGGAGAGTCAGTGCATCCAGCATCCTACCCTTGATTTGGTGAGACAAATCCATTATCTCCGTCAGTCTCTGAATACTTTGTGGACAGACAAGGTAGTTTTTACTCTAAACAAAGCACGGCAGGTGTACTTTGAAGAGGGTAACCTGGCCAGTAAATTATTGGCCTCTCAGTTGAAGAGACAGCAGATGCAGATGCAAGTCATGTCTCTTTGCGATGTTGACGGTACAGAATATTTTCAACCTGCAGAGTTAAGAGCCTGTTTCTCACATTTTTACTTACAGTTGTGTACATCTGAGACACAAGTTTCCCCAAGTGCCATAAAAGGTTATTTGGGCACAGTGGAGTTGGCTTGTTTGGCTGAGGATCAACAAGAGAGTCTAGAGCAGAAGACATAGGTTGAGGAGGTTAATACAGCCATCCGCTTGTTGAAGCCAGGAAAGTCTCCTGGTTTGGATGGTTTTACTGCTAAATTTAATAAGAAATTTAAGGGGATAATAGCTCCTTTGTTGACTCAAGTTTTTAATCGGGTACTGGAGGGTGTTCGCTTGCTTCCATCTATGATGGAGGCGGGTATCACTGTATTACCTAAACCAGGGAAAGACCCTAAGCAATGTGGATCTTATCCCATTTCCCTCCTCAACCTGGATGTTAAATTATTAGCTAGTGTTCTCGCAAAACGACTGAACAGCCATATTTCTAGCCTTCATGAGGACCAATGTGGATTTATTCCTCAGCGCACAACGGGGGACAATGTTCACAGGGCTATTCATAGTGCTTTTTTCGTGCCGGTACGCACCGGTACAGTGTACCGGCACCTTTTTCCTGAGGTCCCGCTCCCTTCTGTTCCTGCTTTTGATTACCTACCCAAAGTCACGATTCTCCTCTTTCCCCTGCCCCCCCCCCCATGTCCCTTTCATCTTCTTCAAATGGTTTCCCCGTTGCATTTTTATCTATTGTAAACCAAGGGTAAATTTCTTTATCCTCATAATCTTTTTCATCTCTCTGTAGTTTTTTTATTTTTAGTTTCTGTAGATCTGACCTAAACTGCTCAATTTTATACCTCAGATCATTATGAGGCATATTTTCAAAGCACTTTGGGAGGCTATGTTCCATAGGTTTCTATGGAACTTTGGGAGGCTAAGTGCTTTGAAAATGAGCCTCCCATGTTGTCTTTGAAAACAGTCTATTGTTTATTTGCTCTTCAGTGCTTCAGTGATCATTTCTACCTCTGCTCTAATAGTTTAAGAAATCTCCCTGGTTTTGTCCTTAAGCAAAACCATGAGATTCAGTGAGCATTTATTTAAAACGCCCGCCCATTGTTGTAAGAAAGTTTCATCGTCAGAAAATTTTCAGAATGGTGAAATCTGAACTACATGGGGCTACCCTCATAGAGTATTGTAAGAAAGAAATAACACAAGAGGTCTGTGTATTGCTAAAGTGCCCAAATTTTCACCATTCGCTTAACTGTATTGAATAAAGCTCACCAAGACATAATAGGGCTTTCCAAATGATCTAGTTGCAATAAGGAGGCTCCTTTCAGGATGTCTGATATATGTTCCATTGAAAAAGTATGTCCAGATTCTCAAGACTGGGATGCCATCTTCAGTCCAGGGTAATTAGAATCCTCTATCTAATTCAACTCGATTTTTTGAAAGTCTTTAGAAGAAGGTATTTATTTTCCTTTATCATTTTCACTCTTTGTATTTCTTTATTGTACTTCATTACTGTTCCAGCTGGTGGGGTTTATGCAGACCTTGGATTTAGAGGACAATTTTGAAGGAAGTTAAGCAATGCATTGTCTCACCAATGAACACTGGTTCTGTATTGTATTCTTTTTGGTGTTGGAAAATCAATAAACATACATTTTTTTTTTTATTAGACATTTCGCTAACAGAAGGAAGTCTTTAATTCACAGTCTGGTCCATGGCTAAAGAAAATATCACAGTCAATGTTGCAGGCACAACATCTGCCTCCATTGAAGTTTGTAGAATTTGTGAAATATCCATCAGCCGAGACTTGAGAAGCTAAGAAAATAAGAACATACGCATTGCAGTACTAGGACAGTTTGATGGTCCATCAAGCCCAGTATCCTGTTTCCAACAGTGATCAATCCAGGTCACAAGTACCTGGCAACATCCCAAAAAAGTAAAACAGATTTTATGCTGCTTATCCTAGAAATAAGCAGTGGATTTTTCCAAGTACATCTTAATAATGGCTTATGAACTTTTCTTTTAGGAAATTATCCAAACCTATTTTAAACCCTGCTAAGCTAACTGCTTTTACCACAGTCCTTGGCAACAAATTCCAGAGTTTAATTACACATGAGTGAAAAAATATTTTCTCTGATTTGTTTTAAATTTACAGCTTCATTGCATGTCCTCTCCTTGTATTTTTGAAAGGAGTAAATAAGCGATTCATGTCTACCTGTTCCACTCCACTCAGTATTTTATAGACCTCTATCATATCTCCCCACAGCCGTCTCTTCTTCAAGCTGAAGAGTCCTAGGGTGCTCATTTTCAAAACACTTAGACTTACAAAGTTACATAGGTTACTATTGGGCTCATCTTCGAAAGAGAAGGACGCCCATCTTTCGACATAAATCAGAAGATGGACGTTCTTCTCCCAGGGTCGTCCAAATCGGTATAATCGAAACCCGATTTTGGACGTCCCCAACTGCCTTCCGTCGCAGGGACGGCCAAAGTTCAAAGGTGCATGTCAGAGGCATAGCGAAGGCAGGACTTGGGTGTGCCTAACACTTGGACGTCCTTGACCCATAATCGAAAGAAAAAAGGACATCCCTGATGAACACTTGGACGACTTTACCTGGTCGTCTTTTTCTTACAACTAAGGCACAAAAAGGTGCCTGAAATGACCAGATGACCACCGGAGAGAAACGGGGATGACCTCCCATTACTCCCCCAGTGGTCACTAACCCCCTCCCACCCTCAATATATACAGTGGGGGAAATAAGTATTTGATCCCTTGCTGATTTTGTAAGTTTGCCCACTGACAAAGACATGAGCAGCCCATAATTGAAGGGTAGGTTATTGGTAACAGTGAGAGATAGCACATCACAAATTAAATCCGGAAAATCACATTGTGGAAAGTATATGAATTTATTTGCATTCTGCAGAGGGAAATAAGTATTTGATCCCCCACCAACCAGTAAGAGATCTGGCCCCTACAGACCAGGTAGATGCTCCAAATCAACTCGTTACCTGCATGACAGACAGCTGTCGGCAATGGTCACCTGTATGAAAGACACCTGTCCACAGACTCAGTGAATCAGTCAGACTCTAACCTCTACAAAATGGCCAAGAGCAAGGAGCTGTCTAAGGATGTCAGGGACAAGATCATACACCTGCACAAGGCTGGAATGGGCTACAAAACCATCAGTAAGACGCTGGGCGAGAAGGAGACAACTGTTGGTGCCATAGTAAGAAAATGGAAGAAGTACAAAATGACTGTCAATCGACAAAGATCTGGGGTTCCACGCAAAATCTCACCTCGTGGGGTATCCTTGATCATGAGGAAGGTTAGAAATCAGCCTACAACTACAAGGGGGGAACTTGTCAATGATCTCAAGGCAGCTGGGACCACTGTCACCACGAAAACCATTGGTAACACATTACGACATAACGGATTGCAATCCTGCAGTGCCCGCAAGGTCCCCCTGCTCCTGAAGGCACATGTGACGGCCCGTCTGAAGTTTGCCAGTGAACACCTGGATGATGCCGAGAGTGATTGGGAGAAGGTGCTGTGGTCAGATGAGACAAAATTGAGCTCTTTGGCATGAACTCAACTCGCCGTGTTTGGAGGAAGAGAAATGCTGCCTATGACCCAAAGAACACCGTCCCCACTGTCAAGCATGGAGGTGGAAATGTTATGTTTTGGGGGTGTTTCTCTGCTAAGGGCACAGGACTACTTCACCGCATCAATGGGAGAATGGATGGGGCCATGTACCGTACAATTCTGAGTGACAACCTCCTTCCCTCCGCCAGGGCCTTAAAAATGGGTCGTGGCTGGGTCTTCCAGCACGACAATGACCCAAAACATACAGCCAAGGCAACAAAGGAGTGGCTCAGGAAGAAGCACATTAGGGTCATGGAGTGGCCTAGCCAGTCACCAGACCTTAATCCCATTGAAAACTTATGGAGGGAGCTGAAGCTGCGAGTTGCCAAGCGACAGCCCAGAACTCTTAATGATTTAGAGATGATCTGCAAAGAGGAGTGGACCAAAATTCCTCCTGACATGTGTGCAAACCTCATCATCAACTACAGAAGACGTCTGACCGCTGTGCTTGCCAACAAGGGTTTTGCCACCAAGTATTAGGTCTTGTTTGCCAGAGGGATCAAATACTTATTTCCCTCTGCAGAATGCAAATAAATTCATATACTTTCCATAATGTGATTTTCCGGATTTAATTTGTGATGTGCTATCTCTCACTGTTACCAATAACCTACCCTTCAATTATGGGCTGCTCATGTCTTTGTCAGTGGGCAAACTTACAAAATCAGCAAGGGATCAAATACTTATTTCCCCCACTGTATCTTTAAAAATATTGATTGCCAATCTCTATGCCAGCCTCAGATGTCATACTCAGCTCCATTACAGCAGTATGCAGGTCCCTGGAGCAGTTTTAGTGGGTGCAGTGCACTTTAGGCACTACCTGTTACGTTTGTGGAGGAAACAGCGAGCCCTCCAAAACCCACCAGAAACCCACTGTACCCACATCTAGGTGCCCCCTTCACCCTTAAGGGCCATAGTAGTGGTGTACAGTTGGGGGTAGTGGGTTTTGGGAGCTCAGCACACAAGGTAAGGGAGCTACCCTGTTTCCCCGAAAGTAAGACATCCTCCGAAAATAAAACCTAGTAGAGATTTTCCTGAATTGGTAGATATAAGGCCTCCCCGAAAGTAAGACCTAGCAAATTTTTGTTTGAAAGCAGGACCGCCGAGAGCCGGACAAGGCCGCCCCCCTCCACCCACCCTCCGTCGCTCCCGGAACTAATCTTAAACGCCTCCTTTCACCTTCGCAGCAAGCAGCAGCAGGGCAGACCTCTCCTTCCTTCCGTGCCCCGCCCTCGCGGACATTACGTCAGGCGAGGGCGGGACACGGAAGGAAGGAGTGGCCTGCCCTGCTGCTGCTTGCTGTGAAGGTGAAAGGAGGCGTTTAAGGTTAGTTCCGGGAGCGACGGAGGGCGGGCGGGCCAACCCCGATCCAACCCCGATGTTTCCCCGAAAAATAAGACAGCCCCTGAAAATAAGACCTAGCGCATTTTGGGGGGCAAAAATTAATATAAGACAGTGTCTTATTTTCGGGGAAACACGGTATGTACCTGGGAGCAATTTATGAAGTCCACTGCAGTGCCCCCTAGGGTGCCCGGTTGGTGTCCTGGCATGTCAGGGGGACCAGTGTACTAGAAATGCTGGCTCCTCCCATGACCAAATGGCTTGCATTTGGTCATTTCTGACATGGACATCCTTGGTTTTGAAAATCGCTGAAAATCAGAAACGTCCATGTCTAGGGACGACCAAATTTCAGGATTTGGACGTCCTTGACCGTATTATCGAAACGAAAGATGGACGTCCATCTTGTTTTGAAAATACCCTGGATCGGGACGTTTTGTGAGGACATCCAAATTGAAACGTGGACGTCCCTTTCGAAAATGCCCCTCCACGAGGATCATTTTCAATGCACATAGACTTACAAAGTTCCATAGGTTACTATGGAACATTGTAAGTCTAAGTGCTTTGAAAATACAGATGGCATACTTATTCAACTTTCTTTTTTCACACTAATAACACTAATTGTAAAACCCACATATACATTTGTTCAAAAAATAAATTTGTTCAAATAATACAAACAAAATCATCTATTATGTTGAGATAATTGCTGTGTCCACCCCAGCTGTCTATACATCCAAATTCCACGTGTTGATGCAAATTACACCAATGTACTTAACTGAACTGTTACTTTATGATGGTAAAGTTGTTTTAAATCCTCAAAGGGTCACTAGCCAGCAGCTCTCAACAACAGAAGCAATGAAAGTTAGTTTGAATCAGCCTCTATCAAGATGAAGACTCTTTATCTTTTGTAAAAAGCAACTCCATTTGCATATGCAACTCAGTTCCCACTGTTGTTTGTTAACTTGCAATCATGAAGGCTTATCAAAAACCCCTTCTCTCAATCCACTGATGACTTTCAACAACTTTAAAAGCAAACTAAGAGATTTGCATAGAATTAACCCTCTCAGGTTCAGTCTCTTTTCTTGGTCTCAACAATGGCCATGTTTGAAAGTTCTTCATCAGCAGACCTCACTATAAACACAAAATACTTTAATCACGTTCCATGCTAAACCGCTCGTTTTCTACATATGTTAAATATCTTAATAACATTTAGAAACAATATCTTTAAATACTTAACCAACAGCTTCCCAAAATTGAATAGAAGACCTTCTCTAAGACTTTAATTTTTCCAGTATACTCCAACAAAGTATTACCATAGATAGTACATTTCCCTTGAAACTCTTTAGTTTAAGTAATTAAGTCATATTGGGGATCTTTTACCATGCAACACTAAAATGTGGCCTGCAGTATCCCCAACGCAGATATTTCCTATGCAGTGAGGCCACTTTTAGCGCTGCTGGTAAAAGGCACCGTTTTCTCTTTGTCCAATAATGGCCACATGCTAATTTCTCCATTAGCACATAGCTATTAGTGCATGAAACCCTACTGCCAGCTATGTTATGGGCAGTAAGGGCTCACGCACTAACCACGCACTAATCAGTTAGCACATGGCAATGTAGCTCCGATGATTAGCACAGTACATGCATATTCTCCGGCCCCAACCTGCCCCCAGCGCTAAAAAAAACCCCGCTCGATATTTAGCATTATTTAACAGGTCAGAACAGATACTGACCAGTTAAATAGCACTTACAAGGCTATCCGCCGATATTCAGCAGGGGAAAACCAGCTATCCTCTGCTGTATCAGTGGTTAGCGGCTGGCAGATAACCGGTTATATCACATGATATAACTGGCTATCCACCGATTTTTAAACCCGGTTTGGTGGTCATATTTGTCACGTCAAGCCCTGGTAGATCTTTGGCCGGTTTAAAGATAACCGGCTATGCCTGAATATTGACATAGCTGGTTATCTTCAAACCAGCCAACCCCCGCCCCCCACACACACACAGATATTTATTGCCGGTCACCAGAAAAAGCCCAACATTTAATATCTGGGTTCAGAGTGGACTGAGGGAAACAACCCGGCTATCTCTCGCGGTCTGAATATCAGGGCCAAAATCTATATTTTAGCATGTGGGAAGTGCACGCAGATGCCAAAATTACTGTGAGAAGCCTGAGTGTGCCCCGTGGTAAGGCATCTTAAGCTGCAGTAAGCATGTGTTAGTGTTTACCACAGCTTAGTATAAGGACCTCCAAATCTTTTATTTATATTACCTTGTAAAACATCAATGGCTTTCCTATGAAGTGATTTGCACTCTTTTACCTATTCCCAGTTTTGGATTTCTCAGAGGAACAGAGAGTCATAGAGCAAGATCCAGAACCACAGATCGATCTTGATACTGCAAAAGCTGGGGGGCTTCAAAGAGGTTGGTGACACCAAGCAGAACATCACTGACCATGGGGAAGCTGTGATAGAAGCCTTTGGTGCAGGCATTCCCACAACCAGAGGTAAAGATGGGGACTATGGCAGATGATGTCTCTTCGTATAAGATGTGGCTATGTGATGGATAAAAGAACAGAGGCATTTATGCAGAAGGAGGTACAATGTTCTGGGTGTGGCATCAGTTCTTGGGTAGTGCAGCATCAGCAGTTGCTGGAAGATGTCCAAGTCCATATGCAAGAGACTGTATCTGATATTCATTTACAAATAAGTGGTGCCGTTCCCAGATGGGTAAGAGCAGTGGAACTGTGGCTACTATTGCTGGTCTGCTCAGTCCAGATTGTGGTACTAGAAGGGTTTCCTGTCCAGGACAGGCTGCTAGGCTGGACCAGGGTGTAGTTCCATGGGCTTCAGTTGAAGGGGGACTCTTCCCTGTTAGGAGGTTGTCCTCATCATCCCTTGCTAAAGATGGCCCTGGTAGTGGTAGACAGTCTTGTTGGGAAGGTTGAGCTAAGGTGGGGTATGTAACAGAGTGCTTGGAGTAAGCCCAGGTTTCCTTAATTGCATTCAATCACTGGGTCACATTAAGGGAAGCAGACTGCTGAACCAGGAGGACAGGGCTCAGGCAGAGACAGAGTTAAAATCCCTGGAGTGGAAACAGAACAGAGATGCCAGAATAAGGAGGAAGGGTTCTACAGGGGTTTCCAGGAAGGGCTGCAATGTCCAAAGAAGGGAACTGCCCCACTGCATACACCTCCACTATATGTATGTAAAAAAATAGAATACTGCCAAGTTAGGAATAGTCATTTCCATGAGAGTCTTGATCCTGTATGTCTAGCCCAGAGTTAGGCTTGAGACTATGTAAGGCTGTCTTTGAGCTGCTGCATGCTGGGGTTGAGCCTAGTGAGATGGTAAACCAGAGAGAAAATTTGTATTGATCCATAAGAGCTTTAATGGCCAGACAGCCTGTGCAATAAGATATCTGATTGAAACAAATTTAGTTTATCTTTATTTCTTTGGCTGGCTGTTTCTGCAGAGGCTCAGTGCCATGGCTGTGCCCTTGTTACCACAAAATTGAAAAATTAAACTGCAGATCTACAATTAGTAATCCATAATCTGTCTTTAAAATCATCTTCAGTACCTAAAGATGGGAAAGTGGCCATCATAAAGTCAATTTTTAAAAAGGGTTCTAGTGGTGATTCGAGAAACAATCAAGAACAAAATTACTGAACACATTGACAACCATGGTTTAATGGAAAACAGTCAACATGGATTTAACCTAAGGAAGTCTTGCCTCACCAATCTGTTATATGTTTTTGAAGGTGTGAATAAACATGTGACCAAAGGTGAGCCAATAACTGTAGTGTATCTGGATTTTCAGAAAGGTGTTGTCAAAGTCTCTCATGAGAGACTCCTAAGAAAATTAAATAGCCATGGGATAGGAGGCAATGTTCTTTTATGAACTGAGACATGATTAAAAAGATAGAAAGCAAAGACTAGGGTTAAATGGACAATTCTCTCAGTGGAGGAAGCTGAATAGTGGAGTGTCGCAAGGATCTGTACTGGAACTGGTGCTTTTTAACACATTTATAAATGATTTAGAAATAGGAATGATGAGTGTGATCAAATTTGCAGATGACACAAAACTATTCAAAGTTGTTAGATTGCAAGCAGAGTACGAGAAATTGCAGGAGACTGGAAAGCTAGAGCATCCAAATGGCAGATGAAACTTAGGGGCCCTTTTACTAAAGCTTAGTGCACACTAAGGACCAGATTCAAAATATGGTTATGTTTTATTATTGCATGTTTTTAATATTTCTGCATGTCTTTGTGCATGGATTTATATTTCTGTGTGTATGTTCAATTGAATAGTGCTTTGTAAACCACTGATGCACCTAATTAGCGAAATGTGGCCATGTCGGGTCTATTTGTTCTGTCCTCTGACAGCCTTGCACTAGTTCATAATGTGATTCTAAAATGTGTGTAATGCTTTTACTGTTATTCTCATTTCTAAGGACTTTCACTGCTGCAGTTTCCTCTGCAAAGATATGTGAGCAAGGCACTGTGTGTAATGTAGTTCACAGGCAATGCAACCACGCTTGTCTGTTTGTATAAGAACGGTTACCATTGGTTGTGAGGCTGCTCAGACCTCTTTTCTCTTTCAGCCAAGCTTGGCTCCTGTGTCTACTTGCTATCATTTCCTGGTCAGTCTTACTATCTCTGTCCTAAGAGGTCAGCCAGGTATGGCCTTTCCCTCCAATCGAGAGCTGTCCTCTAGGACCACCCCTTGCTACCCGATGGCAGGCTCTGTCCCCGTTGGTCTCTATCTGCTCCTCCCTGAGCCTATGTGAGGCTTCAACACCTCTTTGTCCCTTCAGCCATGAGGCGTTCACCATCTTGCCCCAGACAGCTCTGTCCTGCTGAAACTCCCTGCAACGAACTTGGTTTTTTACCATGAAAATATCTCCTCCCTAATGAGATATCGCACATTCCAGTCACCCAGCTCTGAGATACTTCTATCTGCTCAACTGTTTCTCACCTCTAACCACTGAAACAGCTCTCATACAGCAATTAGGTGGGCGACAGGATTCCCCTTGGGAAGGTCGGAAAGAGCGTTTGACACATGGGCAAGAATGGGCTTGTGTACATTGGGACAAATATGGAATAACGGAGAGTGGGTTAGCTTTGATGCCCTTCAGGAGGAATTTGGACTAGTGGAGAGGGATTCAATCTATTACTGCTGCCTCCGCAATTTCATTAAGAAGCGAGCACAGGATGAGTTGGAGCTAGCTGATACAGCCTTGGAATTAGCCATGTGCAGAAGGGGTGGTAAGGGAAGTATAACGCGCATCTATTTAGCGCTATTAGGCCGTACAGATCCCCAGATATTCTATCATGCGAGATGGGAAGGGGTGTTACAACAATCATATGATAAAGAAGTATGGATGAGGAACTATAAGTACTTGCTTAAAGTATCACTAGCACAATCCATAAATGAAAACGGGTTTAAAATGTTATATTGGTGGTACTATACTCCAGCCAAATTACAAAAAATGTACCCAGGAGTGTCAGGACAGAGTTGGCGGGAGTGTGGCCATAGGGGCACATTTATTCATATATGGTGGGAGTGTATCAAAGCAAGAACATATTGGACTAAGGTGGTGGAGCTGGTCAATAAAGTACTCCAAAAACCATACCCAGGAGGCACAGAACAATGCCTACTACACTTCAGGCCGGCATCGATACCTAGCTGGCACCATAGACTGGCGAGCCAATACTTTGTAGCAGCTAAAATCGCCTTGGCCAGAGCATGGAAACAGGTGGAAATGCCAGAAATGCAGGTGGTGAATCAGAGAGTGGATTTCCTTTACCAGATGTCAAAGTTAACGGCAATACGGAGAGGGACTATGCAGACCTTCACAAAAATATGGACGTTATATGAACAATTTATGGAGCAGGATCAGCCACCACTGGAGTAGGGGAGGGACTTTATACAGTTGGGGATGGGGATGATTGTTTGTACCAGCGAACTTTGTTACTGTTTCGATTTGATTGTATAATGCTTGGTTAACAATAAAAGGCTATATTAAAAAAAAAAAAAAAAGAAACAGCTCTCATAATTACGGAGTCTCTATGTCCTGGGACAGCACTTCTGAACATCTGACTGTGAGTAAATTATCTGTGATTTATTCAATAAAAGAGACTTCAGAAAAATATTAGAGACTTCAGGTGTGATTGGTGTGCCAAGGTTATACTCCAAGATATCATAGACTTTGCAGTAACAAGTCTATGAGAGGCTTGGACAGTAAAAAACCAAAAGTAAAACTAAATAGCTATTTAAGAAAGTTTGGAGCAGGACAATCGTGCTTTTCAAAGAAAACAGCAGAAGAGTTAAGTGTGAGAAAAGCAATGTTGGAGCTGTTAAAGTTTAAATGCATTTATCAGAAAAGCAAGCTTATGAAAGGCTGTCTATGAAGAAGCAGAAGATTTGGGGAGGTTTAAATTCAAACCAGTGTTTAAGAGACTGTGCTAGCCAGCGCTGACTGCATTCCTAAGAGTGATCAAGTTAAGTGTCCTCCTATTGTGGTGTTAAGTACTTTTCCCTGCTCAAAAGTAGGCCTGAACTGTTAAGGAACTGAATGTTGGCTGGAGTTTGGAACCTGGCCTGAACCCTGTTTGTGAACTGTATTTCAATTTTGAGAGTGGAACTGAATTGAGAATAAAGCACTTTGGTCTTAAGTCCATATGGCAGTCTGGTTCTTTGCTGGAAACCTGTGAGCCTAACAGGGCTGCCGGCCTCAACCCAGAGTGGAAGCGGACCCCTTTACAAGCTTGAGTTACGCTTCGGTGATAATTACTTTGAAAATGCTCTGAATCTCCCCCTCCTCTCAGCCTCCGGTCAGAGCTGGAAATTTGAGCCCTAAAGATCTCCCGAGCAATTAGTTGCTAACATATTGATTGAGGGAGAACTGTGACCCAAAGCTTCTCTCCCCCCTCCCATTTCCTCTGCTCATTAACTTATCACTGAAACCTGATCCAGTTGATTTCAGCAGCTTGAAAAGCAGGCCGCTTCTTAACCCAGCATAGCGAGAGAAGCCACTGAAGCAGTTTCAGCACAGCTTTCGTACAGAGTAATCTCTATACCTCCAGCCTCCCTGCATACAAGAGCTGACCCCTCACTTAATAAGACAGATAAGCAAACAAGCACAGAATGGCAGAATTTAATGCCTCACAGACAATACCAGATGGTGTCCCCTGCACCAGACACGCAGGAACAGCCAGAGGGCAACACAGATACAGTAGACACCCTCTCCCTCCAGTCCCAACAGGGGTTCAAGGGTAGAATAACTTGCTAGTTAACCCAGATACTCCCGGAAATTTATCAAGCAAAGCAGGAAAAGTATAGCGAGAAACTAAACAGGATCAGGGGGGAGGTAGAAGAAAACATGCTTAATGCTTCAAAGGCAGGGGCAGACGGTGAAGCCTGCCTGTCATCAACAGAGAACAGCTATGCAAGCTACCAGCAAAAGGCTCAAGATAAAACAGCAAATGTAGATCCACAAGACAGTATCTCCCTGCACTCTCACTCTACTAAGCATACATCCAAAAGCTCAAGATCCTCCAGGTCACGTGTAACAAACCATTCCAGCCACTCGAAAGCTAGCGTGGCGGCCCTCTAGACTAGGGCCTTTGCAGACATGGCCAAGGCCCGCCACCGCATCACTGAACAAGAAACTGCCCTGAAGTCAAAACGAGCTGCGCTGGAAGCTGAAGTAGTGTGCAGAAAGGCCAAGGTGGAGGCTGAGGAAGCATGCAGAAAGCCTGAGGCTGCACATAAAAGGGCTGAGCTGGACATTATGATAGAAGCGCTCCAGCAAGAGGAAGAAATAGCTGCACTTGAGGGAAAGGCCAAAGTCTTAGAAGCTGCTGTGGGTCAGAACAATGGAAAGAACCAACTTAGCCACTTTGCCTCTGAAGACTACGCTCCACGAACCAAAACTTATGCGATGGCACACACTCCACCACCTACCAGTTCATTGAAGCAGTTCGAGTCAGAAGAATCCTCATATCCTGGGGAACCCAACCCATTCTCAGCAGAGTCCAATTTACCTGAAACGAGCGAGCCAAAAGCAAAGCATGGAGGCAGGCCCAGACGACAGTGATCCACATGCATGTACGCATATAGATGCACTACCACTGGCACCTGCTCCGGAAAAACACGCTAACGGAGACGCTCCATTTCAGCCGCAGAGTCTGAGCCTTCACACAGGGTGGGGGCAAAAGGGACCTGAGGAAGAACGCTCATTGCATAGTCTGAGCCTTCACACAGGGTGGGGGCAAGAGAGACCTGAGCAAGAACGCTCATCGCATAGTCTGAGCCTTCACACAGGGTGGGGGCATGAGAGACCCAAGCAATAAAGCTCATCACAGAGTCTGAGACTTCACAAAGGGAGGGGGCAAAAGGGACCTGAGCAAGAACGCTCATCACAGAGTCTGAGACTTCACACAGGGTGGGGGCAAAAGACACCGGAGCAGTCGCTCTCAAGCAAGATATCGGCTGAATTCCCTTGGCTTAAACCAAAGGGAGCTGGACAGCCACACTCATCAGGCGTCAGAGAGGCGCAAGCCAACCAACCAGCAGTGACGTCAGCTGCTCGACTTGAAACCAAAGCAAGAGGTAAGCCAGCAGAGTATCTGGCCAGCGAAGATCTGGGGAGCGCAGAGCTTACCCAGTCCAGTGACCGCCCTGAGCGCTACAGGGCGTGAAAATCCGATTCCAAGGATGCCATAGCAAGTATGACGCTTACTCCTAAGCAAGAGATGTACACGTTGCTACACAGGCTGGGAAAGGAAACAGCCGCACGTGTAGAAGAATTGAACTCAGATCATCTCGCCAAAGATTGCAAAGTACCTATCAAGTGTACAGAACATGGCAGTACACCCAGATGATGCCGAATCGAACTCTAACCCTGAGTCGAATCATGGCGGGGAGACGGAGGAGGAGAAGGCACCAACATTCCAAGCCACTCCGAGGTGCACGAAGGTGCGTGAAGGAAACCGCAAAGGGAGATGCTGCACCAAGACATGCTTGAAGTGCAACTTGGAGGACGAAGTGACAAAGCAGCGAAAACGTACATCGTCATAGATGAGCAGAGCAACAGGTCTCTCACAAGATCAGAGCGCTATGACCTGTTCGACATACACCAAAACTACTCCCCAGACAGCATCAAAACTTGTGCAAGGGCCGTACAGACGGCAGGGCAAGCAGCAAGCGGTTATGCGATAGAGGCTATGAATGGCAACACCACGCCACGGTCACCCACATGGGTCGAACGTGACCAGATACCAGATGACAAGGGTGAGATTCCCACGCTACAGGCTGCCCGGAATCACCCTTACCTGAGGCCCATAACCGACCAGCTTGCACACTTGAATCCAGATGCCGAGATCTCGCTCTTGTTGGACAGATATGCACCAGAACCCCTAGACATCCATGAATCATGCACACCCACTCAACTTGGGTTGGACAACAGTAGGCAATGTCTGCCTCAAGTGAACAAGAAAGCAAATGTCAATATACTTTCCACCAATGTCCTAGAAAGCGGGCGCTCTTCCTTGTTCGAGCTATGTACCAACCATCTAACCACCAAAGAAGCTCCTGCCCAGAAGGAACAGAGCATTGTCCCAACGCTCTACAAAACGGTCTATCCAGCAGACTTAGGAGAACACCTGGGAAGCTCAGTGTTCCAGACCACCAAAGATGGAGACAAACCTGCCTTCTCCATAGAAGATAAAGAGTTCCTGAGCATGATGAACAAAGAGTTCAGTAAAGATGAGTCATTCCTTTCAGTAGACTGTGCCAGAGACCTGAAGGACCTAGACTTGGGTGTGGACACACCCTCATTTCAATGCTGCCTTGGCCTAAGCTGGGATCCAAAAAAAGGACATCTTCACCTGCCTTCGAACCTTTGCCTGGACCTGGACTTTGCTTTTGCTTACAGTCTGCCTTTTGTACTCTTGTCTGGACTTGCCTGTTACCTGCCTGGGACTTGGCCTGGTCCTTTCTCCTGCTCTCATCTCTGTTGTCTGGAGGAAGTTCCGGAGTTCGAGTCCTCATCTCTCTCTGCAGGTAAGCCAGGATGGTTTGGCACAGGGACTCACTTATCCTAGAGAGCCGTGATAGAAAGCCGAAGCCATGAGTTAGCCGGACAAGACTAACCTGTCTGACCTGGCCCAGGCTCTTTAACAACAGCAGGCTCAGCTTAATAGATTATCGGGGGTTCTTCAGGACATGTGCTCCCAGATGTCATCTCTTCAGGCCCAGCGGTCACCGGCTGTGGAAGCAGCGAGAACTACTCCTCCTCTTCCGATCTTGCATCTGCCAGAGCCTCCTAGATTTGATGGCACTCCCTCTGCTTGCCGGGGCTTCCTGAACCAATGTCAAATGCTCTTTGATATGCACCCTGCTTCATTTCCGTATGACAGTGTCAAGATCACCTACATTGTTTCTTTACTTTCTGGACCAGCCCTGGCATGGGCTTCGCCCCTGTGGGAGCAACGGGATCTGCTCCTATCAGACCTGGGTGAATTCCTTTGTCGGTTCTGGATGGTCTTCAATGTTCCTGGATGTCCTTCTTCAGCGGCAGGTGAGCTGTTACAGATTCAACAGGGTAACAATTCCGTAGGGACCTATGCTATACGGTTCCGAACACTAGCCGCTGAACTCCGTTGGAACCAAGAGGCCCAGACAGCAATTTTTTGGCAAGGGTTGAGTGGACGTGTCAAAGATGAGTTAGCCGGTCGGGAGGTTCCCACTACTTTGGATGCTCTCATTGCCCTGTGTGTCAGGATCGATGTTCGATTCCAGGAGAGAGCACGAGAACAATCTACCCCGCATCCTACATGGAGAGCTTCTCCTCAGAGTAGACGAGCTACCTCTCCGCAAGGAGCAGCAGGTGTGGCTGCAGAGGGACTAGAAGAGCCTATGGTAATAGGGCGACATCGACTTTCAGTCGTGGAGAGGGTTCATCGTCGTAGCAACCGACTTTGCATGTACTGTGGGAGACCCGGTCATTTTGTGAAGGAGTGTCCTAACAAACCAGGAAAAGTCTAGACCCGAGCCCTGTGGAGGGGGTGGTTCTGGGTCAATCAGGTTCCCTTCTGGACAATTTGATATCAGTACCTATTATTTTGCTTTGGCACAAATTCAGGGTGAACACTGTAGCCCTGCTGGACTCTGGGGCAGGAGGAAATGTTATTGATGCGGCTCTACTCAAGAGGTTAGGAAGGCCATCGGTTCCCTGTAGGTAGGGTTACCATATGGCTCCAGAAAAAGGAGGACGGATTGAGCCAGCCGGGTTTTACTTCCATTGCTTTCAATGGAAGTAATTGAGCCAGCCGGGTTTTACTTCCATTGCTTTCAATGTGTCCCGTTGGTGGCCGTGCCACCCTTCAGACTTACCCTGTTTCTGGGAGTCAGTGTCTGTGCTGGCTCCTGCTTGTCTCTGTGTCTGTGTCTGTCTTAGGTTCTCTCTGGCTCTGTGTGCTGATTGCCCTACTGAACCTCACCTGTGTGGGCTTTGCCTCTTCCAAGATGGCTGCCGCCTCTTCGTCTCTGCCAGTATCCAAGATGGCTCCCGCTGTTACTTTCTATGGGATGCCTGCTCTGAGTGTCAAGCCTCTGTTTGGTTGCAAGGTGATTGCTGCACCTGTGGCTCTGGTGTTGATGGGCTTTATTAGTCACCTGAAGACTAGAGCCTTTGCCTTTGTATCTACTAACCTCTACTCACCTCATCTTATCTCATGCAAAGGTCCTGGAGTATAGAGTGCTGTACCCGGTGTCAGTGTTTGCTCTGTGTGAGTGTTCTATGTTTGTTTGACTAGCTAGCTTAGGCACCGTGTAGCTTATAGCCTGTGTATAGCTTTGCTAGTGTTCTATGTTTGTTTGACTAGCTAGCTTAGGCACCGTGTAGCTTATAGCCTGTGTATAGCTTTGCTAGTGTTTTATGTTTGTTTGACTAGATAGCTTAGGCACCGTCTGGCTTGTTGCCTGTGCCTAGCTCTTCTAGTTCTCTGTGTTTGTTTCCAAGGTATGACTAGTTAGCTAGGGCATCGTCTGGCTTGTTGCCTGTGCATAGCTCTACTAGTTCTCTATGTTTGTTTCCAAGGTAGGACTAGTTAGCTTAGGCACCGTCTGGCTGGTTGCCTGTGCTTAGCTCCACTAGTTCTCTATGTTTGTTTCCAAGGTTTGACTAGTTAGCTTAGGCACCGTCTGGCTTGTTGCCTGTGCATAGCTCTGCTAGTTCCCCGGGATTGTTCCCCATGCCAGCTAGCTGTCCGGTTAGCTATTTCCAAGACTATGTTTGTTCCTCGTGTCAGCTAGCCGTCCTGCTAAGCTATTTCCAAGACCATGTTTGTTCCTCGTGTCAGCTAGCCGTCCTGCTAGCCATTTCCAAGTCTGTGTTTGTTTCTAGTGTTAGACTAGCCGCCTTGCTAGCCACTATTCCAAGATTGTGTTTGTTCCTAGAGTGAGCCTAGCCGCCCTTGCTAGCCACGATTCCAAGACTGTGTTTGTTCTTAGTGTAGACTAGCCAGCTTAGGCCCCGCTGGCTTGTAGCCTGTGTCAAGCCTTGCTAGTCTTCTGCGTTTGGGTCCAGGGCATGACTTGTTAGCTGGGGCACAGCTTAGCTGTTAGCTGGTGTATAGCCTTCCAAGTCTCCTGAGTTTGCTCTGTGTATGTTCCTGTGTATGACTGGGTTGCCCGGGTACAGTGTCCCTATGAGCCTGGGTCCAGCTTACTAGTCATTGTGTTGAATCCTGCTGACTGCCAGAACCCGGATAGTTCCTGCTTGGCTGCCTTGCCTTCGCCTAGGTGCCCGGGGGCACCCCTGGATCTTCATTCCTGCTGCTCCTGTAAGTCCTACCGGCTGCCAGAACCTGAAGGCCCAACCCGAGGGGGTAGGCAGTCAAGTGTAGGTGAAGACTAGGTCCAGGGGGTTCCAGTTCTGTGTGTTCCGCTCCAGTGTGTGTTCCAGCCCAGCGGGTTTCACTCTTGTATGTTCCAGTCCAGTGGGGCCACTCCAGCGTGTCCAGGCCAGTGGGCCCCACTCCAGTGCGCACCCGTCCGGTGCGTTCCAGTTCCGAGGGTTCCGGTGTACAACTCCAGTCCGGAGTTCCGGTCCAGTCTTTTCTCTTTTCTACCTGGAAGGTGATTTTGCCTTAAGGACTCACAAACCCCGCGCTCCCGGGGAAGAAGCCTGAAGGTATGCCAAGGTCCTCGAGAGCGCGGCGAGCGCGTGAGGCGCGACAGAATACAAAGGCCATGAGTTCGGCGAGATCATCAGTCCAGGTGGGCTTTATGCCCATAAGTTCGTGCCCTACGGACAATCCGAGGGGAACTTCTGAAATTTTTTTTGATTCCAAGGACAGTCTAGTTTCTAGTTTTGATCCCGATATAAGCCTGGAGGAATACCGAGACGAACTTCTGTGGAATCCAGCCTTTACGGATACTCTTGAAGCAGCAGCGGAGAAGGAGCGTATCGAATGGAGGCTGTGCGACGATGATCCAGTTTTTGACATGGATCCGGACATCACGCTCCGTGAGTACCGCCGCAGACTTCGGGAAGACCCTGCTCTGTGGGAGACTCTGGAGTCTGAACTCGAAAGAGGACGCTGGGAACGTTCTCCGCCCAGGTCTTTTCGCCCTCCTCAGCCGAGTAGCTGGCTGTACCATGGTGGGGTAACTTCTCGTCGGGATCATAGTCCACAGATGCTGAGTCCAGTTCGAAGAGGGGTTTCAGTGAAGCCTCTAGCCAAGCCACTGAGGTTGGGCCGAGGGAAGCGTCAGACCAAGCCCCGGACCTCAGTTCAAGTAGCGCGGCCTCCTAGACGCTTGAGTCCAGTCCAGGGGATGCTTCATACTGAACCTCCTATTCCAGTCCAAGTAACGAGGAGGCTTAAGTCTCCGAGACCAGTTCGAGGGAAGTTGTCGATGGAGCCTCAGATTCCTGTGCAAGTGGCACTTCGGGTCGAGCCTCCAGTCCTCATGCAAGTGGCACGCCCTTTGAAGTTTCCGAGTCCAGTCCGAGGGAAGCTGTCGATGGAGCCTCAGATTCCTGTGCAAGTGACACTTCGGGTCGAGCCTCCAGTCCTCATGCAAGTGGCACGCCCTTTGAAGTTTCCGAGTCCAGTCCGAGGGAAGCTGTCGATGGAGCCTCAGATTCCTGTGCAAGTGGCACTTCGGGTCGAGCCTCCAGTCCTCATGCAAGTGGCACGCCCTTTGAAGTTTCCGAGTCCAGTCCGAGGGAAGCTGTCGATGGAGCCTCAGATTCCTGTGCAAGTGGCACTTCGGGTCGAGCCTCCAGTCCTCATGCAAGTGGCACGCCCTTTGAAGTTTCCGAGTCCAGTCCGAGGGAAGCTGTCGATGGAGCCTCAGATTCCTGTGCAAGTGGCACTTCGGGTCGAGCCTCCAGTCCTCATGCAAGTGGCACGCCCTTTGAAGTTTCCGAGTCCAGTCCGAGGGAAGCTGTCGATGGAGCCCCAGATTCCTGTGCAAGTGGCGCTTCGGGTCGAGCCTCCAGTCCTCCTTCAAATGGCACGCCCTTTGAAGTCTCCGAGTCCAGTCCGAGGGAAGCCTTCGAGGGAGCCTCAGATTCCTGTGCAAGTGGCGCTTCGGGTCAAGTCTCCGGTTCTTGTTCAAGTGACCCGTCCAGTCAAGCCACTGAGTCCAGTTCGAGGGGGGCTTTTAACCAAGTCTTTGGTGCCAGTCCTCAGGGTGGTACAGGTGGCACCTCCGCTTCCAGTTTGGAGGGTACCTCCAAGCAAGCTCCGGAGCCCAGTTCGAGGGGCGCTCCAGATCGAGCCGCCGATCCCTGCCCTAAGGGTGTGTTCGGCCAAGCCTCAGTTAAAGTTCCGTCCCTGCCAGGAGGCAGAGGGCGGATCGAGTTGCAAGTCCAGTCAAGATGCTGAGCCTGGACCGAGTTGCAAGTCCAGTCAAGATGCTGAGCCTGGATCGAGTTGCAAGTCCAGTCAAGATGCTGAGCCTGGATCGAGTTGCAAGGCCAGTCAAGATGCTGAGTCTGGATCGAGTTGCAAGTCCAGTCAAGATGCTGAGTCTGGATCGAGTTGCAAGTCCAGTCAAGATGCTGAGTCTGGATCGAGTTGCAAGTCCAGTCAAGATGCTGAGCCTGGATCGAGTTGCAAGTCCAGTCAAGATGCTGAGCCTGGATCGAGTTGCAAGTCCAGTCAAGATGCTGAGCCTGGACCGAGTCGCAAGTCCAGTCAAGATGCTGAGCCTGGATCGAGTTGCAAGTCCAGTCAAGATGCTGAGCCTGGATCGAGTTGCAAGGCCAGTCAAGATGCTGAGCCTGGATCGAGTTGCAAGGCCAGTCAAGATGCTGAGCCTGGATCGAGTTGCAAGTCCAGTCAAGATGCTGAGCCTGGATCGAGTTGCAAGGCCAGTCAAGATGCTGAGTCTGGATCGAGTTGCAAGTCCAGTCAAGATGCTGAGTCTGGATCGAGTTGCAAGTCCAGTCAAGATGCTGAGCCTGGATCGAGTTGCAAGTCCAGTCAAGATGCTGAGTCTGGATCGAGTTGCAAGTCCAGTCAAGATGCTGAGCCTGGACCGAGTCGCAAGTCCAGTCAAGATGCTGAACCTGGATCGAGTTGCAAGTCCAGTCAAGATGCTGAATCTGCACCGAGTGCAGAGGTCAGCCACGATATTGAGTCTGCTATTGAGGAAGAGATGATGTTCCCAGAGGACTGTGATAGACCTTGTGTTGATTCAGCCTGGGAGAAGATCTCCGAAGCTATAGCTGAGAGAGGGTGTGTTCAACGGCTTGGAGCCCGGAGAAACACATTTTCAGCATTTCAGCCTGCTAGCATGCGCTGGGGATACCAGGGCCGTCTCCTCTTGAACCCTGCCCGGCAGAGGCCGCCCGAAGCTAAGGTTAGAGAGACGTCCCAGTCCGGCCAGAGAGGGGCGTCCAGCCCTGCAGCTGAATCTCTTCCAAGTTCCAGTTCTAACCAAGATGCTAAGCCTGTTCCGAGTTCTAGTTCCAGCCAGGAGGCTGAGTCCGTGTCTAGTTCCAAGTCCGACCAAGATGTTGAGGTCGTCCTAAGTTCCAGTGTCCGTCAGGAGGCTGACTTTCTGTTGAGTTCTCGTTCCAGTCAGGCTCCTGAATTCAGTTCCAGTCAAGGGGTTGAGGCCAACCCAGGTGCTAGGTTCAGATTCATTTCTGTTCAGACTTCTAGCTCCTGCCAAGATGGGAATGCCACCTTGAGCCTCAGCCCAGCTTCTGATGTCAGCTGGGGTAGTGACTCCAGTCCTGTTCCTGTCATTTCATGGATTTGCCAAGAGGGTCAGGACATTGTGGGTTCCCTCAGGGGAGGGTTACTTTTGAATTGTGTTCCTTTTGATGTATCCATGTTCCTGAGGTTGCCCCATGGTGACTCGAAGGAGCTTCCTGGTCCCAAGTTCTACTTTTGTCTGCCAGTTTTGATCTTCCTTGTGACTTCCAGCCCAGTGATCTATGTCTGGCTTTTGAGACCTATCAGGAAGTTTCATCATAGTTACCCCTGGATACCCGACCGCCTCCGGGAGACCGAGAGGGGGGTCTTGAGGAAGGGATACTGTCCCGTTGGTGGCCGTGCCACCCTTCAGACTTACCCTGTTTCTGGGAGTCAGTGTCTGTGCTGGCTCCTGCTTGTCTCTGTGTCTGTGTCTGTCTTAGGTTCTCTCTGGCTCTGTGTGCTGATTGCCCTACTGAACCTCACCTGTGTGGGCTTTGCCTCTTCCAAGATGGCTGCCGCCTCTTCGTCTCTGCCAGTATCCAAGATGGCTCCCGCTGTTACTTTCTATGGGATGCCTGCTCTGAGTGTCAAGCCTCTGTTTGGTTGCAAGGTGATTGCTGCACCTGTGGCTCTGGTGTTGATGGGCTTTATTAGTCACCTGAAGACTAGAGCCTTTGCCTTTGTATCTACTAACCTCTACTCACCTCATCTTATCTCATGCAAAGGTCCTGGAGTATAGAGTGCTGTACCCGGTGTCAGTGTTTGCTCTGTGTGAGTGTTCTATGTTTGTTTGACTAGCTAGCTTAGGCACCGTGTAGCTTATAGCCTGTGTATAGCTTTGCTAGTGTTCTATGTTTGTTTGACTAGCTAGCTTAGGCACCGTGTAGCTTATAGCCTGTGTATAGCTTTGCTAGTGTTCTATGTTTGTTTGACTAGCTAGCTTAGGCACCGTGTAGCTTATAGCCTGTGTATAGCTTTGCTAGTGTTTTATGTTTGTTTGACTAGATAGCTTAGGCACCGTCTGGCTTGTTGCCTGTGCCTAGCTCTTCTAGTTCTCTGTGTTTGTTTCCAAGGTATGACTAGTTAGCTAGGGCATCGTCTGGCTTGTTGCCTGTGCATAGCTCTACTAGTTCTCTATGTTTGTTTCCAAGGTAGGACTAGTTAGCTTAGGCACCGTCTGGCTGGTTGCCTGTGCTTAGCTCCACTAGTTCTCTATGTTTGTTTCCAAGGTTTGACTAGTTAGCTTAGGCACCGTCTGGCTTGTTGCCTGTGCATAGCTCTGCTAGTTCCCCGGGATTGTTCCCCATGCCAGCTAGCTGTCCGGTTAGCTATTTCCAAGACTATGTTTGTTCCTCGTGTCAGCTAGCCGTCCTGCTAAGCTATTTCCAAGACCATGTTTGTTCCTCGTGTCAGCTAGCCGTCCTGCTAGCCATTTCCAAGTCTGTGTTTGTTTCTAGTGTTAGACTAGCCGCCTTGCTAGCCACTATTCCAAGATTGTGTTTGTTCCTAGAGTGAGCCTAGCCGCCCTTGCTAGCCACGATTCCAAGACTGTGTTTGTTCTTAGTGTAGACTAGCCAGCTTAGGCCCCGCTGGCTTGTAGCCTGTGTCAAGCCTTGCTAGTCTTCTGCGTTTGGGTCCAGGGCATGACTTGTTAGCTGGGGCACAGCTTAGCTGTTAGCTGGTGTATAGCCTTCCAAGTCTCCTGAGTTTGCTCTGTGTATGTTCCTGTGTATGACTGGGTTGCCCGGGTACAGTGTCCCTATGAGCCTGGGTCCAGCTTACTAGTCATTGTGTTGAATCCTGCTGACTGCCAGAACCCGGATAGTTCCTGCTTGGCTGCCTTGCCTTCGCCTAGGTGCCCGGGGGCACCCCTGGATCTTCATTCCTGCTGCTCCTGTAAGTCCTACCGGCTGCCAGAACCTGAAGGCCCAACCCGAGGGGGTAGGCAGTCAAGTGTAGGTGAAGACTAGGTCCAGGGGGTTCCAGTTCTGTGTGTTCCGCTCCAGTGTGTGTTCCAGCCCAGCGGGTTTCACTCTTGTATGTTCCAGTCCAGTGGGGCCACTCCAGCGTGTCCAGGCCAGTGGGCCCCACTCCAGTGCGCACCCGTCCGGTGCGTTCCAGTTCCGAGGGTTCCGGTGTACAACTCCAGTCCGGAGTTCCGGTCCAGTCTTTTCTCTTTTCTACCTGGAAGGTGATTTTGCCTTAAGGACTCACAAACCCCGCGCTCCCGGGGAAGAAGCCTGAAGGTATGCCAAGGTCCTCGAGAGCGCGGCGAGCGCGTGAGGCGCGACAGAATACAAAGGCCATGAGTTCGGCGAGATCATCAGTCCAGGTGGGCTTTATGCCCATAAGTTCGTGCCCTACGGACAATCCGAGGGGAACTTCTGAAATTTTTTTTGATTCCAAGGACAGTCTAGTTTCTAGTTTTGATCCCGATATAAGCCTGGAGGAATACCGAGACGAACTTCTGTGGAATCCAGCCTTTACGGATACTCTTGAAGCAGCAGCGGAGAAGGAGCGTATCGAATGGAGGCTGTGCGACGATGATCCAGTTTTTGACATGGATCCGGACATCACGCTCCGTGAGTACCGCCGCAGACTTCGGGAAGACCCTGCTCTGTGGGAGACTCTGGAGTCTGAACTCGAAAGAGGACGCTGGGAACGTTCTCCGCCCAGGTCTTTTCGCCCTCCTCAGCCGAGTAGCTGGCTGTACCATGGTGGGGTAACTTCTCGTCGGGATCATAGTCCACAGATGCTGAGTCCAGTTCGAAGAGGGGTTTCAGTGAAGCCTCTAGCCAAGCCACTGAGGTTGGGCCGAGGGAAGCGTCAGACCAAGCCCCGGACCTCAGTTCAAGTAGCGCGGCCTCCTAGACGCTTGAGTCCAGTCCAGGGGATGCTTCATACTGAACCTCCTATTCCAGTCCAAGTAACGAGGAGGCTTAAGTCTCCGAGACCAGTTCGAGGGAAGTTGTCGATGGAGCCTCAGATTCCTGTGCAAGTGGCACTTCGGGTCGAGCCTCCAGTCCTCATGCAAGTGGCACGCCCTTTGAAGTTTCCGAGTCCAGTCCGAGGGAAGCTGTCGATGGAGCCTCAGATTCCTGTGCAAGTGACACTTCGGGTCGAGCCTCCAGTCCTCATGCAAGTGGCACGCCCTTTGAAGTTTCCGAGTCCAGTCCGAGGGAAGCTGTCGATGGAGCCTCAGATTCCTGTGCAAGTGGCACTTCGGGTCGAGCCTCCAGTCCTCATGCAAGTGGCACGCCCTTTGAAGTTTCCGAGTCCAGTCCGAGGGAAGCTGTCGATGGAGCCTCAGATTCCTGTGCAAGTGGCACTTCGGGTCGAGCCTCCAGTCCTCATGCAAGTGGCACGCCCTTTGAAGTTTCCGAGTCCAGTCCGAGGGAAGCTGTCGATGGAGCCTCAGATTCCTGTGCAAGTGGCACTTCGGGTCGAGCCTCCAGTCCTCATGCAAGTGGCACGCCCTTTGAAGTTTCCGAGTCCAGTCCGAGGGAAGCTGTCGATGGAGCCCCAGATTCCTGTGCAAGTGGCGCTTCGGGTCGAGCCTCCAGTCCTCCTTCAAATGGCACGCCCTTTGAAGTCTCCGAGTCCAGTCCGAGGGAAGCCTTCGAGGGAGCCTCAGATTCCTGTGCAAGTGGCGCTTCGGGTCAAGTCTCCGGTTCTTGTTCAAGTGACCCGTCCAGTCAAGCCACTGAGTCCAGTTCGAGGGGGGCTTTTAACCAAGTCTTTGGTGCCAGTCCTCAGGGTGGTACAGGTGGCACCTCCGCTTCCAGTTTGGAGGGTACCTCCAAGCAAGCTCCGGAGCCCAGTTCGAGGGGCGCTCCAGATCGAGCCGCCGATCCCTGCCCTAAGGGTGTGTTCGGCCAAGCCTCAGTTAAAGTTCCGTCCCTGCCAGGAGGCAGAGGGCGGATCGAGTTGCAAGTCCAGTCAAGATGCTGAGCCTGGACCGAGTTGCAAGTCCAGTCAAGATGCTGAGCCTGGATCGAGTTGCAAGTCCAGTCAAGATGCTGAGCCTGGATCGAGTTGCAAGGCCAGTCAAGATGCTGAGTCTGGATCGAGTTGCAAGTCCAGTCAAGATGCTGAGTCTGGATCGAGTTGCAAGTCCAGTCAAGATGCTGAGCCTGGATCGAGTTGCAAGTCCAGTCAAGATGCTGAGTCTGGATCGAGTTGCAAGTCCAGTCAAGATGCTGAGCCTGGACCGAGTCGCAAGTCCAGTCAAGATGCTGAGCCTGGATCGAGTTGCAAGTCCAGTCAAGATGCTGAGCCTGGATCGAGTTGCAAGGCCAGTCAAGATGCTGAGCCTGGATCGAGTTGCAAGGCCAGTCAAGATGCTGAGCCTGGATCGAGTTGCAAGTCCAGTCAAGATGCTGAGCCTGGATCGAGTTGCAAGGCCAGTCAAGATGCTGAGTCTGGATCGAGTTGCAAGTCCAGTCAAGATGCTGAGCCTGGATCGAGTTGCAAGTCCAGTCAAGATGCTGAGCCTGGATCGAGTTGCAAGTCCAGTCAAGATGCTGAGTCTGGATCGAGTTGCAAGTCCAGTCAAGATGCTGAGCCTGGACCGAGTCGCAAGTCCAGTCAAGATGCTGAACCTGGATCGAGTTGCAAGTCCAGTCAAGATGCTGAATCTGCACCGAGTGCAGAGGTCAGCCACGATATTGAGTCTGCTATTGAGGAAGAGATGATGTTCCCAGAGGACTGTGATAGACCTTGTGTTGATTCAGCCTGGGAGAAGATCTCCGAAGCTATAGCTGAGAGAGGGTGTGTTCAACGGCTTGGAGCCCGGAGAAACACATTTTCAGCATTTCAGCCTGCTAGCATGCGCTGGGGATACCAGGGCCGTCTCCTCTTGAACCCTGCCCGGCAGAGGCCGCCCGAAGCTAAGGTTAGAGAGACGTCCCAGTCCGGCCAGAGAGGGGCGTCCAGCCCTGCAGCTGAATCTCTTCCAAGTTCCAGTTCTAACCAAGATGCTAAGCCTGTTCCGAGTTCTAGTTCCAGCCAGGAGGCTGAGTCCGTGTCTAGTTCCAAGTCCGACCAAGATGTTGAGGTCGTCCTAAGTTCCAGTGTCCGTCAGGAGGCTGACTTTCTGTTGAGTTCTCGTTCCAGTCAGGCTCCTGAATTCAGTTCCAGTCAAGGGGTTGAGGCCAACCCAGGTGCTAGGTTCAGATTCATTTCTGTTCAGACTTCTAGCTCCTGCCAAGATGGGAATGCCACCTTGAGCCTCAGCCCAGCTTCTGATGTCAGCTGGGGTAGTGACTCCAGTCCTGTTCCTGTCATTTCATGGATTTGCCAAGAGGGTCAGGACATTGTGGGTTCCCTCAGGGGAGGGTTACTTTTGAATTGTGTTCCTTTTGATGTATCCATGTTCCTGAGGTTGCCCCATGGTGACTCGAAGGAGCTTCCTGGTCCCAAGTTCTACTTTTGTCTGCCAGTTTTGATCTTCCTTGTGACTTCCAGCCCAGTGATCTATGTCTGGCTTTTGAGACCTATCAGGAAGTTTCATCATAGTTACCCCTGGATACCCGACCGCCTCCGGGAGACCGAGAGGGGGGTCTTGAGGAAGGGATACTGTCCCGTTGGTGGCCGTGCCACCCTTCAGACTTACCCTGTTTCTGGGAGTCAGTGTCTGTGCTGGCTCCTGCTTGTCTCTGTGTCTGTGTCTGTCTTAGGTTCTCTCTGGCTCTGTGTGCTGATTGCCCTACTGAACCTCACCTGTGTGGGCTTTGCCTCTTCCAAGATGGCTGCCGCCTCTTCGTCTCTGCCAGTATCCAAGATGGCTCCCGCTGTTACTTTCTATGGGATGCCTGCTCTGAGTGTCAAGCCTCTGTTTGGTTGCAAGGTGATTGCTGCACCTGTGGCTCTGGTGTTGATGGGCTTTATTAGTCACCTGAAGACTAGCGCCTTTGCCTTTGTATCTACTAACCTCTACTCACCTCATCTTATCTCATGCAAAGGTCCTGGAGTATAGAGTGCTGTACCCGGTGTCAGTGTTTGCTCTGTGTGAGTGTTCTATGTTTGTTTGACTAGCTAGCTTAGGCACCGTGTAGCTTATAGCCTGTGTATAGCTTTGCTAGTGTTCTATGTTTGTTTGACTAGCTAGCTTAGGCACCGTGTAGCTTATAGCCTGTGTATAGCTTTGCTAGTGTTCTATGTTTGTTTGACTAGCTAGCTTAGGCACCGTGTAGCTTATAGCCTGTGTATAGCTTTGCTAGTGTTTTATGTTTGTTTGACTAGATAGCTTAGGCACCGTCTGGCTTGTTGCCTGTGCCTAGCTCTTCTAGTTCTCTGTGTTTGTTTCCAAGGTATGACTAGTTAGCTAGGGCATCGTCTGGCTTGTTGCCTGTGCATAGCTCTACTAGTTCTCTATGTTTGTTTCCAAGGTAGGACTAGTTAGCTTAGGCACCGTCTGGCTGGTTGCCTGTGCTTAGCTCCACTAGTTCTCTATGTTTGTTTCCAAGGTTTGACTAGTTAGCTTAGGCACCGTCTGGCTTGTTGCCTGTGCATAGCTCTGCTAGTTCCCCGGGATTGTTCCCCATGCCAGCTAGCTGTCCGGTTAGCTATTTCCAAGACTATGTTTGTTCCTCGTGTCAGCTAGCCGTCCTGCTAAGCTATTTCCAAGACCATGTTTGTTCCTCGTGTCAGCTAGCCGTCCTGCTAGCCATTTCCAAGTCTGTGTTTGTTTCTAGTGTTAGACTAGCCGCCTTGCTAGCCACTATTCCAAGATTGTGTTTGTTCCTAGAGTGAGCCTAGCCGCCCTTGCTAGCCACGATTCCAAGACTGTGTTTGTTCTTAGTGTAGACTAGCCAGCTTAGGCCCCGCTGGCTTGTAGCCTGTGTCAAGCCTTGCTAGTCTTCTGCGTTTGGGTCCAGGGCATGACTTGTTAGCTGGGGCACAGCTTAGCTGTTAGCTGGTGTATAGCCTTCCAAGTCTCCTGAGTTTGCTCTGTGTATGTTCCTGTGTATGACTGGGTTGCCCGGGTACAGTGTCCCTATGAGCCTGGGTCCAGCTTACTAGTCATTGTGTTGAATCCTGCTGACTGCCAGAACCCGGATAGTTCCTGCTTGGCTGCCTTGCCTTCGCCTAGGTGCCCGGGGGCACCCCTGGATCTTCATTCCTGCTGCTCCTGTAAGTCCTACCGGCTGCCAGAACCTGAAGGCCCAACCCGAGGGGGTAGGCAGTCAAGTGTAGGTGAAGACTAGGTCCAGGGGGTTCCAGTTCTGTGTGTTCCGCTCCAGTGTGTGTTCCAGCCCAGCGGGTTTCACTCTTGTATGTTCCAGTCCAGTGGGGCCACTCCAGCGTGTCCAGGCCAGTGGGCCCCACTCCAGTGCGCACCCGTCCGGTGCGTTCCAGTTCCGAGGGTTCCGGTGTACAACTCCAGTCCGGAGTTCCGGTCCAGTCTTTTCTCTTTTCTACCTGGAAGGTGATTTTGCCTTAAGGACTCACAAACCCCGCGCTCCCGGGGAAGAAGCCTGAAGGTATGCCAAGGTCCTCGAGAGCGCGGCGAGCGCGTGAGGCGCGACACAATGGAAAGCAATGGAAGTAAAACCCGGCTGGCTCAATCCATCCTCCTTTTTCTGGAGCCATATGGTAACCCTACCTGTAGGCCGACTCTGCAGGTGACCTTGATTCATGGGACTGCTCTTTCTCAACCTATCACTCACCTCACTTCACCTCTTCAGATGCAAGTGGGCCTTTTGCACCATGAGGACATTCAATTTTTTATCTTGCCACAGGCCATTCACCCTGTTATCCTAGGATTGCCATGGTTATGTCTACATGCACTTAGCATTGATTGGTCCTCGGAGGAGATCAGTCGATGGAGTGCCCAATGTTTTGAGACTTGTCTTACTCCCGTGGAACCTCTTCCTAGTACTGTTCCTGCTCTGTCCGGAACCCTTCAACCTTGTGAGGCCTGTCTTCCGGTGGAATATTGGGATTTTCAGGACATTTTTGATGCTCGGGAGGCAGATTCCCTCCCTCCCCATCGCCCTTTTGATTGTCCCATTGAACTGATTCCGGGTACGATGCCTCCCCGAGGTCGATTGTACGCCCTGTCCCGGGAGCAGTCTGCTGCCGTGGGTACGTACATTCAGGACAATCTTAAGAAGGGATTCATTCGACCTTCCAATAATTCAATGAACAGTATGGGCTGTGAATCCTGCTGAGGTAATCTAATACTAAAAAAACTGAAAAACAGCCAAACTCAATCTTAAAGGGTCACACAAAGGATGAGTGTCAGTGAAGATTGACAAATGAGAAATACCCTCAGAAACCAAGGTCTTAACCAAGGTCTGATCATCAGAACACTGTTATCTATATAAGAGTTTGCGCCTGTGATCTTGTCTCTTTCATAGGGTATGCTTTCTCACAATTTTCTGAATAAAGCTAATCACTCTAAGACAACTCAATCTCTAAATATAAATGTGGGGTATCAAGCCAGCTATGAGGAAGCTAAGTTCATTTACTTAAACCATGCTGTTGCTTGAGGAGTATTTTGTACTCATTTATATTTAGAGATTGAGTTTTCTTAGAGTGATTAGCTTTATTCAGAAAATTGTGAGAAAGCATACCCTATGAAAGAGACAAGATCACAGGCGCAAAATCTTATATAGATAACAGTGTTCTGATGATCAGACCTTGGTTAAGACCTTGGTTTCTGAGGGTATTTCTCATTTGTCAATCTTCACTGACACTCATCCTTTGTGTGACCCTTTAAGATTGAGTTTGGCTGTTTTTCAGTTTTATTTAGTATTAGATTCATTCGACCTTCCTCATCTCTGGCTGGAGCTGTTTTTTTTTTTTTTTTGTTTCTAAGAAGGGCGGGTCTTTACGACCCTGCATTGACTATAGGGCTGAATAACATCACTGTTAAGAACCGTTACCCTCTGCCTCTTATCCCGGAGTTATCTGACCGGCTACAAGGAGCGGTTATTTTCACCAAATTGGACCTTCGGGGTGCCTACAATTTAATTTGTATCCATCCCGGGGACGAGTGGAAAACAGCTTTTAATACTCATGAAGGTCACTTTGAGTATCGAGTCATGCCTTTTGGACTTTGCAATGCTCCAGCTGTCTTTCAGAACTTCATTAATTTCATTTTTCAGGACCTGTTATATTCATCCGTCATTGTCTACCTGGACGATATACTGGTATTTTCTGCCTCTGTTCAGGAACACCCTGAGCATGTGCGCACAGTGCTCCAACGCCTCCGGGACCATCGGCTTTTTGCCAAATTGCAGAAGTGTGCATTCCATCAGCCAGTTATTCCTTTTCATTATCTCGGCAGTCGGCCTGCAGATGGACCCTGCGAAGCTTCGGTCAATCCAAGATTGACCTATTCCTTGAGGACTCCGGGTGCTGCAGCGGTTCCTGGGATTCGCCAACTATTACAGGCAGTTTATTCCGCATTACTCTCTGATCACTGCTCCACTGACGGCTCTGATGAGGAAGGGGGCTGATGTTCGGAATTGGTCCTCTGCGGCTCAGGAGGCCTTCTCTACATTAAAGGCGGCTTTTCTATCTGCACCAGTACTCCGTAGTCTGAATGTTGCTAAACCTTTTATTGTGGAGGTGGATGCTTCGTTGCTTGGAGTTGGAGCAGTGTTGTCTCCGCCGACTCCTTCTGGTAAAAGGCATCCTTGCTTCTTTTTCTCTAAGAAGTTCTCTCCCGCTGAGCGCAACTACACGATTGGGGACAGAGAGTTGTTAGCTCTAAAACTCGCTTTTCAAGAATGGCACTACCTTTTGGAGGGGGCTATGCATCCGATTACAGTCATCACAGATCATAAGAACCTTCTCTACTTACAAAATGCTAAATGACTGAACCCACGGCAAGCCCGGTGGTCACTTTTTTTTGCTCGTTTTGATTTCCGCTTGGTTTTTCGACCTGCAGAGAAGAACATGCAGGCTGATGCACTCTCTCATGCCTTTGATGTGCCTGACGAGCCCGAAGAGGTTTGTCCTATGCTGAATCCTGCATGTGTTCCCTCTACGGTGGTGGCCTCGACTTCCCTTAGGACCTCTGTTCCCATCCGGTATAGACGACAGGTTGTACGGTGGGGTCATTCCTCAGCATTTGCAGGACATTTCGGTTTCAAGAAGACTTATCATCTTATTTCCCGGTATTTCTGGTGGCCTCCTATGGCTCAGGATATTCTGCAATTTGTCTCTACTTGTCCCACCTGTGCTCGCACCAAGTCTCCTCTTGGCAAGCAGTGGGGTCGTTTTCAGCCCTTGCCTGTGCCCCACCAACCCTGGCAGGAAATTTCAATGGACTTTATAACTGATCTTCCTTCCTCCCAGGGCAACACCATTATCTGGGTGGTGGTGGATCGCTTTTCTCACATGGCGCATTTCATTCCTATGAGATCCCTGCCTTCTGCTGCTACTCTGGCATCCTATTTTGTCCAGCATATCTTTTGACTGCATGGGTTCCCTCAACGTATCATCAGTGACAGAGGTTCACAGTTTACTTCCAGATTTTGGAGAGCCTTGTGCTCAGCGTTTGGGGTCTCTACACTCTTCTCATCAGCATATCATCCCCAGACCAACGGCATGGTGGAAAGGACCAATCAGACCCTCAAGGCTTTTCTTCAGGTCTATACTAACAACCGTCAAGATGATTGGGCAGACCTCCTACCCTGGGCCGAATTTGCATGCAACAACAGTCTTCATTTTGCTTCCTGGACTTCACCTTTTTTTACCATCTATGGATGTCATCCATGCATTCCTCCTCCAATTCCGCTGCATCAAGCTCCTTCCTTGATTCTGCCTACCCTTACTTCTATTCAGGACACTTGGAGGACGGTTCAGCATCACTTACAATGGGCTGCTGCAAAGTATAAGCATTTTGCTGGCTGACATCAATGCCCCGCTCCTGTTTTCCACCCGGGGCAGAAGGTTTGGCTCAGCACCAAGTACCTGAGACTACGCCTCCCTTCTCTTAAGTTTGCTCCTAGATTCATCAGACCGTTTGCTGTTCAAGCTAGAGTGGGGACAGTGGCCTATCGTCTGCACTTACCTGGTAATCTGCGCATACACAATGGATTTCACGTTTCTCTGTTAAAGCCTTTCTTGTCTTCCAGATGGCATCCAGAACCAAGAAGACCCGTTGTTCCTGACTCTGACCCTGATCCAGAGTTTGAAGTTCAGGAGATCTTGGATTCTAAACACCAAAGAGGACATCATTATTATTTGATTTCCTGGAAACACTATGGGCCGGAGGATAATTCCTGGGAACCAGCCAGCAATGTCCACGCACCTGACCTGGTCCGCGAGTTTCATACTCACTATCCTATGAAACCCAAACCGAGAAGGAAAGGGGGTCTTCCGGGGAGGGTACAGTCAGGCTCCTCACCCGTGGATTCGTCGCCTGCTGTGTTTCCTGCTTGCTCCGCGCCTACGTGGGAGGGAGCATCGAGTGTCGGTGCTGGTGACCGGTCCGCCGGTCTTGCGGCCTTGCGCCGTGTCTCTGCCCGGGGACGCGGGTCTCAGGAGGTGTCCGGGTTCCCGTTATGGGGCGTCGGCCATCTTGGCGGCGTCTCAGTACAATTGCTCTTCCGGGTGCGGGACCCAGAGCTCGGGAGGTCTTGCTCTGCCTCTGACTGCCAGGATTGGGGCTCCGCGGCTCCACCCTGCTCGCACAACCAGCCAATCCCGAGTGGCTCTGCTCAGCTGATTCCTATGGCTGCCTAGGGTCGGGGCTATTTAGGAGCATTTTCTTCTGCCCTCGGTGCTTCGGCTTCTACTTAGTCTGAGTGAGCTGCGCTTCGCGGAGTTGCTTCTGCTTTGCTTGTTTTGCCCTTGAACCCTTGCCTGGACCTGGACTTTGCTTTTGCTTGCCGCCTGCCTTAGAACCTTTGTCTGGACCTGGACTTTGCTCTTGTTTGCCGCCTGCCTTTGAACCTTTGCCTGGAGACCTAGACTTTGCTTTTGCTTACTGCTTGCCTTTGAACCTTTGCCTGGACCTGGACTTTGCTTTTGCTTACAGTCTGCCTTTTGTACTCTTGTCGGACTTGGACTCTGGGTTGCCTGTTACCTGCCTGGGACTTGGCCTGGTCCTTTCTCCTGCTCTCGTCTCTGTTGTCTGGAGTAAGTTCCGCAGTTCGAGTCCTCATCTCTCTCTGCAGGTAAGCCAGGATTGTTCGGCTGCCAAACTAGGGTTTGGCACAGGGACTCACTTATCCTAGAGAGCCGTGATAATCTACCAGTCCAACCAATTCTTTTGCCGGCTTCTTGCTTTTAATATACCTAAAAAAAGTTTATACTATGTGTTTTTCCCTCCAACGCAATTTTTTTTTCAAAGTCCCTCTTTGCCTTCCTTATCAGTGCTTTGCATGGACTTGACAGTCCTTACTGAAATGTACCTAAACTTTAACTGACTCATGTAAGCTTTGAAATTATGTTGATTCACATTATACAAAATTTAAATTTAAAGGATGCACAGAGAGGTCTGAAGTTGAAGACATTTATTTATTTATTAGGATTTATTTACCGCATGGAAGATATTATCTACCTCTATGTAATGAACTGCAGGTGTTCCACAATGGCAAGAAAATACTCTGTATTCTACTGCTGTTAGGTTGATTTCGAGCCAAGTGTCCATTGATTTCTAAAGTGTACCAGAGCCAGTAGTGCATCAGGAAGCCAGTGACATAACAATATGGCAGTCCCAGTACACGCATATACATTTTATAGCCTTTACATTAATTAGTTTACCAAATGGGTTGTGTCATGTTAATAAATGTTTATCAGATATGACCTTCTGAAGTGATCTAATCACTTTTTGATACGTATAAACAATATTATGCTACAGTGTGAAAGTCATTATGTGGAGGGAAGTTTAGAGCAGGGGCAAAGAACCAGGGGTGCTTGGTTCAAACCCCATGGCAGTTTCTTGTGATCTTGGGCAAATTACTTTCTACCATTTAAAACTCAAAACATTTTACACTAATATGTCTCTTTATCTTGGATCCTTAACTGGCCTTGGTCGGTACAGGAGGGGACAGCTCATCGTGCAGTTGTGTTCCTCCTTTTCTTGCTGCATGATTAGGGCAAGGAAGAAAGGCACACCAAACTCAAGTGGGGAGAATACCACAGAGAGAGAAGAGTCACTGGAGTAGGTGTAGTGGTGGGGGGGATGAGAGATCAAGCCTGAGCGTGTGCCATGGAGATAAGAGAAGGGGTAGAGCAAGGTGAGAGTGTCATGAAGATGTGGGGAGGGAGAATGAGCGGTGGGGGTACTGCATGCAGGAGAAGACTTTGGGGATGGAGAGAATTAGGGGTCTTTCTTGGAATTAGAGAGAGAGAGAGAGAATTGTAATTGGGGGTAAGAGAAGCAATTAGGGAGGCTGAAGAGGGAAAAGGCAGGAGGGAATTTCAGCCCTTATGATAGGGGAAGTCAGCACTAAAAATACTATGAATAATGCAGAATTTTGCAGAATTCTAAAATGTTGTGTTTAGAATTGTTAAAAAATGTTGTGCAATATTTTAATTTTTTTGTGGAAAATTCCCTTTGGACTATACTGTTACAGACTTGTTGCACCTTAGACTGTACACCACCTTGAAACTTTTCTTGGCACTGGCAGTATATGAAATACTGCAAATGATTAAATAAATAAATCTTACTGTCAGCTTCCTAAGCTGCACCCATTCATAAGGTTTGTCCTTCCCAAAGCACGCACAGTCTTCATGATGTCACTGTGGCAGGATCCTGGCATCCTTCCTACCCCTCTTTTATACTATCTTGGAGGCCGATGCAGAAAGACACACAGTCCAGCCAGTTACGGTGAAATTACGGTGAAAAATTCCCCTGCCATGCTGTAACCACATCAAGGAAGCAGGAGGAGGGTGTGATAGCCTTAATGCAGTTTATTTCAGGATAATAAATTAAGCCACTAAAATGACCTTAGGCCTGCAGGAGATCCAGTAGAGGTTGCCCAGCAACGTTAAGAACCAGTGGAGCTGATAAATTTAGAGCTGACGGCCTAGGTCATAAATTAATTTGTAAACCAAAATAAGAAAGCAGCTGGAGAGTGCTGGAGAAATCTCCCTTCCATCACTCCAAAGTGTAAGAAGAGGACAAGTGTCCTTTTCCAGAACATACTGTCCTAAACCCCCAGCTGCTTCCAGTAGGCAGCCAGGAGAGCTCAGGTTACAGAGTCCTTGCAGTACCGCAGACATTATCAATATTCAATAAAACAATATCCAAGTTTCAATTGTCCTCTGTGAGCCCCATAAAAAAGAAACATTCCATTGAAACAGATTTTTACATTTTCAGATGAAACTGGGGGCGCTTACTTAAAAAAAAAAAATCCAATCTCCTTCCTGCAAAGGGCTCAAAAGAGCTCAAATAAATTTACCACTTTCCACACATTTCCTATGCTTTGCTGCCTGGATTTTGCTCCCCCCCCCCCCTCTCCATCTGCCTGGAGAATAATTATTTCTCTGTGAAAAATGGGGGGGGGGGGGGGGGGGGGGAGTGCAGCAGGAACTTCCATGAAATCTGAAACCACAGTTTGTACAAAGATAATC
Source organism: Microcaecilia unicolor (assembly GCF_901765095.1). Classification (NCBI taxonomy): domain Eukaryota; kingdom Metazoa; phylum Chordata; class Amphibia; order Gymnophiona; family Siphonopidae; genus Microcaecilia; species Microcaecilia unicolor. Next base: position 191,887,014 of record NC_044033.1, on the reverse strand, counting down.
CAGAAGAAGTAAGGATTGTTTTTGCATGCTACATTCTGTTTGCAAATCCTCCCAATGGGACATTTCCTTTTAAACCAGGTGCTACACATAGAACACTTAATAGCTTAGCACTAGTGCAAGACTTTTCTCAAGGGGAGGAGGTGCTAACAACAGCATAATGGCGGGTACTCTCACTGACCTTGGGGTCTAGCCCAGCTTTAGCACACAATTTTGTGGGTGGAATATGTAATGGGTTTCACACAAGCTAACCGTGTACAAAGCCTAGGCCCCAATGCTCAAAAGTAAATGCGGGGGGGGGGGGGGGGGGGGGCTAGAGGCCATTAGTGCCAAACTAGCACTCGCATTTACCAGCAGAGAGCGCAGAAACAAATGAGTGCAGGAAGGAACAGCACAATGAGCATACAAATGCATGCTGATGAGCTCATTCGCTATTCCTCCCCAATGCTCAGCGTGCAACATGCCAAACAAGGGTGCTCCTCCTGCGTCAAACCCTTGGAGCTGGTGTTAGGGTGTCTGGGCAGTGAAGATGTCAGTGATACCCAGGTTTGTGGAGCTTGCTCTTGCTAATGGTCAGGCACAGGGGGCAGGGTGTTACCATCCTTTTGAGGAGATATTACCGGGCCTGTCCCATGCATCAAAAGCTGTGTTCATAAAACATGGCAGCAAGACCTGCATAGCAAATAAATGCACTTCTGGTTATAAATACAGGAACAAAGCGACTACTTATGATAGGTACTACTACTATAAATCATTTGTATAGCGCTACCAGTCGTACGCAGCGCTTCACTATTTAACATGAAGAAAGACAGTCCCTGCTCAAAAGAGCTTACAATCTGAATCAAGACAGACAGGACCAACCCTGACTCAAGGTGTTGTGGCATTCATTACAGGAAAGCACTGTCTAATTAAAGAATTGGAGAAGCCAGCTAACTTTTAAGGGAGCCTCCAGCTCTTCTTCCTCTCTGGTGTTCTGGGCATGTGCTGAAGAGCTGTGTTTGATGCATAATTCTTGAGCGCTTGTGCCAGGCATCATCCTCTCCCTTTACGTCCTAATGCTCGAGGCTAATAACGTGCATATCATTGCATACTATTAGTGTCGAGCATTAGGAAGTAATTCCTTGGTGCTGTTGTGCCAGTATTTTCTGGCGCTGTTTTGTACATCGCTGGAGTTTTGAGCATCGGGGTCCTAGTGCACACACTGACATACAACACATTTAAATCCACAGTAATGAGGCTTTTAGCCATTTACTCCTGAATTCTATATATGGTGTGCTGGTGAGCTGGTTGATGTAGTGTATTTAGATTTTCAGAAAGCTATTTACAAAGTTCCTCATGAGAAACTCCTGAGAAACTGAAAGAGTCATGGGATAGGGTGGGATAGGAGGCAATGTCCTTCTGTGGATTAGGAATTGGGTATTGATTGGACAGAAAACAGAGGGTAGGGTTAAATAATCATTTCTCTCAATGGAGGAGAGTGAACAGTGGAGTGCCACAGGGATTAGTACTGGGACCGTGCTATTTAACATATTTATACATGATCTAGAAATCAGAACGAGTGAGGTGATTAAATTTGCAGATGACACAAAACTATTCAAGGTTGTTAAAACACATGCAAACTGTGAAAAATTACAGGAAGACCTTATGAAACTGGAAGACAAGGCATCCAAAGGGCAAATTAAATTTAATGTGGACAAATGCAAAGTGATGCACATTGGAAATCCGAATCATAGTTACCTGATGCTAGGGTCCACCTTTGGGGTCAACACCCAAGAAAAAGTTCTAAGTGTCATTGTAGATAAGATGCTGAAATCTTCTGCTCAATGTGCGGTGGCGGCCAAAAAAGCAAACAGGATGCTAAGAATTATAGGAAAGGGATGGTAAATAAGAACGAAAATACCATAATGCCTCTGTATCACTCCATGGTGTGACCTCAACACAATCTTCACTCCCTCTGACCCTCATGGTACCTGACACACAACTACCTCATTCGACCACAACATACCCTTGTATTTGTTATCAATCGACTGGCGAACGCCTTTACGGTATTATGTAAGCCACATTGAGCCTGCAAATAGGTGGGTTAATGTGGGGTACAAATGTAACAAATAAATAAATAAAATACATAAAATCTTGAGTAATTCATTCAGCTCTGGTCACCGCATCTCAAAAAAGATATGGCAGAATTAGAAAAGGCTCACAGAAGAACAACCAAAATGATAAAGGGGAAGGAACTCCTCTTATATGAGGAAAGACTAAAGAAGTTAGAGCTCTTCAGCTTGGAAAAGAGATGGATGAGGGGGGATATGATTGAGGTCTACAAAATCCTGAATGGTGTAGAACGAGTAGAAGTGAATCAATTTTTTTACTCTTTCAAAAAGTATAAAGACTAGGGGACACTCAATTACGTTACATGGAAATACTTTTAAAACAAATAAGAGGAACCTTTTTTTCATTCAGTGAATAGTTAAGCTTTGGAACTCTTTGTCGGAGGACGTAGTAACAGCGATTAGCATATCTGGGTTTAAAAAAAGGTTTGGACAAGTTCCTGGAGGAAAAGTCCATAGTCTGCTATTGAGACAGACATGGGGAAGCCACTACTTGTCCTAGGATTGGTAGCAGGGAATGTTGTTACTATTTGGGATTCTGTCAGGTTCTTGTGACCTGGATTGGCCACTGCTGGAAGCAGGTTACTGGACTAGATGGACCATTGTTCTGACCTAGTATGGCTATTCTTATGTTCTTATGAGATATGTATGCAAATTAATTAGTTAACAAGCTCTTAACCATCAATAATTAGGTGCCAACAACCAATTATCGATGTTAATTGGCACTCATTAAAATCTGTGCATGCATCTGGCTGTCACAATTCTATAAGGCAGGGCGCCTAATTCCCATAGTGCATATTCCCAAAGGGGGTGTGTCCATGGGAGGGGCATGGGCATGTCAGGAGCATACTGGATAAGTGCACCTAACTTGGGCACCAGGTTTCAGCAGGCGTTAAGTCTAGCATCCAACATTAGGTGTGGTAATCAGTGATACACAGAAAAACAAAAGCAGAAGAGACCCCTTTTGTGTAACAACGAAAACAAGAAAACAAAAAACAAAGAAAAAGATGAGCGACCACTGATGTTCAAACTCAGGGAAATTTATTAAGTATAGCACAATACAAAAACACCCTAAAGATGACGCAGTCCTGCATTTAGGCGCTGGGGGCGCCTGCTTCAGGAGTCTAGAAATACGAACTGCTGAACGTGTTTTTCTTTTGTCACACAGTTTTCCTCTGTTTGGTGTCTTTTGTGTCAACTGATAGTGCTACTTTTGCAAATTGTCTTTGATGGTGATCGTTTTACACGTTTGCTGTATCTTTGACATCTATTCAAGTTGGCATATTGATCCGCCCTTAAATCATTAGACTCCTGAGGCAGGCGCCCCCAGCACCTAAACGGAGGACTGCATCGAGTCATTTTCAGGGTGTTTTTTGTATTGTGTTATATTTAATAAACATCCTGAGTTGGAACATCAGTGGTTGCTCCCCCCTTTTTTTTTCTTAATCGGCAATATATGCCACGCTATAAAGGATTTTTTTCAACCTCCATATTTGAGTGCTATTTATAGAATCCCCCCCCGTTTAGTGCAGATTCAGAGAAGCGCGTAAAAGAAAAGGCTGAGCACAACGCCAGAGCTTTAACACCAGGTCTGAAGAAGCATAAAGGTTAGCTGGGAACTTGTGTGGTAGCGTTAGTGAGGATTTCATGCCTGCGTCTTCTCTTTACGGTCCGCATAATAATTCATAACCTTTTTAGAGCATGTGGGGGATGCTCTGATACATAGAGCACAAGTGCCGGACTGTGAGTTCTGGGTAGATGTGGGTTTGTACATGAAAAATTGCTTCGGCACCCAAGTTGCATGCACCTGTGCTGGAGTACTGTGGATAAATATTGCTATCAGAAACAAATGTACGAGCACGTGTGCACATATAACTCCAGGGGCTTATTTGCACATAAGACACAGCTGTTGCTAGCGCAAACCTATGTGCATCCATGCGCTGTCCCATGTTTGTGCACGGTTTTTGCATAGGGCTGATTTACATATTATTTGTGGACTGCATTGAGGTGCAAAACTTTGACATTACTCTTGTGTTAAGAATCTGTGTGCTAAGTGTTAATGTACAGCTCTAATGCACGGTTTCTGCATCCAACAAGACAGGAAAAAAAAAAATGTCATTTCAGAGGGGAAGCCCTGACCTGTTACCTTCCGGGCAGCACTTTCTAGAGCAGAGTTTCTTAAGCTTGTCCTGGAGTACCTCCCAGCCAATCCAGTTTTCAAACTATCCACATGGCTGGACAGATTCAGCTTTAATAGTTGCAGAACAAGGCCAGTGCCAGGCAGACTTCTACAACCATTGTGGCTGGAGAGATTTGGATGGGCTGGAGTGGGGCTTTGATGACAGCTTCAGTAGTTGGAGAACAAGGCCAGTGCTAGGCAGATTTCTGAAATGACAAGGACATATCAAGATGAACTATGAATATGTAGTATTACATCATACCTTATGCTATAAATTTATCATGGTGAGTGGACTGGATGGACCATACAGGTCTTTTTCTGCCATCATCTACTATGTTACTATGTTAATAAATATGCATGAGTTAGATGTACATGCAATGGCAGCACTGGAGTGCATATTAATTATGGATATTCTGAAAACCAGTCTGGCTAGGAGGTGCCTGAAAAACAATATTCCAGAGCAGGGGCAAACTGACAGTGTTCTGGGGCCCCATGCAATAAGCACCAGGGACTCCTAACCATCCATCTGACATATATTACTGGCTATTACTGGTTAGGGGAGAGTGGGCTCCCTACTGCCATTGGCCCTCTGGCACTGCCCTATTGTCAAACTGATCAGTCCTCCCCTGTTCTACAGAACTAATGCATTAGCCGAGAGTTGTGACTAGGTTCTCATGCATGTTGGTTCATTTTGCCTAATGTAGAGTTGCTCAAGTCAGTCTTCCCCTTTCCCCTTCCCTGCCCAACCAATCAGGTTTTCAGGATAGCCACATGGAACATGTATAATATAAATATTTTGTCTGCAATGTATACCAATTTATCCTATTCCTAGTCATTATGGTTTCCCTAAAAATCCAACTAGTTTAAGGGGTGGGGACTGTGTCAAGGGCCATTTTGAGTACTACTGGCCTGGTGAACAGATTATGAAAGTTCACAGGTCCATCACAATACTGCCCAACTCTTAAGAAGCATTCCAGACAGACTGGTAGTCCCAAGAGGAGCTAAAGAAGAACCTCCACAGCCATATAGTGCAGGCCATAAATCTTTTTATCCTAATCCTAATATGTCTCAAGTTCCTTAATGAAACACATGCACCTGTAATATATCAAAGTTCACTTTTTCTTTACTCTGTACATTCAGAGAGTAAATGTTCATGGGAATTTTAAAACTTTTGTCGATGATCTGCTCTGGGCTCTGTAAGAATTTATTTCCTTGACTCAAATGTTTGCTGTTCTCTCTAGCTATTAATGCCAGACTCTAAGCTTCCAACTATGCAGTGACAATATGCCACCTAATGGATACAAATGGGACTCAGTTGCTGTGGGCCAGCTCCTACTGGCATCTATAGCACACTGCCTCTCTTCCACAGAATGGCCAGGAAGGGATTTCTTATAAAAAAATAGCTGTTATTAGGGCTTCTCTAAAATGTCATAAGTAAAAAATATAAATAAATAAAGTTACAAATTTTTTTTGGGGGGGGGGCGAAAGTTTTGGAACATCATTTTTGATTTCTTATAATTTGGGATACTTTTCTTCTTTTGACATTCAAAAACAAATATTTCCAAAAGTGAGAACCTTGTGATTTTTCAACTTACAAATCTTCAAATTTAACTGAACTCTAGCAAGTACTGGCAAAGTCAGATAATAACATGCATGTTATTGAAATAATATGGAAGACTGCTCTGCAATGGATGCTGCTTGCACTTGCTTAAGTTTGTTGGAAATCAGTTGCATGACACTGTGCTGGATGCTTTGAGCTATTACGGTGTCTACTGGTGAACGTGTACCCTCTTACTAGCTACTTGTTTCTGTGTGCCATAAGCTGCTTACAGCTCCTTTAAAATCATAGCTCAGGAGCCAAGATGGTGGCTTGAGGAAAGCCATGAAAAATAGCAACTCCTGATTGTTCCTGCTGCTAGACAGGGTATGGGTAAGCATAAATGGAAGGTCTGCAATTTCCCTTCTGAATTGCAAGCAATCCTTCAGCTCTTTTCCCAACTTCAGCTCTGCCTTTCGGAATCCTAAAAGGACTGCTAGAAGTGGTGGCCAAATGGATATAGAAACATCGTTGAGTCCTGACAAGCATAATGCCCCATCTGGTCCTGAATTAGAGCTGCAGTAACATACAGTGCATAAAGACACATCAAACTCAAAGGGATGCTCCCTGGCTGTTCCAGACCACATGGAAGATCTTTTGGGGTAGCAGAGACTCCCACTGTAGCCGAGAGACGAAGGAGCGAGTCTTAAGTATTTCCTCTGAGACTGATCGAGATATTGGAGTTTGAAGTTATCATTCTGCTCCAAGTAATAGTAACATATTTTCTCCGAGGACAAGCAGGACATAATCTTTTCACATGTGGGTGATGTCACCAACAGAACTCCGGTTCGGACACTGACCAGAGTTCTGTTTCTAGAAGTCTTTGGCTGGCCCCCAGCTGTAGGTCTTTAAAATTTGTAAATACTTTGTCGCCACCAGATGATGTAAGCCGCATCACATCACATGATTAGACAGGGGCCGGTTCTTTGTGTAAACTCTGAATCTCTACTACTACTACTACTACTAACTAGCATTTCTAAAGCGCTACTAGGGTTACGCAGCGCTGTACAATTTAGACATAGAAGGACGGTCCCTGCTCAAAGAGCTTACAATCTAAAAGACAAGAGAACAATCTAAAGACAAGTGAACAATCTAGAGGACGAGTGAACAGTTAATCTGATAGAGTGGATAGATAGGGGCATTCTGTCTATCTAGAGCGGTTAGGCGCCGAAGGCAGCATAGAAGAGGTGAGTTTTAAGCAGAGATTTGAAGATGGGTAGGGAGGGGGCATGGCGTATGGGTAAAGGAAGATTGTTCCAGGCATAGGGTGAAGCAAGGCAGAATGAGCGGAGCCTGGAGTTGGCAGTGGTGGAGAAGGGTACTGAGAGAAGGGCTTTGTCCTGTGAGCGGAGGTTACGGGCGGGAACATAGGGGGAGATGAGGGTGGAGAGGTAGTGAGGAGCCGCAGACTGAGTGCACTTGTAGGTAAGGAGGAGGAGCTTGAATTGTATGCGATATCTGATTGGAAGCCAATGAAGTGACTTGAGGAGAGGGGTGATATGAGTATATCGGTTTTGGCGGAATATAAGACGTGCAGCAGCGTACTGAACTGATTGAAGGGGGAATAGATGGCTGAGTGGGAGGCCGGTGAGGAGTAAGTTGCAGTAATCAAGGCGAGAGGTAATGAGAGCGTGGACGAGAGTTCTGGTGGTGTGCTCAGAGAGGAAAGGGCGAATTTTGCTGATGTTGAAGAGGAAGAAGCGACAGGTCTTGGCAGTCTGTTGGATATGCGCAGAGAAGGAGAGGGAGGAGTCAAAGATGACTCCGAGGTTGCGGGCAGATGGGACGGGGAGGATGAGGGTGTTATCAACAGAGATAGAGAGTGGAGGAAGAGGAGAAGTGGGTTTGGGAGGAAAGACGAGGAGCTCGGTCTTGGACATGTTCAGCTTCAGGTGGCGGTTGGACATCCATGCCGCGATGTCGGATAAACAGGCCGATACCTTGGCCTGGGTCACCGCGGTGATGTCAGGTGTGGAGAGGTATAGCTGAGTGTCATCGGCATAAAGATGATACTGGAAACCATGAGACGAGATCAGCGAGCCCAGGGAAGAGGTGTAGATTGAGAAGAGAAGGGGTCCAAGGACAGATCCCTGGGGAACTCCAACACATAGTGGGATGGGAGTGGAGGAAGATCCATGGGAGTGTACCCTGAAGGTGCGGTGGGAGAGATAAGATGAGAACCAGGAGAGGACAGGGCCTTGGAATCCAAAAGAGGATAACGTGGCAAGAAGTAAATCATGGTTGACAGTGTCAAACGCGGCGGAAAGATCGAGGAGGATGAGGATGGAGTAATGACCTCTGGATTTGGCCAGGAGCAGGTCATTGCAAACTTTAGAGAGTGCTGTTTCTGTCGAGTGCAGAGGGCGAAAACCGGATTGAAGTGGATCGAGGATGTCATGAGAGGAGAGAAAATCAAGGCAGCGGCTGTGAACGGCGCGCTCAAGTAATTTGGAAAGGAAGGGTAAAAGAGAGATGGGGCGGTAGTTAGAGGGGCAGGTAGGGTCAAGTGAAGGTTTTTTTAGGAGAGGTGTGACAACAGCGTGTTTGAAGGTGTCAGGGACAGTCGCCGTGGAGAGAGAGAGGTTGAGGATGCGACAGATGGCGGGGGTGACAGTATGGGAGATAGTGTTGAGTAGGTTGGTGGGGATGGGATCAGAGGAACAGGTGGTGCATTTCGAGGAGGAAAGAAGGCGGGAAGTTTCAGCCTCGGTGATCTCCGGAAAGGAGGAGAAGGAGACCTGGGTAGGTTGGTTGAGGGAGAGGGTTAAAGGGTGAAGGGGAGGTGGAGGTTTGGTCGTGAACTCAAGGTTGATCTTTTGCACTTTGTCGCGGAAGTAGTCGGCCAGTGATTGAGGAGAGAGAGAAGGGGGAGTAGGAGCGGGGGGCACTTTTAGGAGGGAGTTAAGGGTGGTGAAGAGACGACGAGGGTTGGAGCTGAGAGAATTGGTCAATTGGGTGTAGTAGTCCTGTTTTGCACGGAATAGGGAGGAGTGGAGGGAGGATAGCATGAATTTGTAGTGGAGGAAGTCTGAAAGGGTACGAGATTTCCTCCAGAGGCGCTCAGCGGATCGGGTGCAGGAGCGAAGGTAACGGATGCAAGGAGTCAGCCAGGGCTGGGGATTGGTGCGCTTTGTGGGACGGGAGATGGATGGCGCGAGGGTGTCCAAAGCAGAGGAGAGAGCGGTATTGTAAGCGGAGACCGCTGTGTCGACAGTTACGAGGGACGTGATGGAGGGGAGGAGATTAGAGATAGTAGATGATAGGGTGGAGGGGTCAATAGCCTGGAGGTTCCTGGAGGTGGTGGTTAAAGTTGGACGGGGTGGAGGGGGGGGGGAGTGAAGAAGTGTGAATGTGATCAGGTGATGGTCGGAGAGAGGAAGAGCTGAGACGTGGAAATTGGAGGGTGAGCCGGAGGAGGAGAGGACGAGGTCAAGACAATGTCCGTCACGGTGAGTAGGGGTGGTGGAGCACAGCTGGAGGTTGAAGGAGGATGTTAGGGTGAGGAACTTAGAAGTATGGGGGTCGGATAGGTCATCAGCATGTACGTTAAAGTCTCCGAGAATGAGGGACGGAGATGAGGGGTCAAGAAAGACAGAGAGCCAAGCATCAAAGTCGGTAAGGAAGGAAGGGAAGGATTTATCCGGGGGGCGGTAAATGACTGCCACTCTGAGTGGTAGCGGGTAAAATAGCCGGATGGAATGGACTTCGAAGGATGGGAAGCAGTGCGATTGCGGTAGGTGGAGGAGTTGGAAACTACAGGAGGGTGATAGTAGTAGCCCAACGCCTCCGCCGCGGCCGATTGGGCGGGGCGTGTGGGAGAAGAGATAGCCTCCATGGCAGAGGGCTGCAACTGAGGCAGAGTCTTCCGAAAGTGTTTGTCATCACCAGATGATGTAAGCTATGTCATATCACTAGATTAGACTGCTTCTAACCAGTTACCAAGAAGTCAATATAATAATATATAGCCATGCTTATCAACCAATTTGTCATCCGGAATTTTGTATACAATTGCTTCCTACCTGGAACTAAAAAATGAACCAGCTAACGAAGCAAAAGAAAAAAAAGTCTCTATAAATTATGGTTAAACCCCCTCCCATTTGACTCTCCTGAGGTTGATACAAGAGTTTATAGCCTGGTGGACACATCTCAAATAAATACAAGGCTCATCTTTGTAATGAAATATAAAAAATGATGGCAGATAAAGACCATATGGCCCATTAAGCCTGCTTATCCATTCCTTCCACTATCCTTTCCTCTCCCTTAGAGATTCAAGATGCTTGTCCCATGCTATCGTGAATTCAGATAGTCTTCATCTTCACCCCATTCCATGAAACCACCACCCTTTCCGAAAATAAGTATTTCCTTAGATTACTCCCCAGTCTATCCCCTTTCACCTACATCCTATGCCCCCTCATTCCACAGCTTCCTTTCAATTAAGACTCACTTCCTATGTATTTATGCCACAGAAGTATTTAAGTATCTCATATATTATATCTTCCCTCTCCCATCTTTCTTCTACAGCATACATATTGAGATCTTTACATCTGTTCCCATATGCTTTATGAAGACCACTGACCATTTTTGTAGCCACCTTCTGGACTTACTCCATCCTGTTTAGATCTTTTTGATGGTCTTCAGAATTGTACACAGTATATAAATGAGGTCTCATCAGAGACAAACAAAGGCACTATCGCCTCCTTTTTCCTGCTGGCCATTCCTTCCCCTATACAACCCAAGCATCCTTCTAGTTTTTGCCATCGCCTTGTCTACCTGTTTGGCCACCTTTAGATCCTCAAATACAATTATGCACAAATCCTGCTCTTCTTTTGTGCATAGAAGTACACCGCCTCTACTGTACCTCTCCCTTGGGTTTCCTGCATTTATTTGACATTAAATCTTAGCCAAGTTTCACTAGATCCCTCCTCATGTTATCCACACCATTGCATATTTTTATATCATCCAAAAGAGACAAATCTTACCAGGCAGCCCTTCCGCACTGTATCATTTGCTTTAAACTTTGATTGTTTTAATTTGTTTATCCAGATCTTACATCCACATGGTATTGCTTTTTAAACCCAAAGGTGAAGCCTAAGGGTTGTTAAACAATTTGGTATAAACTGCGTTGTTTATGACTTTACTTATTTTGCACTGCTTTGGGGTTTACTAATCTGTATATCTGTTGTGTTATTTTGGTGGGTGGAAACAGTTGGGTGGGCTTATAGAGAAGGAGAGAGGGGAGTGCAGGAGGGGAAGGGTTTTTAGAGAATGTTCTCTGTAAAAGTTTATATTGTGCCACATTGGATGGTTCACTGCTTTTTCTTGTTTTGTATGAAGCTTATCTACCAACATGTTGTGCTTTGAATAAACATGATTAAAACATAAAAATAATGGATATACTCTGTACAAGTTGTTGTTTACTTTTGCAATGTGTGTATGGATGCCTGTTCTGGTGTGTGCATGTGATAATGTTTGAATAAATGTCTATGCTTATGGCTATGATTTCTGAACATGTGGCATCATTAAAGGACAGACTTTAAATGCCCAGTTGGGCATATATGCTAATCTCAACTTTGTTAAATGTTTCAGACATATCAATCTACTTGCTCCCATGATGTTACTGAATTCTATTAGTCTGTCTCACTGTGTTTCCAAATGTAAGCCACATTGAACCTGAGTTTGCTTGGGATAATGTGGGATATAAATGTCCTCCACTTTTTAAGGCAACGCCTATCCATCTAGATGGTAATGGCATTAGCGTGTGCTAAAAACGTTACGCTTACAGCGCAGTTTAGTAAACAGGGCCCTAAGTTTTGTACCTGATTCAATGGAGGGTTAAGTGACTTGCCCAAGATTTCAAGGAGCAGCAGTGGCCTCCCCGTTTCTCAGACTGCAGCTCTACTAGGTACAGCTAATACAGATAGCACATATTATCTATATTAGTTGTACCTAATCTTTGATAACTCAATCACTTACTAAAGCTAGCTGAGCTGAATGACTGGTGGCCATTTGGCAACCTTCCAAAAAACATTGATAGGTAAATTATTTATGGTTGCTAGTAACCTCAGGATTTCTGTTATAGTGCGGCTGAACATCACTATTCACATAGCCAATGTGAAGATGCTGGACAGGTGACCTAGGGCTAACAGAGAGCCAAGTATTAAAGTACCTACATATACTTGCAGACTACTGCAAATACTTTTCTGTTTAATATGCTGCATTGTTTTGTCAATAGTCAATCCCTATGAGTATACAAGACACTCAAAAAAGGATTTCACACTCCCAAATATATATCACACCAATTCAAATTAAGAAGGAAAACAAAAGGAGAATTCAGTATAGGCTGTTCCCACAGCCGAGCCAGTTTTTAGTGAGTCTAGCCGTATTTGGGAGTGTCTCTCCCTTGGGATTCGATAACTGATAGTGGCATTATTTTGCCATGCATTATTTTGATTTTTTGGTACATAATTCCCTGATGTGTATTATAGTGTACATAATACCATCAGTGACAGAGTTACTGGGGAGGCAGCTGGTAAGACAGGGAAGGGGGTCCTTCCCTGCTATGCTCAAAAGTGCCCCTACTGTCCTTTTATTTATTTATTTTTGTTAAAAGTGGTGCTTGTACAGAGGGAGCAGTATTCCCTCTAAGCTGCGCTATACATCCAATAAATAAAATTCAGAGTAGATATAAGGACTGTAGGGATATTACAGTCCTTCCCCTCTTAAGGATTGCTTTTCTACATCCCATTTGTCTAGACTGATCCTTAGGATGACATGGAAGGAAAAATTAGTTAATTACCTGATAATTTTCTTTCCTTAAGTTCCAAAGGACCAGTTCAGACAAATGGGTTGTGACCATCTGCCAGCAGGTGGACACAGAGAACTCTAAGTTGTGCCTCATAAGTTCCTGCGCTTATCAACCAAGCCAGTATTCGATAACAAAGCAGTGAAAGAGAGTGACTTCCAGAGAAAAACCTCCAGCCTCTAGACAGAAAAAAAAAACCTATGAAATAAAGGGCAAAACTTGTGCCTTAGAAATAACAGAACCAGAATACAAACACCTGAAATTATATAGAACCCGGAAAACCTAAAGCCATCACAGAAGGGCGGGCTCTGGACTGATCCTTTGGGACTAAAGGAAATAAAATTATCAGGTGATTAACTAATTTTTCCTTCCATGTCATCCTAAGGATCAGTCCAGACAAATGGGATGTACAAAAGCAATCCTTAAGAGGGGAGGGACTGTAATATCCCTACAGTGAGAGACCTGGCCCCGAAGGAAGTATCTGCTCAAGCAGACACATCCAAACGGTAATGCTTAACAAAGGAATGAGAAGAAGACTAGCCAGCTTATTTTCAAAAGAGATCGCCGGCCATCTTCCGACACAAATCGGGAGATGGCCAGCGATCTCCTGAACCCGGCCAAATTGGTATAATCGAAAGCCAATTTTGGCCAGCGCCAACTGCGTTCTGTCGCAGAGCCGGCCAAACTTCAAGGGGGCGTTTCGGCAGGGTAGCGAAGGCGGGACAGAGGCGGGATGGGGCGTGGTTATGAGTTGGCCGGCTTTGCCCGATAATGGAAAAAAGATGGCTGGCTCTGACGAGCATTTCGCCGTCAGTGCCCCAATTAACCAGATGACCACCAGAGGGAATCGGGGATCACCTCCCCTTACTCCCCCAGTGGTTACCCTCCCACCCTAAAAAAAATGTTTTTGCCAGCTTGTATGCCAGCCTGAAATGTCATACCCAGCTCCTTGATAGCAGTATGCAGGTCACTGGAGCAGTATTTAGTGGGTGCAGTGCACTTCAGGCAAGTGGACCCAGGCCCATCCCCCCTACCTGTTACACTTGTGGTGGTAAATGTTGAGCCCTCCAAACCCCCCCAAAACCCACTGTTCCCACATCTAGGTGCCACCCCTTAGGGCTATGGTAGTGGTGTACAGTTGTGGGGAATGGGTTTTGTGGGGGGGATTAGCACCCAAGGTGAGGTATACACCTGGGAGCAATTTTTGAAGTCCACTGCAGTGCCCCCTAGGTGCCCAGTTGGTGTCCTGGCATGTCAGGAGGGCCAGTTCACTACAAATGCTTGCTCCTCCCATGACCAAATGCCTTGCATTTGGCCGGGTTTGAGATCGCCGGCATTAGTTTCCATTATCGCCGGAAACCAATGCCAACCATCTCTAAACCCGGCCCAAATGCTGACATTTGGCCGGCTCCAACCGTATTATCGAAACAAAAGATAGCCGGCTATCTTTTTTGATAATACAGTTCGTCCGCTGCTTTACAGCGCCAGCCATAAAGATGGCTGGCCATCTATTTCACCGGCGCCGTTCGATTATGCCCCTCTATGTCACTGACTGACAGATCTCTGCCAATTAAATTGCCCTAGACTCTGCCAAAGAAGTCGCCAAAGACCTGATAGAATGAGCCTTGACATGCATGGGAGCAGATCTACCCCTCAGATTGCAAGCCAAAGAAATAGCCTCCTTAAGCTATCGAGCCATTGTCACTTTGGAGGCCAGCAAACCCTTCCGGTGTCCCGCAAAGAGGACAAAAAGCTGATCAGACCGCCTGAAATCATTGGTAGTGGTAAGATACTGCATAAGGGCATGCTTCATATCCAATAGTCGCAGGGAAGTGTATTCTGCAGAACAGACCTCCCTGGAAAAAGGAGGAAGAAATACAGTCTGATTGACATGAAAAGGAGACACAATCTTCGGCAAAAAGGATGTAGCTGTCCATATAGAAACTCAGAAAAGCAGAAAAAGGGATCCCTGCAAGAGAGAACTTGAAGCTCTGAAAATCTCTAAGCCAACAAAATGGCAACTAGAAATGCTGTCTTTAAAGTAAGATCTTTGATAGTTGCCAAATGAAGGGGCTCAAAAGGGGCCAACTGAAGAGCCTTAAGAACCACTTGAAGACTCCACTGAGGACAAATATTGCGGAGAGGGGGACGTAGATGAGTGACTCCCCTGAGGAATCGCACTATATCAGGGTAAGCAGCCAATGAGGCATTCTGTATCTTGGCTCTATGACATGTCAATGCTGACACCTGAACCTTGAGCGAATTGAGAGCCAAGCCTTTTTTGAATCTCTCCTAAAGGAAGGATAAAATTTGAGACAAGGAAGCACGAAATGGAGAAACACCATTCTATGCAGATCAGCTCTCAAAAGTTCTCCACATTCTAGCATAAGAAGAAAAAGTGGACCACTTTTGGGCTTGCAGCAAGGTAGTAATAATTTCATCCACGTAACCCTTCTTCCTCAATTGTCCTTTCTCAAGAGCTAGGCCGTAAGACCAAAGAGGGAGGGATCCTCCATAAGTACTGGACCTTGGTGCAATAAGCCTGTCTGTGGAGGAACAGTCAACCAAGGAACGATTTGAAGACGGATGAGGTCCGCATACCAAGGACATCTGGCCAGTCCAGAGCTACAAGAACGACCTTCCTGGGATGATGTGCAATCCTGTGCAACATCCTTCCCATGAGAGGCCATGGAGGAAACACGTAAAGGAGACTGTCCAAAGGCCAAGGCTGTACCAGTGTTTCCATTCATAGGGAGTCTTTCTTCCTGAAGCAGCTGTGGAATCTGTGTACTTGTGCACTGAATCTGGATGCCATGAGGTCCAGAACCAGAAAGCCCCCTGTGTAGAAATGAGGCGAAATGCAGTCTTTGACAGTTGTCATTCCCCCAGGCCCACTCTGCTGAGGAAATCCATTTGCAAGCTGAGTGAACCCATGTGAGACGCTGAAATCATCGGAATGTTCAATTCCACCCACTGAAAAAGAAGATGCTCCTCCTGGGCTAGAAATACACTCTTTGTTCTTCCTTGTCTATTGATGTAAGACACGGCTGTGACACTGTCCGAGAGCACGTGCACTGGCCTCCCACAAAGAAGAGGCACAAAGGCTAGTAGAGCTTTCTGGACAGCTCGAAGTTCCAATCTGTTGCTGGACCAGGAAGCCTCCACTCTTGACCAGTGGCCCTGTGCAGAGTGGTGGAGTTAATGGGCTCCCCATCTGAAAAGGCTGGCATTGGACGTGACAACACACCAACAGAGAATCTGTAAGGGCAACCCCGCCTGAGTGTGCGCAGGGAGAAGCCACTGTCGGACTCCATCTGGCTTGGTGTCCACGGCACCAGCTGGTCGTAAGTCCCCAAGACCGGAGAACACCAGCTTAATAGGGACAACTGTAGGGGCCGCATGTGTATCTTCACCCAAGGCAGAACATCCAAAGTTGCTGCCATAGAACTGAGAACCTGAGCATAATCCCACGCCCATGGGCAGGGAAGAGAGAGAAGCCTGAGAATTTGCTGTTTGAGTTTGAGCTGATGATGCTGAGGCATGAAAACCTTCCCCGCCTGGGTACTGAAGCACACTCCCAGAAACTCCAGGGTCTGGGAGGGGGTTGCATTACTCTTGCTGTAATTCACCACCCAAACCAGCGCAGAAGAAGAGAGAGCTCTCTGTGTACTGCGAAGGATCTCTTGATAAGAAGGCACCCAAAATAGCTAATCATCCAGGTAAGGATGTAACTGGATTCCTTGCTGGTGAGGAAAGGCTGCCACCACCAACAAAACTTTTGAAAATGTGCGAGGTGCAATGGCGAGGCCAAAAGGCATAGCCTTGAATTGAAAATGATCTCCCAGGATCGCAAACCGTAGAAATTTCCTGTAAGGTGACCAAATTGGGATAAGAAAATAAGCCTCCTTGAGGTCCAATGAGGTGAGAAACTTGTCTGGCTGGACCAAGGCTATGACAGAATGAAGAGTATGAATGTGGAAGTGCAGCACTCTGAGAGATTTCTTCACCCCTCTGAGATCTAGAACTGGGTGAAAAGAGTCTTCTTTCTTTAGGACGACAAAATAGATGGAATATCGACCCATGCCCCTCTCTGCTGGAGGAACGGGCTGAATGGCCCCCAGTCACCTTAAAGAGGCTAAGGTACTTAGCACTACCTGACTCTTTGCAGAGCTACCGCAAGGGGATAGCATGAAAAAACCTGTGAGTGGCTTTGAAAATTCAAGCTTGTAGCCAAGGAGAATGATATTGAGGACCCATTGGTCTGCAGTAATGGTGGTTCACTCCTTGTGAAAGCGGGAAAGATGCCTACCTAGGTCAACATACAAGGAGTGAACCTTGATCCTGTCATTGCAAGGGCTGAAAAAAAGTGAGAGAGGTTCTTGAGGAAGTGGAAAAGGGCTTCTTGCCTCCTTGAAAGGAAGACTGAATCTGAGGAAAGCAAGGTTTTTGAGCGAAAGCACTAGCCTTCCCTGGTCTACCTCCACGCTTCTTGAAAATGAGACTTAGCCGCCCAGAGATAAGGCTTAAGCTTGTCCTCTGGACCTTGGAATCTCCCAGGTCTTTAACAATCTTCTCCAAATCTGCACCAAAGAGTTGTGTCCCCCAAAAGGGCAACGTCACCAGACGAGATTTGCATGCCACATTAGCGGCCCAATGGCTCAACTATAGCCAGTGTCGTGCCAAAATGGCCAAGGCCATACCCTTAGCTGATGCTTGGAGAATAACATAAAGAGCATCTGACAAATAGGACAACCCTGCCTCTAGGGTATGAAGAAAGTCTGGAGGTGAGTCTAATGTGGACAACTGTTGAATCCATGATAGAGAAGCCCTGTTTACAAAAGAAGAAGAAATTGCTACCTGAGAATTTAACACAGCTAGTTGAAAGACAAGCTTCAAGGAAGCCTCAAACTTGCGATCATGCATATCCTTTAATGCAGTGCTGCCTTCAACAGGGACAGTGCTACTTTTAGTAACCACCATAATAAGGGCATTCACTTTAGGCAGAGCAAACTGCTCTAAATCAGACGGCAGAAGGGGATATAATTTGGACATAGCATGAACCACCTGGAGGTTAGAATCAGGGGTCTCCCACTTAGTTGCAATAAACTCCTGTATAGCCTTAGGAATATGAAACGATACAGGAGCTCTCTTAATACCTGACATAATAGATGGAGTAGGACCAGAGGACTGAGAAGCAGGGGAAGAAATGTTTAAAGCTTCCATAGGTTTTGTAATCTACAGAGGCAACTTTGCTCTCAAAATCAGCCTAGCTACAGTAGGATCATCACCCCCATCTGCCTCTGAAATGTCCAAGTCAGGGCAATCAGCAGAACTAGGTCAGAATACACAGATAAAACCTCCTCTGAGTCCCGAGGAGGAACATTCTCCAACTTCTGTGAAACAGAAAGTTTACGTTTCTTAGGAAGCTGCTCCTCAAAAGCAACGTGAGGGGAAGAAGGAGAGGCAGTTTGAGCTGAGTTTAATAAAAAGGCCTGATGTAACAAAAGAACAAATTTAGGCAAAAACGGCAGGGCAGAGACTTCTAGCCCCGCAAAACCAACATGCTGGGACATGGGAGCAGGTGAGGAACCTGTTGGCAAAATGGCTATCAAAGAGAGCTCACCAAAACCGCAATCGGACCGGGGCTGGATTGAACTCCCAGAGACAGAGTACTGACGGCCAAAGTAGGCAAAAATGCATTTCCACAGAAGTAAAGCAAAGCGTGCAGGAACTGGTAGCTGACAGCTTACCCACGCAGCATGCACAAGACTTAATAGGTTGACAGAGAATAATAAATATCCTCACAGAAAACAACCAGTCTCGTGACCTCCAAGGCACAGAAGCCCCACAATCTTCCTACAGCACAAGCACTCTTAAAAAGAACCAAAGAGCCTGCTTTAAAAAAAAAAAAAAGAATATATATATATATATATATACAGTGGTGGAAATAAGTATTTGATCCCTTGCTGATTTTGTAAGTTTGCCCACTGACAAAGACATGAGCAGCCCATAATTGAAGGGTAGGTTATTGGTAACAGTGAGAGATAGCACATCACAAATTAAATCCGGAAAATCACATTGTGGAAAGTATATGAATTTATTTGCATTCTGCAGAGGGAAATAAGTATTTAATCCCTCTGGCAAACAAGACCTAATACTTGGTGGCAAAACCCTTGTTGGCAAGCACAGCGGTCAGACGTCTTCTGTAGTTGATGATGAGGTTTGCACACATGTCAGGAGGAATTTTGGTCCACTCCTCTTTGCAGATCATCTCTAAATCATTAAGAGTTCTGGGCTGTCGCTTGGCAACTCGCAGCTTCAGCTCCCTCCATAAGTTTTCAATGGGATTAAGGTCTGGTGACTGGCTAGGCCACTCCATGACCCTAATGTGCTTCTTCCTGAGCCACTCCTTTGTTGCCTTGGCTGTATGTTTTGGGTCATTGTCGTGCTGGAAGACCCAGCCACGACCCATTTTTAAGGCCCTGGCGGAGGGAAGGAGGTTGTCACTCAGAATTGTACGGTACATGGCCCCATCCATTCTCCCATTGATGCGGTGAAGTAGTCCTGTGCCCTTAGCAGAGAAACACCCCCAAAACATAACATTTCCACCTCCATGCTTGACAGTGGGGACGGTGTTCTTTGGGTCATAGGCAGCATTTCTCTTCCTCCAAACACGGCGAGTTGAGTTCATGCCAGAGCTCAATTTTTGTCTCATCTGACCACAGCACCTTCTCCCAATCACTCTCGGCATCATCCAGGTGTTCACTGGCAAACTTCAGACGGGCCGTCACATGTGCCTTCCGGAGCAGGGGGACCTTGCGAGCACTGCAGGATTGCAATCCGTTATGTCGTAATGTGTTACCAATGGTTTTCGTGGTGACAGTGGTCCCAGCTGCCTTGAGATCATTGACAAGTTCCCCCCTTGTAGTTGTAGGCTGATTTCTAACCTTCCTCATGATCAAGGATACCCCACGAGGTGAGATTTTGCGTGGAGCCCCAGATCTTTGTCGATTGACAGTCATTTGTACTTCTTCCATTTTCTTACTATGGCACCAACAGTTGTCTCCTTCTCGCCCAGCGTCTTACTGATGGTTTTGTAGCCCATTCCAGCCTTGTGCAGGTGTATGATCTTGTCCCTGACATCCTTAGACAGCTCCTTGCTCTTGGCCATTTTGTAGAGGTTAGAGTCTGACTGATTCACTGAGTCTGTAGACAGGTGTCTTTCATACAGGTGACCATTGCCGACAGCTGTCTGTCATGCAGGTAACGAGTTGATTTGGAGCATCTACCTGGTCTGTAGGGGCCAGATCTCTTACTGGTTGGTGGGGGATCAAATACTTATTTCCCTCTGCAGAATGCAAATAAATTCATATACTTTCCACAATGTGATTTTCCGGATTTAATTTGTGATGTGCTATCTCTCACTGTTACCAATAACCTACCCTTCAATTATGGGCTGCTCATGTCTTTGTCAGTGGGCAAACTTACAAAATCAGCAAGGGATCAAATACTTATTTCCACCACTGTATATATATATATATAGAGAGAGAGAGAGAGAGAGAGGCAAGAGAAAAAGAGAAGGGAAGACTGAACTGAAGAGGTAGAAAGTAGCAATGAGAGAGCAGTGAGAGACCTAGACCACTAAGTTTACACCTGAGGCACAGGATATTCTCAACCCCAAACTCAACTGAACAGGAGGCCACACTGAAGTCACCACAGCACACAGGAGCTGCTATCTTGCCTGCTGGAGACAGAGAATATTGACGGTTGCTAAGTGCAGGAGTTTATGAGGCACAACTCATTCTTCTCTATCTCCATCTGCTGGCGAATGGTCACAACCCATTTATCTGGACTGATCCTTGGGACATAATGGAAACATAGATAAACTACAGGCAAACAAGGAGGGAAAGCATGCAGAGCATGGCTCATGGAATTCTTTCTAGCCTCCCTGTGTGTGTTTACATACGTGCGAGTATTATCTGTAAGAAGTGCTCACAATGTAACAGAAAATTTTAACAGTACTATACGTTGTTTGACACTGTTTGATGCTGGTAACATTGAAAGGTTTGTGATGAGCTGCACAAAGTTTGATTCAGCTAATGCAGTAACCTCTTAAACATTAGGAAGGTTTTTTAAGGCAATGATGAAGAACAGATCATTGTGATTGTCTTTAGCTCTGTTGATCTGGAGCTCTTTGAGGCTTTTTCCTTCCTTTAATGTGAATTCCTGTCAAGTACACATATTTTTTGAAATTGAGTGGGTCATTATTTTGATTTTTGGGTTTGATTTTTGACTTGATTGGTTTCACACCTTTTTGGATTGATTTTTAACACAAAATTTTTGCTCATGTCAACTTCAGTCCTTAGAGGGAACATTGCTCCAACTTCTCTTTCTCTTCATCTTTCTCATCCCCCACAAAAAGTTTAGTACCTTACCTCCCTCCACCAGCGTGGCGATACTCCAACTGGCACAGCACTAAAAGCATTGAGGCTGGCAGGCGCAGGGCCTTGAGCATGAAATAGGAAGTTTGGAGGGGGAGGGAGAAGGCAGGCCTTGAGCATGCACAGATGCTCAAGGACCTGTGCCCGCCAGCCTCTATGGTACTGTGCCAGTTAAGAGTATTGCTGCCCTGGGGAAGGGAGGTACGGCACTAAATATGTTACGGGGGGGGGGGGGGGGAGGGGAGTAAGAAAAGTGCTGGAGACTATGGGGGAGGGGAGGAGAGAAATGCTGGGCACCATGGTGGGGGGTTCAAAGGTAAGGAAGGATGCTGGATGTGGAGGGGGTGACTATGGGATGGAAGGTAAGGGGTGATGCTGGAGCTGGGGGTGAAGCATGGGTGGGGTTGGGGTGAAGCTTGGCCCCTCTCCCTAACAAAAAGGCATTCCAGTGCCCCTGCATTTGTGTATCTAAAATATAAACTTCTACAAAACAGAGGAGGTGAAGATTTGATTCTAATGAAAGGAGAGTTTAATTTTACTTCCATTTAATTACAATATATTCCACCTTTATAACACTAGGCTTCCCAAGGCAGATTACAATAGTTAAAATGACCCCATCAGGAAATAGGACACCCTCACTTAAATTTGGCCAGGTATTACTGCATTCTATAGAACAGTGTAGAAAAATGAGCACAAAATACAGAGTTTATTACTGCTGTTTTTACCGGCTACAATAATTTTTTATGCTGTTTTAGTGATATTCAATTTTATTTCTTGATATATATCTAGATATGGGAAGCTTTCAAATAAATAAAAGAGCTGTCAAATAAATTAAAAAATATCCTTTATCCTCCACCTTTTAAGGCACTGCCTATCCAACTGGTACAGCTTTAGACTTTTTACAGATCGACCACACAGCCCCTTTGCTATTGTTTTGGGTGTACCAATATGGTGGCAAGCTCCGCCTACTGGATTCAGCCCACATAATGGGCCAAGTAGGCTCATGCCATCTCCTGTTCTCAATCTAACCTCCTTACCATAATGCCGGATGGTAAGGTAGTTGTCAAAATCACGGACTAGCCTCAAATCTTCCTGGAAAGTAATTGTAAATATAGACAAAAAATAAGCCTTTACCTTGCCCCCCTTTCCCGGAGAGGGGGGCATCTTGCAGAGGACAGGGAGGTACAGAGGTCTCAGGGCAGCCCAGAAACAGCACTGACACCTTTTAGTTAGAATGTTTAAAGTGTTTAAAATGCTCCAGCACTGTTATAAAACTAAGAACTCAGGTGCCCATAGACGCCAGAGGTGTGTTTAAATTTTATGAGTTTGTAACTGTGAGGGGATGTGCAGTGAAGCTTGTTACAAGGCTTCTGATTGGCTGTCTGAGGCCCCAGGGAGAGCTGGGAGACTGAGGGGCATGTAAGGCAATCTTGAGGGGCAGTGTGGAAGGCAGCCAATAGGAGCCAGGATCTGCTAAAGGACATTAATTTGGACCAATGAGGTGGCAGGAGGCAGCCTGACCCATAGATTGGCGCGAATTTCAAGCCAATCCAGGGGATAGGAGGGGTGCAGCAGAAAAAGAATAGCAGCCCAGAGGCAACCTGGGAGAAAGAAAAGGGAAGCCCGGGTGCATGTGGCCCTTCTGATCGAAAATACACCAGGATCCTGGTTTATTTGGCCCTTCTGATCGAAAATACACGGATCCTGGTGTATTCGGGACTTCTGATCAAAAATATACCAGAATCCCGGTGTATTCGGCCCTTCTAGGGCCCTCAGACAATCCATGGGAGACGTATGTGTTAGGCGGGGAGAGTCTGATAAGTACGGACGGGGAGAGGGATCTTGGGGTGATAGTATCTGAGGATTTGAAGGCGTGACAAGGTGGTGGCCGTAGCTAGAAGGTTGTTAGGCTGTATAGAGGTGTGACCAGCAGAAGAAAGGGGGTGTTGATGCCCCTGTATAAATCGTTGGTGAGGCCCCACCTGGAGTATTGTGTTCAGTTTTGGAGGCCGTATCTTGCTAAGAATGTAAAAAGAATTGAAGCGGTGCAAAGAAAAGCTACGAGAATGGTATGGGATTTGCGTTACAAGATGTATGAGGAGAGACATGCTGACCTGAACATGTATACTCTGGAGGAAAGGAGAAACAGGGGTGATATGATACAGACGTTCAAATATTTGAAAGGTATTAATCCGCAAATGAACCTTTTCCGGAGATGGGAAGGCGGTAGAACGAGAGGACATGAAATGAGATTGAAGGGGGGCAGACTCAAGAAAAATGTCAGGAAGTATTTTTTCACAGAGAGAGTAGTGCATGCTTGAAATGCCCTCCCGCGGGAGGTGGTGGAAATGAAAACGGTAACGGAATTCAAACATGCGTGGGATAAACATAAAGGAATCCTGTTCAGAAGGAATGGATCCTAAGGAGCTTAGCCGAGATTGGGTGGCAAAGCCAGTGGCGGGAGACGGGGATGGTGCTGGGCAGACTTATAAGGTCTGTGCCAGAGCTGGTGGTGGGAGGCGGGACTGGTGATTGGGAGGTGGGGATGGTGCTAGGCAGACTTATATGGTCTGTGCCAGAACCGGTGGTGGGAGGCAGGGCTGGTGGTTGGGAGGCAGGGATAGTGCTGGGCAGACTTATATGGTCTGTGCCCTGAAAAGGACAAGTACAAATCAAGATAAGGTATACACAAAAAGTAGCACATATGAGTTTATCTTGTTGGGCAGACTGGATGGACCGTGCAGGTCTTTTTCTGCCGTCATCTACTATGTTACTATGTTTCTATGTTCTGATCCCAATTACACCAGGATCCTGGTGTATGTGGCCCTTCTGATCCGATATACACCAGGATCCTGGTGTATGCGGCCCTTCTGATTAGAAATAGAGCTGAATCTAGGTGTATGCTGCCCCTCAGACAATACAGCTGGATCTAGGTGTAAGCAGCCCTTCCAGAAAGATTTGGACATATGCAAAGAGAGTTTCTGCTGTGTCTAGCAGGTTCAATAATTTTTAATGCTGTTTTGCTGATTTAAAATTTTATTTTATATGTTCATAGGGGAAGCTTTAAAATAAATGCAATTTTTGTCAAATTTAAAAAATGACACACATAGGCATAAAAACTTTTGCAAGTATTTTTATAGAAGACTATTTTTATTGTCATCATGAAGAAAAAAGCAGGCATCTAGCGCTCCATTGAAAACCACAATACAGCACTGGAAATAACATCAGCTTCTGCAGTACTGACAAATACATTTTGAAAATAATCCTCCCCCCCTTCACATACCCTTGAAAATTCCACCAGCCCAGCCCCCACAACTCCTCTTAGATCTCCCCATCCCCTTACAAGAGAGAATGCAAATCTACTTTGCTATTGTTTTTGACAAATGGAGATGGCTGCTGTAGGGGGACCGGCTTCAACTTTATAGTCATACTGTCTCCTGTGGACCAGATAAGCTCATCCCATGTCCCCTCATTTAACCTCAAGGAGATAAGAGTTTTCAGTTTTGGCACAGTATAAGACAACACAAGAACAAAATATAAGAAACCCACTGGACTGCATTAGGGACTATTAGCCCATTTAGTTATGTTTAAACAAAAGAGATCTGCATGAAACAAAATATTTATTTTTATTTGGAGTTATAAAACCACTTGCCCCTGAAACATGTTCCAAAACAGAATAATCCATTTGTATATCTAAAAGTCAAACTTCTACAAAACAGATGAAAATGTGATTCCATGTGTCCCAGTGAAAGGAGAGTTTAATTCTACTTCCATTTAATTTCAATATATTCCATCGTCTTTAGAAAAACCAGGCTTCCCAGGCAGATTACAACAGTTAAGATGAACCCATTATGAAACAAGATATCCTCACTGAAATCTGGTCATCTATATTGCACAGAACAGTGAAGAAAAATGACTACAACTACCATTTACAATAAATTTTGAAGCTTTTTTTCAATGATATTCATAGTAACATATAGTAAATGACGGCAGATAAAGACCTGAACGGTCCATCCAGTCTGCCCAACAAGATAACATTTTACATGGTTCTCCAAATGCCAGTGTTGCCACCCATGTCCGCTAAGATTCCATAGATATATTCCTTCTAAACAGGATTCCTTTGTGTTTATCCCACGCATGTTTGAATTCATTTACCGTTTTCATCTCCACCACCTCCCGCAGGAGGGCATTCCACGTATCCACCACCCTCTCTGTGAAAAAATACTTCCTGACATTACTCCTTAGTCTGCCCCCCCTTCAACCTCAATTCACGTCCTCTAGTTCTACCACTTTCCCGTCTCCAGAAAAGTTTCGAATGCGGATTAATGCCTTTCAAATATTTGAACGTCTGTATCATGTCACCCCAATTATGTCTTTTATCTTCCACCTTGTAAGACCTGCCAATCCAACTGAAACAGTTTTAGGCTTGTAACAAGCTGCTTGTTACAGATGGATCAACAATAAAGAGCTACAATGCAGATGCAGCAACTAATAGGTTTGCTTGCTTTGTTTTGAGTGAATGGCAATGATGGCTGCACAGGGGACTGGAAATAGAGATTAACCATATAGGCTTCCTTGCTTACAGTGGACTAGATAGGCTCACTTCCACTTCTGTCTATTAAACTTCCTTGCAGCAGCTCATAGGTTTGCTTGCTGTGATTTGAGTGTATGGCAATGACGGCCGCGCGGGGAGTGGAAACAGAGATTAACCAAATTGGCTTCCTTGCTTACAGTGGACTAGATAGGCTCACTTCCACTCCAGTCTATTGCACCTCTTTGTTTAACCTTCTAAAAGATTTGTGCACCGCTGGGTTACGGCTGGTGATCGCTGTATACTGTAAGCAGTAGCGACCGTGAAAACAAAGACGCGCTCCTTCTGTCATTAAACCTTATTTTAAGCTTGAGAACGCCCGATCCGCTAAGTTACGCAACAGCTCGGGGCTTTTGATCATGAGGGTACCTGTGACGTAATGTTACCGTCGCACGGAGGATCGCAACTTTTAAGGAGGACAAGATTAGTAAGGAAATAGGAGGATCCCGGGAGAATAATCCTCAGCGTTAAATACATCAGCTGTGTTCTTCTAAATACATTTATTTTGGAGGATATATGTAAAATGTCCACATGTAAACGACTGGGCAAAGAAAAAAAAATAACTTTTAAAGGTTTTTAAATCGAATCCGGGAGGATCCCTCTATCTGTATCCGTTTTTCACCTTTTGCCCAGAGAGTCGAGACCAGAAGAACCTTTCAAAGTCCCCGGGAGAGACCAAGGGCAGGCAGGAAGGACTGGAGACGTCGCAAAGAGACATTAAGTCAGAGGATTTAAGAACATGGGTTGAATAATGCGCCATTATATTTTTTTATGATTAGTATTTAAGCTGCGGTATACTCTAAAAGACAAAGCACGGTTAGGTTACATCTGTTAAGATTTTACCCGACATTTATTCCCTCCCCCGGCACGGTTGGGCTGGTCTGAATGACGTAAGCTATTTTTGGAAGCCTGATGTCCGGCTGCGTCAGGTAAAGTGTGGTGTATGTGGGAAGGGGTTTGATTGTTTTCTTCGATTTGTCTTTCCTTGCACTTGGAGACGTTGGTGTAACGGGTTAGCTGTGACCTCTTTATGATGTCTGTGTTCTAGTTGTTCAGGCGCTGCCTGGAAGAAGGTGTAGGACCCGTTGTCGGAAATCCCCGATGAGAGAGCGCTTGTCCATTTGCAATAGGCCTTGCGTGTGTCCAGTACAGGGCATCAATAGCCCGCGAAGAGTTTTCTAGACATGCAGGTGCACCCAAGTGTACGCACGCACATACGTGCACTCTACGTTCCCACGGTTACTGCCTTTAAATCTGTAAATGCAAGACCTTTCTGCGCCCTATAATTTTGTTTTTCTGTTATAATTTTGAAAAAAAAAAAATTCCCCATATAACCAGATTGAAGGTAATTTCATAAAATGTTTTCTGTGTGTGAGGTATGTTTTGTACCCCTGGGAAATGGTTTTATAAAACTGGCAGTATTTGTATGTGTTCAAGTAATATGTCAACAAGGCATGTGAACTTTTAAGCAGCCTGCCTGTAGATCTTCCCGGGGTCTGCATTTGGGTGGAGTTGAGGCAGAGTTGTAGTATACCCACAGGCGTAATTTGCCACTTTTTTGGTGGTGGTGGGAGGCTCCCCCCCATATACACCAAGATTGGCATGTATCTTCACCCCCCCACCACCACCCCCCTTCAACATTCATCTTCTCTTCTGCACACCTCTGTTCCTCCTCCAGGGCCTATTGCCACCAGTTTCAACCTTCCCATCTATTGCCCCAGTGTGATACAATAAAACATTTTTATTCTTTTTGTTTTGTAATGTATTATTGTCTTTTTTTGTTGTATAGCCTTTTTTTCTCCATGTTTCTTTTCCCTCGCTGATCTTTACTTGTTTTATTCTCTCAGCATTTCTTCTAAATGTTTGTTTTGTCATATTTCTTTGATTTCCCCCCCCCCCCCCCTGTTTTTGTTGTGTTTTCATCATACTTGACCTTTTCCAGTCTCCTCTCTCTCTTTCCTGCTTTCTGACACACATCTTGCTCCTGGCCCTTCACTCATTCACCCTTTTCCACATCTCCATAATTCCCTTATATTGCACTTTTTGTATCTCCTCCACCCATCCTTCCTTCGTTTCTCTGTACTACCTTCCTTCTCTCTTCACTTCTGTTCCTTCCCACTTATCTCCCCTTCTCGCCCCCTCTGTTCTTCTACCTCTTATCTCTTTCCTTTTCCCTGTACTACTATAAATCATTTCTATAGCGCTACCAGTCTCTCCCACTCCTCTAGGTCATATGTGTTGGTCTTGTTCCTCAGTCATTATTGGATAGTTCAATACCAGTATAGTTCATCAATATAGGGTTTTACAGTACAAGCCACGCCTAGTCTTTTATTTGATTATTTTGATATATCTCTTGCTGTAGTGAAAAGAATGAGGGCTTTTTTGAAGTATGCTAGTCTTGGCAAAGAAAAATAAATTGGCTGTCACCTGAAGCTCCTTTAGCACAGTGGAGATTTCAGATGATTTTGCTGTTGATGCGGGAACGTCTGGAGGGTAGAAGAAGCCTTGGACTTCGAACATCTGTTGGAATTGCATCCCTTTGCTCAGCGTATTCCAAAATGCTTTCCACATGTGGCATGCATCAGGATTTTGAATGGCTCCTAGTTATGTACTGTACCTCTTCTTTATTTGGATGCCGAGGGGGGGGGGTGTCATGATAGAAGAGACTTTCAGACCTTTTAAGATTGGAGGGCTGGCAATGTCTCATTTTCATAGTTGAATTGGTCACTTACTCTGTTTATGTTTTGGAACTTAGCTTATTTGTTATGGCTCTGTTTTTAACCTTTCTTTATATCAATAAAAATGATTTATTCATAAAATATAAATGTACCCACATTAGAATACATGCACAAAGTTATACTTGCTCCAAGGAAGGTTTGAGAGCATTTTGTGCACTGCTGAGGGTTATTGTAGAAGCCTCTTATATAAAGGCAGTTACACACCCACATTGTCTTCATAAAATAGGAGTCTAGGGTTTTTTTGTTTTTTTTTTTAATATTAGCACTCTTATAAAATTACCTTCCACATGTTTTACACTGACAACAACATAACTTTATTGCCCTATTTCGACGACATCTGATTCCGTAAAGGATGTTCTGCCTTCTTGATGATAGTGGCTGATATTTTTGTACTGTGGTGAACTAGATACATTTTTATTATGTATTTAAAAAACTTATATATCACTTGATTGACTAATCCTCCCCCCCCCCCCCCCCCATTTACTAATCCGCATTAGTGGCTGCTGTGCGCTAATGCTGACGCAGCCCATTTGTGTGGCTTAGTAAATGTGGGGTAAGTAATTTACAAAAGAACATACATAATCATTATATAAAACTTAACATAGGGACAGACACACTTTTTATACAAAATCACAGTTCATGTTGAATCAGAGGGCGTAACGTTCCAGAAATTCAATAAAATGTAGCCACAAACAACTGTGTTTTGAGAAGTTTCTTAAATTTCATCACATTACTACAAAGCTGTAAGTGTCCTGTAAGATGTTCCACAGTTGCATACCTGCAACAGTAAATGAAGAAGTTCTAGTGTCCACATAATATGTTTGCACCATTAGATCTAAGGACATCTGCATTGCATTTTCTGATTGTAAATGTCGTTTTGGATGGTACTGTTTGAGTACATGTTTAAAGTACAAAGGGGTACTGAAATGAAAAAGCTGTGCATTTTATTAAAAAAAAAAAAGAGCCTTTAATAGCTGAGCAAAGAGATGACTTAAAAAAAAAATCTGAAATGTTTGTACAAGAGTTCTGCTCCCCACCCCCATGAACATAGCTCCTAATCATTTTTATCCTTGAATAATTCATTTTATCCTTTGGTCTAAGGGTTTGGTTCATGAAAGTTTTTTTTCCTTTTCTGCTACTAATAGTCAGGCCTTAAATCTGACTTTTTTTTTTGTTACATTTGTACCCTGCGCTTTCCCACTCATGGCAGGCTCTATGCGGCAGGCAATGGAGGGTTAAGTGACTTGCCCAGAGTCACAAGGAGCAGCCTGTGCTGGGAATTGAACTCAGTTCCCCAGGACCAAAGTCCACCACCCTAACCACTAGGCCACTGGGTGCTTTGCTTTCTGTTTTTAAGTTTGCTGTTTTGAGTTCTTTGCAGGCAGTGAAATACCTTTTTATTGGACCAGTGGTAAGAATTTTCCAAGAATGTTACTGCACAAGAGCTAAGAGCAGATTTCAGTCTTATTTTAATACTACTTGGGTTCTTATTTTCTCATTTTCAGAACTGGTTGGTCTAGAGGAAAGGTTCCCTGAGTGCAAGTCATTTCCTATAGTATTCGATAACAAGATGAACTGTAGGTCAGAAGTGCTGGAGGTGTCGGTGGAGGGTCGGCAGATTGAGGAAGCAATGCTTGCTGTGCTTCATACCATCCTCCTCCACCGGAGCACTGGGAAATTCCACTACAAGAAGGAAGGGACTTACTCCATTGGAACAGTGGGAACACAAGACATGGATTGTGACTTCATCGAGTTCACTTATGTGAGAGTGTCATCTGAGGAACTTGACAGGACTTTAAGAAAGGCTGTGGGAGATTTCAAGGTAAAGTAGTTTCCCATCTGTGTAAACAGGCTATGTGCCAATTAGAATTCTTCATCCTCAAACATGCTCATGAAGTAAACCCAAAACAGAATGTAAATTGATAGAAATTGGAAAGAGCCATGGAAGTAGTTCATTTGGGACCCCCCCTTCATGCAACATGTTTTATTCAACATTTATCAAAACATAATAATAAAAATGTAGCAGTGATAGTATACAGTAGTAAGAAGTGCTTTTTCAGCCACTTTATAGACAAGCTGTAATGGTCAGCTTAACTTCATAAGACAAATATTTATAAGGAGGCTAAATTTAGCAATTAATAATTTGTGTAGCCAGCCAGAAATCCAGCAATGTTTATCCTGAGGCATTGCACGTTCTTGAGTTATCTGTCTGATTTGTGATTCAGGAATAAAAATTTGGACAACTGTATTTTATTTTCAGTTTTGTACGTGACTTTGAGGAAACTGTTATTTCCCATCTTTTCTCCTGCTCTGCTGCCTTGATGTGATGAAGAGATGTAAGTTTGCAGAAGACCCTAAAATGGTGTTAAACTACAGTCCTGAAGGAACTCAAACCAGTCGAGTTTTTGGGATCTCTGTAGTGAATATTCATGAGAGACTTGCATATATACCTTCCATTATATGCAAACACCTCATGCATATTCATTTTTTTAAAAGATATTCTGAAACTTGATGGGTTTGTGGTCTTTTACGATTGCAGTTAGGGCAGGCATGTCGGAGCCTTTTTCTGCTAGGGATACGTGGCGATAAGATCAAAGGTAACATGCCAGACAAAGCACAGCCCAACGCCAGCTGGTTTATATATCTGAAAGGCCTCAGTGGCAAAAATCCAGTGGCTGCAAAGGAGGGTGAAGGCTGCAGTGGAAGAGAACCCTTGGTCTTTTGATTTTTCCTTGCCACCAGCTATGTGATGCTGCCACTTCCAGGGTATGCAGACCTTCCTGTCCTATTATTGCATCTATTCACCTAATTGCTTTTCTGAGAGCCTTATAGTAATGAGAGAGTGTCAACAGATAGCTGAAGTAATTGCCAGGAGATCCTAGTTAGACCCACATGCATGTGTGTGCTGAATTCTTTAAGATGTCAGATTGCTTGGGTTGGCTCGCAGGCAGTAATTTGCACTTTTATATAGAAGACCTCAGTGTTTGGTTCCTGGATCTTCATTCCCTGGGCCATTTGGGGGTGTCTTGAAGGCAGCGTTCACATTCACTGAGGAGGAAGTCCCAGTTATGCAGCAGTGATAACAAGTGGATGGATATAAGGCCCACAATTGCAGGGTTGTGAAAGGACCCCTGGGGGAAAGCCTGACCATCGTGAGCTGTGAGGTGTTTCCTGAGCAGAGATGCCATGGAGAACGTTCTTGGTACCAGATTGGTTGCTACTGAAGCTCTGCCCCCCCTCCCCCCAGCTGTGGAACATCAGCATCTCGCGCCAGAGGGAGCCAGAAGAGCCTGATCATTGTGAGCTGTGAGGTGTTTCCTGAGCAGAGACACTGCAGGGAGACGTTCTTGGTACCAGATTGGTTGCTGCTGAAGCTTTGCCCTAGCCCCGGAACACCAGTGCCTCATGCCAAGGCGTGCAGCCATTGTGAGGTGACCAAAGGGGCACGCCCCTTTGAAAGACTTTGGGGGACTTCGAGGGGCTTCAGAGGGCTGTTGTCATCGATGGGGAAATGGAAGGGTTATGTTAAAAGTTATTGACGTCTACTCCTAAGGCTGTTGGTACTATGGATAAACATTTCATGATGAAATCAGCAAATGTGAGTACTACTTCTATTTCTTCCAGTGGTCTCTTTAAGCCCAGAGACACATGTTCCTCTTGAACAACCTGCAGATAGTATACTGACTCATCTGATTATGGAATCTGATGATTTGCAGCTGGAAGATGAGAGAGAAGTCTTGCCATGCTACTTCTTTAGAGTCCCGACAGACTAAACTAGAGCCAGTGTTTTTTGAGTCGGCTCCAGGTTTTTACCATCTATGATGGTGGCAGACGGGACTATATCCTTAGTGGACATTTGGCAAGTAGTTACTAGAACAGAAGAGCCTGCTAAAGAGGAAGTCATCTTGTTGGGATTCCCCTTCTTATGTATTGACCACAGCAAAACTAATTATTTTATTTCTGATATATAAAATAATACAATTTTACATATGTCCCCCCCAAAAAAGAAAAAAAACCCTGTTTTTTTAATTGTATTTTTCCAGTCTTTCCTGTATTTTATCAGTATTTTTCACTTAATTAGTTTGGATAAAATGGTGGAGTTGGAAAGGTAAAATATAAATTAATACGAACAATTTTAGTTTTACACAGTAGCAAAAAATGTTAATATTTGGCTGTACACTTTTTGCTTTATTTCTGTTGTATATTTGCCATCTGAATGTAATATTCATTTTTCATTCTTTTCTAGGATGCCCTGCGGAACTCTGGAAGTGATGGACTAGGACAGATATCCTTGGAATTTTACCAGAAAAAGAAGTCACGTTGGCCATTCTCAGATGAGTGCATCCCTTGGGAGGTGTGGACCATCAAGGTCAATGTGGTGAACTTGGCCAATGAGCAAGAGCGGCAGATATGCCGGGAAAAAGTGGGGGAGAAACTTGGTGAAAAGATCATCAATGTTGTGGAAGTGATGAACAGGCATGAATACTTGCCAAAGATGCCAACACAGTCGGAGGTGGACAATGTGTTTGACACAAGTTTAAAGGATGTTCAGCCTTACTTGTATAAAATCTCTTACCAAATTACAGATTCACTTGGCACATCTGTTACCACAACAATGCGAAGACTGATCAAGGATACGCTGGCTCTCTAGATAAAGCCACTCTTTGGACAATTACCAACTTGTAGGAAGCTTTTGTGGTTAGCCTCAGTTTGCTGTAGGTGATGTAATTTACAAAGGCTATATGTAGCCAGTTGGAAAGGACAGAGTACATACCTGCCTGAGGAAAAAGTAGTGTTTTAAGGTTGTACATTTTTGACTTGGTTCAGTCTGTTCATTCCTTAAAGTTATGATTGAGTCAGAAGCTTGTGGTACTGACAGCTGTTTACTAAAGTTGTATAACTGGTGGGTCTTTTTTAAGTTTTTATTTTTAAGTTGTTGAAAGGTACACCTCAGCACTGTAGTGAACTATAGGAATTTTGAACTCTTGGGCTTTTATGTACCTTACTTAGCATTCCTTTTCACAGCAGCACTATTATTTCACAAACACTCTTGATTTCAGCTGATCCTCCTCTTAACAAAGCCCTCAAAGTAAAAAGTCTCTATAACAGTGCCAGTAGCTTTTAGTGTAGTCTGAGATTCATCTGAGGACTGTCAGCCATCTCTCTGAATCTGTGCTTCACAGGTTAGTCCTGCCATGGATAATTTGGCTGTTCTTCAGATCTGAATATAATAATAATGAAGCCAGTGCCTAGCTCTGGCCAGATTGTTGTGAGCTTTGGCATAGTGGATATGGAGTTTGGATACCCTGACCACGTGGGCTATTTGGATATGGGTTCACTAGTGGCATGGTGTGCTTGGCCTAAGAAAGGAAGGAAGATAACTGCAGTTACTCTGATGCTGAGGTTGTACCTCAAGATAAGTTGCTCCTAAGCACAGCCCAGGACAAGATAAAAATGGAGTTAAAAAAAAGATAAGAGGATCATTACAACTGGGTGCTTCTCATGTATTCCGTCTGTAAAGTAATCTGTACATACATTGGTGAATGATTCTTACTCAAAACAATAGAATAGCAGCTGTGTAGTATAACAAATAACCAGAATTTCACTAGTATATCTATCTTGAACCTATGTAGAATGTTGTAAGCATGCCTGATAGTGAAACACTGCAGACGGTTATGTTGGGAAAAGCAGAATTTAGAAAATCCAGTAGACTTAACATCCATGCTTTTATAAAATCTGCTATGATCTGTTTAACATGCTCCATTCTGACAAGATCTGATTTTGCCACATATATCTTTCCAATATATTTTAATTGCATTTTAAAATTTAACAGTTCTAGTGATTTATAAAAATTTGTGGTGGGGGTGTGCTGTTATCAGTAAAGTATTGAACGGCAAGTGAGGTGAGCCCATAAAATAAGTCTGGTATTCTCCTTTTTGCTTATTTGCTCGAGTGACTTTATTTCCCAGCTGAGCTGGTCTCAACTTATCTAGCTGAATGTTGCTGTGCAAGAGACCTGAGCTAGGCTTGTTGGCCAGAGCTGAGAAGCTGTAGAGTTAGCATTTAAAGCCTCTGGAAGAGGACATTGTCGTGTGTTTGGAAACACTCATGGCCTGATGTACTAAGGCTTTTATTTTCTTATTCTGTCTCTGTTGAAAAAAGCTTAGTAAATTAGGTTATTCCTTAGCATCCTTACCAGACCAGTCCAGAACTTGTGGGTAACGCCCATCAGTCAGCAGATGGGAGACAGACTAAATACTTGTGGGCTCTGCCCTTATAAGGGCACCATGCAGTCTGAGGTCTTCAGTATTTCGCTGTCTCCAGCAAATGATTGCTGGCAGGCAGACTGTGTAGCTCCTGGACTAGCCTTAGAAGGAACAACCTGGTCCAGTTGGAGAATTGGTAACCAGTTGAGAGAAGCACTCCTTTCTCTTTACAAAAAACAAGAAAATGAAGAGACAAGTTAGTTTTTCTGGAGCCTGGGGCCCTCTCAGAGAAGTCAGTCCTCCCCTCTTTTAGCTCATTATCTGAGAGTACTTTTGAGCAAAAAGAACCTTCTACAGTTTCTTTACTACAAGGGTATGTGAGTACAGGGGGGGGGGGGGGGAGGGTGGAAAGAGTTTTTATTACTTATCAGGGTGTGGTATCTTTATGAGCTTCGAACCAGAATTGTTAGTGCTGACATAGGCCACAGCACCAGCTTTGTGGTGGGGTTTCTTTTTTTTTCCCCCCCTCACAACTAGCATGCTTGACTAGAACTTCAGTTTGGCTGCTCATAAGAGTCCATTTGAGTGTGTGAAGCATTTATGTGTTTGAGGTCTGGTGCACAGCTATCAAGGACTGCACCTCACGTGTATTTTTGGTGGAAGCTGAAAATTTGTGCTTTGTCCTGTTTGTTTCCCTCCCCTCACCTTCAAGGACCTATCTTACAATCCCTGGAGGTCTAGTCAGGGCAGGAGTGATCTCCAGTTGTTGCTCCTGCCCATATTGGCTCTGCTCTCAAAATGGCTGCCATGAGGTTTAGTGGCAATCTCACAAGACTGTTGCAAGACGTCACAGCAGCCATTTTGAGAGTAGAGCTGATATGGGCAAGAGTGACTGGAGATCAGTTCTGTTCTGAATATATTACTAGACCACAGAGGATTATAAGGTAGTCTTGGGGGGGGGGGGGGGGGGCTGCTACTCTTTGCTTTCTTTTTCTTTTTTTTTGTGTGTAATGCGATTACAAATAATGCAGTTATGATCTTTCATAGTACTTTATATAGTATGCTCCAAATAAATGCTTTTCATACAAAGGTTTAGCAGGAGTTTGTCTGTAAAGTTTGAATGATAAGCTCATTATGAATTAGCCTCTCTGTGAAGCTATGACATTAGCTGTCACTGTAAATGTGGCACAACCGTCAGCCATTGTAAAAAAAAAAAAATTAAAAACCTTTGACTTTTAGTTTTTCATTACCTGAGGTCTATTATGTGGGAAGAGGCTATTTTGCTTGGAGGTAAAATACAATCTTTCATTATTTAAATTATTATGGACTCCTTTTACAAAGTCCCTCTAGCGATTCCAGTGCAGCAAATACTGCAAAACTCATTCAATTCCTATGGGCTTCATCACATTTGCTGTGCCGGAGTTGCTATTGCGACTTTGTAAAAGGAGCTCTTTATACAGTGGTGGAAATAAGTATTTGATCCCTTGCTGATTTTGTAAGTTTGCCCACTGACAAAGACATGAGCAGCCCATAATTGAAGGGTAGGTTATTGGTAACAGTGAGAGATAGCACATCACAAATTAAATCCGGAAAATCACATTGTGGAAAGTATATGAATTTATTTGCATTCTGCAGAGGGAAATAAGTATTTGATCCCCCACCAACCAGTAAGAGATCTGGCCCCTACAGACCAGGTAGATGCTCCAAATCAACTCGTTACCTGCATGACAGACAGCTGTCGGCAATGGTCACCTGTATGAAAGACACCTGTCCACAGACTCAGTGAATCAGTCAGACTCTAACCTCTACAAAATGGCCAAGAGCAAGGAGCTGTCTAAGGATGTCAGGGACAAGATCATACACCTGCACAAGGCTGGAATGGGCTACAAAACCATCAGTAAGACGCTGGGCGAGAAGGAGACAACTGTTGGTGCCATAGTAAGAAAATGGAAGAAGTACAAAATGACTGTCAATCGACAAAGATCTGGGCTCCACGCAAAATCTCACCTCGTGGGGTATCCTTGATCATGAGGAAGGTTAGAAATCAGCCTACAACTACAAGGTGGGAACTTGTCAATGATCTCAAGGCAGCTGGGACCACTGTCACCACGAAAACCATTGGTAACACATTACGACATAACGGATTGCAATCCTGCAGTGCCCGCAAGGTCCCCCTGCTCCGGAAGGCACATGTGACGGCCCGTCTGAAGTTTGCCAGTGAACACCTGGATGATGCCGAGAGTGATTGGGAGAAGGTGCTGTGGTCAGATGAGACAAAAATTGAGCTCTTTGGCATGAACTCAACTCGCCGTGTTTGGAGGAAGAGAAATGCTGCCTATGACCCAAAGAACACCGTCCCCACTGTCAAGCATGGAGGTGGAAATGTTATGTTTTGGGGGTGTTTCTCTGCTAAGGGCACAGGACTACTTCACCGCATCAATGGGAGAATGGATGGGGCCATGTACCGTACAATTCTGAGTGACAACCTCCTTCCCTCCGCCAGGGCCTTAAAAATGGGTCGTGGCTGGGTCTTCCAGCACGACAATGACCCAAAACATACAGCCAAGGCAACAAAGGAGTGGCTCAGGAAGAAGCACATTAGGGTCATGGAGTGGCCTAGCCAGTCACCAGACCTTAATCCCATTGAAAACTTATGGAGGGAGCTGAAGCTGCGAGTTGCCAAGCGACAGCCCAGAACTCTTAATGATTTAGAGATGATCTGCAAAGAGGAGTGGACCAAAATTCCTCCTGACATGTGTGCAAACCTCATCATCAACTACAGAAGACGTCTGACCGCTGTGCTTGCCAACAAGGGTTTTGCCACCAAGTATTAGGTCTTGTTTGCCAGAGGGATTAAATACTTATTTCCCTCTGCAGAATGCAAATAAATTCATATACTTTCCACAATGTGATTTTCCGGATTTAATTTGTGATGTGCTATCTCTCACTGTTACCAATAACCTACCCTTCAATTATGGGCTGCTCATGTCTTTGTCAGTGGGCAAACTTACAAAATCAGCAAGGGATCAAATACTTATTTCCACCACTGTATATTCTGGCTTTGATACTATTTCTAAAGAGTTTCCAGGCTCTTTATGATGAAGATGCAGCGTTTTTTGTTTTTTTTTAATGTTTTTATTAATAAGAGTAACAGACTTCCATCTTACAACCATTTTTCCGCTCAAAGGCACACAGCGTTTTAATCAAACTTGTGGCATGCAGAAGCTAGATTCTGTAAGAGAGGAACCTGCAGTAATTGTTTCAAGCACAAGTACTGGTCAGCTTAGAGTAGGAAAATATTACAATAACATGAAATTTATGTATTAGAAAATTTTAGAAGTGTATTGCTCTTCATTTTTAACTTTTCAGAGCAGATAGTCCTCGCATTCAGTAACATCAGTGGGCTTTTTTAATTCTGTATTGTGCATCAGGCTGATATAATGTCTACAGTGTAGATCAGTGTCTGGACTTATTTACCCTATTTTAGTAAGAATCTATATCATGCTTGTCCTTGATCAGTTTTATAACTAAATAATACAAAAACGGGAAACATCTCAGTGCTACT
Organism: Microcaecilia unicolor; assembly: GCF_901765095.1. NCBI lineage: Eukaryota > Metazoa > Chordata > Amphibia > Gymnophiona > Siphonopidae > Microcaecilia > Microcaecilia unicolor. The sequence goes on along the minus strand of NC_044033.1, from coordinate 191,848,790 downwards.
TCTCTTGTTACTTTTGCATGGTTTGGGTAAACATGAAAAGCTGGCAGTCTTTTACTTGTCCTCACAAAGTTTTTGTCCTAAAAGGTATTTAACTACATCTGCATTGACTTGGGAACCTAAACATGTCAGACCTACTGTTGAAAAGAACTTGTTAAAATGGCTTTCTCAGTTGTCAACCTGTGCTTGCAGTTCTGTGACTGGAGCATAGTAATCTCCTGTGGGTTTAGCAGAGGGTTGCTAACTGCAAGCCCTGTTGGCCTCATCAATTGAGTAAATATATTTCGGCTTCGGCTGAAACTGAAAAATCAGTTTTGGTCAGCCTCTACCTCATGTTAATCAAAGGCTACTAATACTCCTAGTTGGGGAGGCCCTCAGCCTTGGGGAGAGAAATGTTAGGTTTTGGGATATTCTTCAGACTTGGCTTTAAATACAGGCCAGCCTTGAAGTTCCTGGGCAGTATCTGAAGGAGAGGCCATTCTGCTGTGGCCTCCTCAGATTCTATTTTGCCACCATTCAAGGTTCAAATTTAATAACATTTGATATGCCGCTCAGAGAGCCCAACAGAGCACTTGAGGACCTGGAGTAGGTTAACTTTTTCCCCCAGAATTCGTGCTTTTTACTTCATAAGGCTTTTGTATTGATTTCCTCTGGTAGCGCTATAGAAATGATTTGTAGTAGTAGTATTTCATTTTCTGCTATGGAAGCTGGTGGCACTTCTAAATCTAGAATTCACCCGTGTTTCGATGGTAAACACGGGGAATCCAGTTTGGTTCGCTCTGTATCTTTATTGAACTGGGAAGTGGGAGATCATTTAGAAAGGGACCAGACTCTTTAGCCGAGCAGCTGAAATTTTACCTGATGTGGAGAATGATCCTTCATGGTACATTGTTCCAATGAGATGAACTGAAATTTCAAAGACTTTAGCTGCTTAAAGTATTGTTGAGGAACTAGTGCAGGAAACTCCTTCTACAGGAGCTCTTAAGTTGGTAGGAACCAAAAAGCTTTCTAAAGCCTTCCTATCCATCAGGCTCTTCAAACACTTATTTCAGCTGAGTGGGAATCTCTAGAGTCAGGAATAAAGGTATCCAAGGCTATGGCCAAGCTTTATTCCTTGTTACCCGAGGAGAGGCTGTTTGAGCTTTTCTAAGGTGGATGCTTGATAATAGCAATTAACCAAGGTGGTTGCTCGCTGTAAAAGGTGGCTGAGCTTTAAAGGCTATTCAAGATTGCAAATTAAAGACTAAGCAAGCTTTTGATGTCTCAGGGCTCAGTCTTCAAGAGGCTGTTTGTAGCACTTACATCTCCAGAGCTTGTTTTTTTTTTATGGATACAACAAAGGTAGCAACTGCTTTCAGAAGTTGAAGTCTCCTTTGGATTTTTTCCAGATAGAAGATCTATGTGGCAGACACCTTGTATGAGTTGATTAGAACTTTGGCTTGTTCTATGGCTCTGGCTATTAATCCTAGAAGTCTCTAATGATTAATTGGTAAGCTGTTAATACTTCTAAAATATGCTTAAGCAGGCTTCCCTTTTTGGCATAAGCTTCTATTTAGTGAGGATGTAGAGAAACTCGTTAACTTAGAAGACTCCAAACCTTGGAGGTTGCCTAAAGATAAGCCCAAAACACCACCTTCAAGACAAGATTCTGATACTCCCTGGTTTAGGGAGTCAAAGATACAGACCCAGGAAGTCAGGGAATTGTTAGTGATCTTACTTTCAACCTCATATTTTTCCTTTTATTTTGGATAAAAAGGGAGCCTCCCAAGGTTCTCAGGAGCCTCCAGAAATTCCCAGTGATGCCTTTGAGGTCCATTCCTCACAGCAACAAGTAGGGGGATGTCTTTTTCCTTTTCTCCAAGGAGTGGAACAGAGTTACATTTGAGCAGTAGGTACTGGATGATGTAAGGCACAGTTATAAACAGGAGTTTTCCCAAACCCTAACAATCTCTTCTAGTTTCATCCTGTCAGGCTTCTGCCAAAAGAGTGATAGTCTAGACAATTCTTCAAAATCTTCTCAATGTCAGAGTGGTTGTCCAAGGGCCTCCTGGTGAATGAGAAACCAGAAGATATTCAATTTGTTATTCCAAAAAAAAAAAAAAAGAAAGGAACAGTCATCTGATCTTGGATCTCAAGAGTAAAATTGAGCTTTAAAAGTCAAACATTTCAGAATGAAGACCTTAAGGCCTGTGATTGACAAACCACTGCAAAGAGAATTTCTGGCCTCATTAGATCTCAAAGAAGTTTATCTACATACTCCAATTTGGGCCCAGATGCATCAACCATACGTTAAAAAAAATCAAAAACGTAAAAGTCCTTACCGAAGTTGAAAAAAACGAAGAATGCAGTAAAAAAAAACAAAGTCCCACATGTTCGTTTCAGTAAATGAAAGTCGAATGCATTAAAAAAGTGTAATCCCTGTTGTTAGTGTGCCCGTAAAACATGCGCAGAGCAGCCAAGCGTTATGCTGGCTGCTCTGCGCATGCCAAAAAACGTCAAAGAAGCTGAGGATCGGGAGGGGGCAAAGGCGCTCGTCAGGAGCGTCCTGTATGGACGCCCTTGCCCCCCCCCCACCCGAGGTTGACTCTGCTCCCCGCTTCCCCCAGTATTAAATAAAAAATCAAAAGTAAACTCCAAACTGTAGCAGTCATGGCCCCCCTCCCTTCCTCTCTATTTCTCCTTCTCCCACACAGCCCCGCCCCCCTGAGGTCGTCGCCGCCGCTCCCCCCTCCGCCTTACCAGCCCGCGCAGCGCCTCTCACCTCTGTGTGAAGGCGCTGCATGGGCAAGAACAGCTGATTGGCGATCAGTGATGCCTCCTCCGACGTCCCTCCGTTCTTCCTGGGCCCGCCCTCCTCTGACGTAAGTTACCTACGTAGGTTACTTACGTCAGAGGAGGGCGGGCCCAGGAAGAATGGAGGGACGTCAGAGGAGGCATCACTGATAGCCGATCAGCTGTTCTTGCCCGTGTAGTGCCTTCACACAGAGATGAGAGGCGCTGCGCAGGCCCAGTAAGGCAGAGGGGGGGAGCGGCAGTGACGACCTCGGGGGGCGGAGGATGGCGGGAGGCGGAGCTGTGGGAGAAGGAGAAATAGAGAGGAAGGGAGGGGGGCCGTGGCTGCTACAGTTTTGAGTTTTGTTTTGATTTTTTTTTTAATTTAATACAGGGGGAAGCAGGGAGTAGCGTCGACCTTGGGCGGGGGAGGGGGGCAAGGGCGTCCATACAGGACGCTCCTGACGAGCGCCTTTGCACCCTCCCCATCCTTTTTTGCTTTTTGGGGTTTTTTTTTTTTTTTTCAATTTTATGCAGGGGGAAGGCGGGAAGCCACGTGTTTGTGTGGGTTTTTTTTTTATTTTCAAACATGCCAGCTTGGATTTTTATGCTGCAGGGAGAAGCGGGGAGCAGTGTCTGTATGACAGCTCAGGCCTTAACGACAGGTCTGACTTCACGTTAAATATATCACGGTAAATGATTCGTTGCAATCGTCGGTATGGTTAGTGCATTGCGAATTGTTCACATTTCAATTGGAAGTGACTCGTTTGCATTCCGTTTTCGTTAGCTGCTAGCGTCGTCGGAAAATGGCCTTTAATGCATGCTACGGTTGAAAATGTCTTCATTAAAGGGTCGTTAAAGTTTTGTGCATCTGGGCCTTGGTCACAGCATCAAAGATTTTGAGATTTGTAACACTGGGCCCTTTTCCAAGGTCATAATGGTAGCAGCTTTCTTTCAGAGGCAGGGCATAGCATTCATCCTTGTCTGGATGACTAGTTGATTTGAGCCAATTCGCAACAGGATAGTGAAGAGGTAACAGCTAATGTTCTGCAGCTCCTGCAGTTGTAAAGTTGGATAATACAATTTTTTTCTAAGAGCACTCTAGTTCCTTCTCAAATCCTGGAGTATCTGGGAGCAATAATTTGATATGAGGCTGGTATCGTTTTTCTTCCAAAGAATAGAATACTAGAGGTGCAGGCCCAGGTCACTTCTCTTTTTTTTTTTTTTGTCTCTGACAGTTTTCTGAGTAGGGGACTATATTCAGGTTCTTGGATGGCAGCATCTATAGATTCCTGTCTGCTCTCTGGGTTTGAGCCGCAGCACTGCAGGCAAGGAAGGAACGGAAGTTGGAACACTCTGGTGCGCACATGTAAGATTTCTCTGATTCACTGACACTGTATGCTAAGAGATCGCCAAATGCACACGCCAGTAGGTCAGGTGACATCTAATGCTCATGCCTATGTCAGAGCTGAGGTCTGCGCATCAGCCCGGGAGCAGAGAGGATTAATAGTAACATAGTAAATGACAGCGGATAAAAACTGGAACAGTCCATCCAGTCTGCCCAATAGACATATTATCAATTCATGATTAAATCAACAATTAAAGTGATATTACATACTTGATTATGGCCTTTCTGTGGTGTTTCTGGGACATAGACCATGGAAGTCCGCCTGGCCCTATCCTTATGTTCCAACTGCTGGAGTTGCCCTCGAAGCCCACTCCAGCCTTTTCATCTTCTCATTTGCTGGACACAGACTATAAAAGTCTGTCCAGCACTGTCCTCATGTTCCAGCCACTAAAGTTGCTGTCTAAGCCCTTTCCAGCCCATCTTAAACCAGATTGCCATATATGAGACACAGACCATACAGGTCTCCTGGTATCGGCCCTAGTTCATCACATCCAGAGTTGCCATCTAAGTGTCACTCGACACATCCACACACATGCAGCCATTTAAAGTTTAGGTTTTGGTTTTTTTTTAATTTTTTATTTATAACCATTTAAATTTTTACAAGCGATAAAACAACTTGCTGGAAATACAGAGAAAGTAATATGTAGGAGTTATTTCAGTCAGGTAATTCTATTCTCCTCCTTAGACCACTAAATAGGGAGAGTGAAACAAGATAAGGAGATCAATTAAACAGTAAACAGAAGAAAAACCCATGGTATTAACCTGATTATCCCCAGATATTACTCGTCTAATTCATTATTCCACATTGATCATCTGGTTGGCTTCTTCAAGGCCAATACGGTGTATAGTCAAATCATTTCATTGAAAACATACTTATTGTCCAATATTAGTTAGAAATAATACATATGATTACATTTTTTCTCTTTTAAAAACCAGAAGTTATTTAACAATACATATACTTAAGTCTCTAATTCAAATCCCACTGATTAACGTAATCCCAGTTTTCACAGGCTTCACTCCTTTTAAAGTAATAATTTGAGGAAATATTTCTAAGTTTAGTTTTTTTTTTATAATTTCCATTTTCTAATTAGAAATCCTCTATCCCATGCCTTTTTGAATTTCATCACCATTTGTATCTCTACCACCTCCTTAATGCAGACTTTCCGCATCTGTGCTGTTAAAGCGAGGAGGAGACAGAACTCAAAGAATTTGGTACTCAGTAGGTGAGAAGCTGGCGCAAGTGCAGCATATACTTCCACGGGAACCCCGCAGGAACTGCTTCCGTCCCCACGAGATTCCCGCAGATCTGCTTCCGTCCCTGTGCAAGTCTCTACTCTAGGGCCAGCATATCTCCTCCTTAGACCACGATGTCATGCCTCCCCCTGTTGGTCTAGCGTCTCTTCCCTGCAGCTCTCCCCCTCCCCCACCCTCAATGTTAGGCCCTTCTAGACTCTATAGCACCACATTGTGGTCATCCAAACTCAGTGGGTGGATGGCAGAGGCAGCAGTGAAAATAGGCTACCTCTGATTGGCCCTGCCAGGGCCTTTCCTCTGCTGTGTCTCACCTGTAGTACATGGCAGAGGAAAGGCCCTGTGGGCCTGGTTAGCAGCAGCCTATTTGCATAGCTGCTGTTGTTGACCACCCACTTTGAGTTTAGAGGACTGGGAAACTGTACTAGGGCTTGGAGCGTTTTTGAATTGCGGTGTGATCAAGTCAAGTACATTGGATAGAGCAGGCTATATATTTTTAAATAAAATAAAGCATTGCCTCCTTTTACCACTTTCATAACATTTTAGCTTTTTTCAGCATGGTCTTAGTAGGGGTTTAAGCTATTGTTCTGTGAAGTGCAGGTTCCAGCATTATCCTGTTTTAGAGAACCTTTTGAAGAAGATCTTTTTAGCAATTCAGCCAGATGTAGTTCAGTTCCTAAGGTGGGGAGAGAGGGTATCCTGAGTCCGTACCTGCTGATATGTGAAGTCTGTCAAGTGGAACTTAGTCCCAGAACTTTAAGAACTAAGGGCCCCTTTTACCAAATCATGTTAGTGATTTCCGCGCGACAGATGTGCCAGGAATCACTAGCACGGTTTAGTAAAAGGGGCCCTAACGTTTTCTTCCTTTGAGCCTCTTAAGAGAGGGATGTTAAAAGAACTTACCCTTAAGATGGTATTTTTGTTGGTAGTTTTTTCCGCATGCAAAATTTCGGAATTGCAGGCCTTATCACATAGAGATCCTTTTCTGTATTGGAGGTGGGGTTTCTATTATGAGTTTTCCTTCCTTTCTTTCTAAGGTAGTCTTTCTTTCATGTGAATCAAGAGCTGTACCTACCTTGTTCCTGTAGAGAAGATTATGGAGAGGATTTCTATAACTCTTCATTTGTTAGATTGCAGAAGAGTTTGGATACCTCATAGTAACTAATGTATTTAAGCAGTCAGCACTTTTCTTTGCTGGAGTCAGGAAAGGGTATATGACATCTAAACCTACTGTTGCTTGCTGGCTTAAAGAGATGATTTCCCCAGCCTGCATCTAAAAAAGGAAGCGACCTCCAATATCTTTGAAGACATGTTCCACAAGAGGTATTTCAGTGGTTCGGGTAGCATCATTGACAAGATCTCCTCTGATATTTGTAAAGCAGTGGACTCAGTAGTCTCTCAGTACTTTTGCTAGGTCGGATGCAGATTTTGGGGCACAAATTTTCAGAGCAGGGATTTCTCAGTATCACCCTTCTTAAAAATTGCTTTGCTATATCCCACAGGTTCTGGATTGGTCACGTAAGGACGCTAAGGAAGGAGTAACTGTGCTTACCTGTTAATTGTCTTTCCTTTGGTCTTACCAGTCCAGACATCCTCCCAGTCTTTATGTATATGTATAGTCAGGTTTTGTAGATTACTTCTATTGGTTGTGGGAGCTGGTTTTCCAGTTATCTTTAAGGTAATGTTCTTGCTGAATGAAGCATCTTTTTCTGTTTTCAAAGTTTAGCAACTCAGGTTTTTCAATATTTCCTCTAAGTATCTTCAGAAGAAAGAGGGATTATTCTCTTCTTCACTGCTTTGCTATTTGAAATACTAAAGACCTTGGGCTGTGCATGGTGCTCTTATAAGGGCAGGGCCCACTAGTCTCTGTCTCTGCTAGCTGAGAGGCGTAACCTACAATGTCTGGACTAGCCTAGTATAACTAAAGGAAAGAAAATTAACAAATAAGCATAAATTTTCCTTAGTCACCATACTTGGTTTATGTGTACCATATGCTGGCAGGACCTGTGGCTGAGGATGGTCACTATTTGACAGGCTCTCTCTGTCTCTCTGCCTTAGTAAACAGCAGCCCATTGGAACTGCCCACTAATTTTAGAGTTGAGAAACTACTCACCCTTACAGCTGAGGAAAAGCTTTTTATTATAGGGGGGGGGGGGGTCCATCTTTATTTTCCTCCCGGGATTCACTGCCAGACACCCAATTTTGTGCAGGCCTGAGCCCAAAGTGAGTGGGCATGACAACCCTGCTCCTGCTACCTTCCCACCCAGCATCTTTCCCTCCCCCTGGGGTGATTGGGGGCCACTCCTAAGTCAAATAGTGGGCTAAATCAAATGAGCTATAAGGAGAGCAACTGATGTTTGTGTAAATTAAAGAAAAAGGAAAAAACAAAACCATTCATTTTCCTAAAGAGTTGACTGACAAAATAAGAGCAAAAGAGTTAGCATTCATAAAGTACAAAGGATAACTGAAGAACACCGAAACTAATATCAGGTACAGCTGAGAGAAACAAAGAGAGGCAGGCAAAGGCAGAAGAAAAGATGACCAAAGATGTAAAACAAAGTACAAGACTTCAGGTATGTCCAGGTAAGAAGGAAGGCCAGAGAATCAATTGGAAAGAAAGCCCTGGCGAGGGCCACAGATAGCTAGCAAAAAAAACACATGAGAATGAAATAGATACACTGTTCATGGAAGAGAGTGTTTGTAGGGCTGGAAGTGGACAAAGCCATGGTCTGGATGGAAATATTTTTCCAGAATACAAAGGGAGCTCAGAGAAGTTCTGGCAGGTCCACTGAAGGAAGGATTAGTGGGGATGGGAGAGGGTTCCAAGTATTTGGTGAAAGGCAGGCAGATGTAGTCCGTCTTCAAAAAAAGTGGTAACAACCTTACTTCAGTGGTGGAAAATGTAATGGAGACACTTCTATAGGAAAAGATAGTAAACTTTCTACAGTCTACTGTGTTGCATGATAAAAAAGTAATCTGCATTATTTAACTCTTTCTCACGGAGATGGGAATATAAGTCGTTGGACATTCCAACCTTGTTATACCCCTGAAGCCAGCCCCCTTTGGACAAAATGTAAACCACATCAGGTGTTTGGTTTTAATAAAGAATGAACTTCTGTCTGGAACGATCTAGTTGAGTTCTGCTACTTCCTGTAGTAGACACAGCAGAGGAAAAGCTGTGCAAGCAGCTTGTTTACAGTGCCGCCTTTGTCGGCCAGCCGACGCCACCTTGGGGGAGATGGGGGTGGGGTGGACAGAGATGTCAGATCCATGTGGGGGTGGGGGTGGGGAATGAGCAGAGAGGCCAGACCTGCATGGGAGGGAAAGGGCACAGAGATGCTGGACCTACAAGGGGGTGAGTGGGGTGGAGGGAGAAAGAGGAGATATGCTGGACCAGGAGGGAAGCAAGAGTGACCCAGATCAAAAAAATGGGGGGAGGGGGACACGACCAATGGAAAAAGAGGTGCCAGACCACAGGTTGGGGGGGGGAGATGCTGGCAGGGATAGGGGTAGCAGGAGAGAGGGAGACATGCTGGCCCTGTAGTAGAGGAGGGAGCGGAGGTAGCAGGAGAGAGAGGGGGAGAAATGCTGGCCCTGTGGGTGGGTGGGCGGGCCAGGGGCAGCAGGAAAGATAGAGGGAGAAATGATGATGCCAGGTAGGGGGTGCAGGAGGAAAGAAAAAGAAGGAAGAAGTTGGACATGAGGAACAGAGACAGCGAAGGGATGCTGGGTGTGGAGGGAGCATAGGGATAGGGAGTGGGATATAGAGAAGGGATGCTGGGTGTGGAGGAAGCATATGGATAGGGACACAGGGGAGATGCTAAATAGGATGGATATGGGACACAGAGGAAAGGTGGGATGGTGGACTTAGAAAAAAAGAAGAAATGTCAAAAGGACAGAGACCCTGGAAGGAGACTTAAGAAACAATAAAAAATCAGAAAACAGACACTTGGACAAAAGCAATGCTGAGGCAACAAAGGTAGAAAATTTATTAACTGTAATGTGAGTTTTGGGAAATGTGGATCTCTAACATCTTGCATTTCAGTTTCTACTACTGTGACAGATTTTCTATATAGTTCTGAATGTGCTTGCTCTTGGCAGGGTTTGTTTACTGGAGTTCTGAAGGGGTTCCCCTCCCCCCACCCCCTGTACCTTGTGTAAAATAATATTATAGGGGGGGGGGTCCATCTTTATTTTCCTCCCGGGATTCACTGCCAGACACCCAATTTTGTGCAGGCCTGAGCCCAAAGTGAGTGGGCATGACAACCCTGCTCCTGCTACCTTCCCACCCAGCACCTCTCCCTCCCCCTGAGGTGATTGTCATTGGGGGCCACTCCCCCAACCCCCTTGGTACCTTTAGGCCTATTGTTCTTCACCAGCAGCGAGCAGCAACTCAATCCCCTTGCGCTGGCTCTGAGCCTTTTCTCCTAGTCCTGCAAACAGGAAGTTGTGTTAGAGTGAAGGCTCGAGCCAGTGAAAGCAGGGGGAATGTGCTCACTGCTGGAGAAGACCTGAAGGATTTTAAGTGATCAGGGGACTGGAGTTGTCTCCTGGAGGGAGAGATGCCGGGAGTCTTCAGCTGGCGGGGCTTGGGGATCCTCGCCAGCCACATTGGGCCTGGGCTCACCCATGGCTAGGCCACTACACTGCATGGCATTAATAAGACATCTATTTCTGCTGTGAACCAGTCTCATGATAAGAGCAGAAAAGGAAAAATTATGTCTTAACAGATAATTTTCTTTCCTTTAATCACAGAAAATTAATCCAGAGACTTGTGGGTTATGATCATCTACCAGTAGGTGGAGATAGAGAAGCATTAAACTGAACTCTCATGTAGGACAGTGTGCTCCTTGGCCAATTAGTATTTCTCATAGCAAAGCAGAAGGAAGAACATTTCTCCTTTCTCACGGAAGGTAATCCATCTTTTTCCGAGGACAAGCAGGCTGCTGGTTCTCACATGTGGGTTGAAGTCCATGTCAGCCCAGGAATCGGCATTTTACCAGCAAAATAAATAAAGTTTTGCTAGTCTTCTAGCGTGTGAGCCGCGCGCACTGCGCATGCACGGACAACTTCCCGCCCATAGTGTGAACGTGTTACTTCAGGTTTTTTTTCCACGTTTGAGGTAACAGGTTTTCTTCTCTGCTCCTCGTAAGTCCCAGGAAAGAGTTTGACGACTTGTTTTCTTCTTTTTTCTATTTTAGTTTTTGTCATTTTATATGTAAAAAAAAATTAAATTATAATCCTCTTAGTTTAGCCCTCTTTTAGGTTTCCTTTGTTTTTCGACACGGCCAGGAGCTCATTTCTTGTTTCTGCCCTTTTTTCTTTAAGTAGGCATGTTCGCGGTTTCTGATTTCGCCAAAGCCGTTTTTCCTAACGTGTCATCGAAGACACCCAGCGGCTTCAAGCGTTCGTTGTACTCGGTGCAACCAGACAATCTCAGGTACCGATACCCACGCCTAGTGTATTCAGTGCCTTGGGCCCGACCATAGCCCAGCCGCTTGTAGTCTGTGTCTTCGTATGAAGAAACGGACCCAAGCGTCTTGAGAGGCCCAATGAGAAAAGCTTTTGGGGGCTCAGTCTGGTCCTTCTACGTCGACATCGGTACCAAGGGCGTTGGCATCGACGTCGGGAACAGAGGTAATGGCTGCTATGAGACCAACTCATGCTGGGAGCAGTGAGGCGTCGAGAGGGTTTCCACCTGCCTCGAGGCCTCCTGTTATGCAGGCCCCCTGGGACTGTCCTTCGTTGGACCCGGCTCCGAGGAGATGTGAGGATTCCACGTCCTCTTCATCAGTACTGAGGAGTCTCAATGATGGGCATCGAGCGAAGGCTAAGAAGCACCGTCATCGTTCTCCTTCGATGCACGGTACCGGGAGCTCTGGGGTGTCAAGAGAGTCAGCACCCAAGAAGTTTCGGCGCCGAGAGGATCGCTCCCCCTCAATACAGGAAGTGCCAATGCGTCGGTCTCCTAGCAGCCTGATGCCTGCTCCCGAGCCCCCACGGATTCTGACACCACCTGTCCCACCGACCCCGCAGCCTTCTCCGATGGTGGCTCTCGACGAGCGCATCCGGGCCTTGTTTCCTGAACTTCTGGAGGGACTACTGCGTCAGTCAGCTTTGGTGTCGGGGGTGCTTGCGCCTTCTCTACCATCTGCTGCATCGGTGTCTGTCCCTTGTGGTGAGGTCCCCCTGTGCGATGCTGCCTGCGGCATCGATGTCGACTGTCACCCAGGTCGACTCCCCTTCGATGTTGGTGGAGGGAGCTTCACCGCAGTCGGACCGGGCATCGACCTCTCAACATCGCCATAGAGGACATCGTTCCTCGGCGTTGAGACAGGTCCAGTGTCGAAGCACCTTAACGCAGGCTTTATCCGACACTGAGCAGCAGCGTTCGTGGGAGTCAGATGAGGATCCCAGATACTTCTCTTCTGATGAGTCCTTTAGGATTCTCTTTGATCCTTCCCCTCCACTAGAAAGGAGACTATCTCCACCGGAGAGTCTGTCCTTCTCCTCTTTTGGGAAATGGCTACAGCTATTCCCTTGCCTGTGAAGGTTGAGGATGAGCCCAGGATTGAGATGCTCGAGGTCCTGGATTATTCTTCTCCACCTAAAGAGGCTGTGACAGTTCCTCTGCATAAGGTACTGAAGGAAGTCCTTATGCGAAACTGGTCAGCCCCTCTGTCTGGCCCCGTGGTCCCAAAAATAGCTGAATCCCAGTAATGGATCCACGGTGAACCTGGGTTGATGAGGTCTCAGTTACCTCACAATTCCATGGTGGTGGACTAAGCCCTCAAGAGAGCCAGGAGTACTAGAGACTATGCTTCAGCACCCCCAGGCAGAGAAGCTAGGACTCTTGATTCTTTTGGGAGGAAGACGTATCAGGCCGCTATGCTTGCTGCCAAGATCCAGTCATACCAGCTCTTCATGAGCGTACATTTGCGGGACTCGATACGCCAACTGTCCAGCTTGGTTGATGCACTCCCTACGGAGCTGTCCGAGCCTTTTTGTCAGATGGTCAGGCAGTTGAAGGCGTGTCGCAAGTTCCTGGCCAGGGGTACTTTTGACACTTTTGACGTGACATCCAGGATCGCTGCTCAAGGTATAGTGATGCGCAGACTCTCATGGCTACGTGTCTCTGACCTGGATCATTCTGTCCAGCAGCGGATGGCGGATATTCCTTGCCGGGGGGACAATCTTTTTGGAGAAAAAGTAGAGGATCTAGTTGATCAAATCAAGAAGCATAATCATGCTATGGATTCTCTCTCCCACCGGGCGCCTTCTGCTACTGCCTCCTTATCTAGGAGGTTTTTTGGCAGGAGGAGGAGTGTCCCCTATACCTATTCTAGGCGTAGGTACACTCCTGCTTCTCGGCAGCCTGCACAGGCTCAATCCCAGTGCGCTGGTTCTCGTCAACAGCGTGCGACAAAGGCCCATTCTGCTCACCAGCAAAAGCAAGGGGCGGGCTTTTGACCGGCTCCAGTTCATCACAGCCTCAGTAAAAGTGACCGTACCGGACGACTTGACGGTAGGGGGGAGGTTGATGTTTTTTCACCAAAGGTGGCCTCATAACCTCCGACCGGTGGGTTCTTCAAATAGTCCGGTTAGGATACACCCTCAATCTGGAATCCAAACCTCCAAATTGCCCACCGGTAGCTTATTCTTACAGTTTCCAGCAAAAGCAGGTACTTGCAGAGAAACTCTCCGCCCTTCTAAAGGCCAGTGTGGTCGAGCCCGTTCCACCAGGGGAAGAAGGGCGGGGATTCGATTCCAGGTACTTCCTTGTGCAAAAGAAAACGGGGGAATCGTCACATCATAGACCTAAGGGGCCTGAACAAATTTCTAGTTTGAGAAAAGTTCAGGATGGTTTCCCTGGGCACCCTTCTTCCCATGATTCAAGGGAATGATTGGCTATTCTCTCTGGACTTAAAGGATGCTTACACACATGTCTCGATACTTCCAGCTCACAGGAAGTATCTGCGATTTCGGCTGGGAACTCAGCACTTTCAGTACTGTGTACTGCCCTTTGGTCTGGCATCTGCGCCCAGGGAGTTCACAAAGTGCCTGGCGGTAGTTGCAGCATCGCTATGCAGACTGGGAGTGGATGTGTTCCCTTATCTCGACGATTGGCTGGTGAAGAGCACCTCGAAGGCAGGCGCTCAGCAGTCCTTGCGAATGACTATTCAGGTGCTAGAACTTCTGGGGTTCATGATAAATTATTCCATCTCACCCCAGTTCAGAAATTGGAATTCATTGGCGCTCTGTTGGACACACAGGCGTCTCGAGCTTATCTTCCCGAGGCAAGGGCGGACAACCTCCTGTCCCTAGTGTCCTTAGTACGAGCGTCTCAACAGATCACAGCTTGGCAGATGTTGAGACTCCTGGGGCACATGGCCTTCACAGTTCATGTAACTCCCATGGCACGCCTGCACATGAGATCAGCTCAGTGGACCCTGGCCTCCCAGTGGTGCCAAGCTGCGGGAGATCTAGAGGATGTGATCCAATTGTCCACCGACTTCCGGAATTCTCTGCGTTGGTGGATGTTTCGGACCAATTTGACCTTGGGACGTCCATTCCAAATTCCTCAGCCACAAAAAGTGCTAACGACGGATGCATCCCTCCTAGGGTGGGGAGCTCATGTGAATGGGCTTCACACTCAAGGAGCTTGGTCCTTTCAGGAAAAAGGTCTTCAGATCAATCTCCTGGAATTGCGAGCAATCTGGAACACTCTAAAGGCTTTCAGGGATCAGCTGTCCAACCAAATTATATTGATTTAGAAAGACAATCAGGTTGCCATGTATTACACCAACAAGCAGGGGGGCACCAGATCTCGCCCTCTGTGTCAGGAGGCCGTCCAGATGTGGCTTTGGGCACGCTGTCACGGCATGTTTCTCCAGGCCACTTATCTGGCAGGCGTAAACAACAGTCTGGCCGACAGGTTGAGCAGGATAATGCAACCTCACAAGTGGTCACTGAACATGGGCCTTGCCCGCAAGATCTTCCGAGCGTGGGGCACCCCCTCGGTGGATCTTTTTGCCACTCCGATCGATCACAAGGTCCCTCAGTTCTGTTCCAGGCTTCAGGCACACAACAGACTAGCGTCAGATGCCTTTCTCCTGCATTGGGGGACAGGCCTTCTGTATGCGTATCCTCCCATACCTCTAGTAGGGAAGACTTTACTGAAGCTCAATCAAGACTGCGGAACCATGATCCTGATTGCACCCTTCTGGCCTCGTCAGATTTGGTTCCCTCTTCTTCTGGAATTGTCCTCCGAAGAACCGTGGAGATTGGAATGTTTTCCAACCCTCATCATCCAGAATGAGGGGGCGCTTCTACATCCCAACCTCCAGTCTCTGGCTCTCACGGCCTGGATGTTGAGAGCTTAGAATTTGCCTCCTTGGGTCCTTCAGAGGGTGTCTCCCTGTCTTGCATGCTTCCAGGAAAGATTCCATGAAGAAGTGTTACTCTTTCAAATGGAGTAGGTTTGCCGTCTGGTGTGACAGCAAGGCCCTAGATCCATTTTCTTGTCCTACACAGACCCTGCTTGAATACCTTCTACACTTATCAGAATCTGGCCTCAAGACCAACTCCATAAGAGTTCACCTTAGTGCGATTAGTGCTTTTCATCGCCGTGTAGAGGGTAAGCCTATCTCTGGACAGCCTTTAGTTGTTCGCTTTATGAGAGGTTTGCTTTTGTCAAAGCTCCCTTTCAAACCTCCACCAGTGTCATGGGAGCTCAACGTTGTTCTCAGTCAGCTAATGAAAGCTCCTTTTGAGCCACTGAATACCTGCCATCTGAAGTACTTGACCTGGAAGGTCATTTTCTTGGTGGCTGTTACTTCAGCTCGTAGGGGCAGTGAGCTTCAGGCCTTGGTAGTACATGCACCTTATATCAAATTTCATCACATCAGAGTAGTCCTCCCCATGCACCCTAAGTTCCTGCCAAAGGTGGTGTCGGAGTTCCATCTGAACCAGTCAATTGTCTTGCCAACATTCTTTCCTCGTCCTCATACCCGCCCTGGTGAAAGAAGTTTGCATACAGTGGGGGAAATAAGTATTTGATCCCTTGCTGATTTTGTAAGTTTGCCCACTGACAAAGACATGAGCAGCCCATAATTGAAGGGTAGGTTATTGGTAACAGTGAGAGATAGCACATCACAAATTAAATCCGGAAAATCACATTGTGGAAAGTATATGAATTTATTTGCATTCTGCAGAGGGAAATAAGTATTTGATCCCCCACCAACCAGTAAGAGATCTGGCCCCTACAGACCAGGTAGATGCTCCAAATCAACTCGTTACCTGCATGACAGACAGCTGTCGGCAATGGTCACCTGTATGAAAGACACCTGTCCACAGACTCAGTGAATCAGTCAGACTCTAACCTCTACAAAATGGCCAAGAGCAAGGAGCTGTCTAAGGATGTCAGGGACAAGATCATACACCTGCACAAGGCTGGAATGGGCTACAAAACCATCAGTAAGACGCTGGGCGAGAAGGAGACAACTGTTGGTGCCATAGTAAGAAAATGGAAGAAGTACAAAATGACTGTCAATCGACAAAGATCTGGGGCTCCACGCAAAATCTCACCTCGTGGGGTATCCTTGATCATGAGGAAGGTTAGAAATCAGCCTACAACTACAAGGGGGGAACTTGTCAATGATCTCAAGGCAGCTGGGACCACTGTCACCACGAAAACCATTGGTAACACATTACGACATAACGGATTGCAATCCTGCAGTGCCCGCAAGGTCCCCCTGCTCCGGAAGGCACATGTGACGGCCCGTCTGAAGTTTGCCAGTGAACACCTGGATGATGCCGAGAGTGATTGGGAGAAGGTGCTGTGGTCAGATGAGACAAAAATTGAGCTCTTTGGCATGAACTCAACTCGCCGTGTTTGGAGGAAGAGAAATGCTGCCTATGACCCAAAGAACACCGTCCCCACTGTCAAGCATGGAGGTGGAAATGTTATGTTTTGGGGGTGTTTCTCTGCTAAGGGCACAGGACTACTTCACCGCATCAATGGGAGAATGGATGGGGCCATGTACCGTACAATTCTGAGTGACAACCTCCTTCCCTCCGCCAGGGCCTTAAAAATGGGTCGTGGCTGGGTCTTCCAGCACGACAATGACCCAAAACATACAGCCAAGGCAACAAAGGAGTGGCTCAGGAAGAAGCACATTAGGGTCATGGAGTGGCCTAGCCAGTCACCAGACCTTAATCCCATTGAAAACTTATGGAGGGAGCTGAAGCTGCGAGTTGCCAAGCGACAGCCCAGAACTCTTAATGATTTAGAGATGATCTGCAAAGAGGAGTGGACCAAAATTCCTCCTGACATGTGTGCAAACCTCATCATCAACTACAGAAGACGTCTGACCGCTGTGCTTGCCAACAAGGGTTTTGCCACCAAGTATTAGGTCTTGTTTGCCAGAGGGATTAAATACTTATTTCCCTCTGCAGAATGCAAATAAATTCATATACTTTCCACAATGTGATTTTCCGGATTTAATTTGTGATGTGCTATCTCTCACTGTTACCAATAACCTACCCTTCAATTATGGGCTGCTCATGTCTTTGTCAGTGGGCAAACTTACAAAATCAGCAAGGGATCAAATACTTATTTCCCCCACTGTACCTTGGATTGCAAGAGAGCATTGGCCTTTTACGTGGAGCGGACAAAGCCCGTCAGTCCACCTAGTTGTTTTTCTTTCGATCCCAACAGGCGGGGAGTCGCCATCAGAAAATGCACTATCTCCAGTTGGCTAGCAGATTGCATTTCCTTCACTTATGCCCAAGCTGGGCTGACTCTAGAGGGCCATGTCACGGCTCATAATGTTAGAGCCATGGCTGTGTCAGTGGCTCACTTAAAGTCAGCCTCCATTGAAGAGATTTGCAAGGCTACAACGTGGTCATCAGTCCACACATTCACATCTCACTACTGCCTTCAGCTGGGATACCCTACGCGACAGTCGGTTTGGGCAGTCAGTGCTGCAGAATCTGTTCCACCCTCCTAGACCCATTTTTGTTCTGTTCCAGTGTTTATGGTTTCAGGTCAATCTGACCCAAAGACCCAACTGACCAATGTTCATTATTTTGAGTGAGCCTAGTTGCTAGGGATACCCCACATGTGAGAACAAGCAGCCTGCTTGTCCTCGGAGAAAGCAAAGATACTTACCTGTAGCAGGTATTTTCCAAGGACAGCAGGCTGATTGTTCTCACAAACCCGCCCGCCTCCCCTTTGGAGTTGTTGTTGTTGTTTGTTTGCTTCTATGCTTTTTGATTAAATTGAAGTAGCATGTTGCTACGGGCAGAAAGTCATCCACGCATGAGCGGTGTGTGTGGCTCTTGCGCTAGAAGACTCTAGCAAAACTTTGTTTATTTTACTGGCAAAATGCCGATTCCTGGGCTGACGTAGACATCAACCCACATGTGAGAACAATCAGCCTGCTGTCCTCGGAGAATACCTGGTAAAGTTAAGTATCTTCGCTGTATGTTCAGAATTTACACAATGTGTGCTGCTAAAATCTGTTGCAAGTGTTTTTCTGCTCAGTGGATGAGAAAATTAGCTTCTGTAGCTAGGGGTGTTCTTTGAGTTCCCCCTTGTCTGTTGATATAAGCCAATTGTTTGATGGGACATGAACTGGCCTGCTCTCCAGTAGTGGTTGAAAGGCCACAAGAACCTTGTGAACCGCTCTAAGTTCCAGTCAATTGATTGGCCACCGAGTCTGTTCCAGAGGCCCTGAGCATTGTGATGGGGACAGTGCACCCCCCAACCAGGCAGGCTGCCATCCATGACCACCACCATTCAAAATGGCGAGGCTAGGGATGTACCCTTGAGGAAATTGCTGGACTGTTGCCACCACGAAAGGCTAGCCATCGTGTGAAGAATCCAAGGTGGATGGGGGGCATAATCCTGAGATATGGGCAAACAAAAGCTGAAGCGAGCCTGCTGAAGAGGTCGCATGTGGGCTCTGGTCCATGGAATCACATCCAGATCCACAGCCATGGACCTGACACTTGAACATAGTCGCAAGTCTGAGGACTCAGCAAAGCTGTTAAAAGATGAATCTGAGACGTAAGCTTGACCCGTCTGTACTCCGGTAAAAAAACCCTTGCCTTTCACAGTGTTGAAAATTCACAGCTATTCCATTTATGTGGGTGCCAAGTAGCTCTTGGGCAGATTGAGTACCCATCCCAGAAACTGCAACAGAGATCACTCTAGTGGTGACCCTATGACTCTCCTGCACCGAAGAGGCTCTGATCAACCTGTTTTCCAGATAGGGATGTTTCTTTTCTAAGGAATGCCACTACCACCACCACGACCTTCGTAGTAGCATAGCTTGAAACTGAAAGTGTTGACCCAAACTTGCAAAGTGAAGGCTGAGGTGGCCAAATGGGAATGTGCAAGTAAGCCTCCTTGAAATCTAAAGAAGTTAGGAATTCCCCTGGCTGAACAGCTGCCACGACAGAATGTAAGATCTCCATATGCAAATGCTTTATCCTCAGGTATTTGTTGACCTTTTTTGAGGTCGAGGACCGGACAATGAGCCCTCCTTTCCTTGGAACTAAAAAATTAAAAGGAATAGTGGCCTTGACCCTATTTGCCGAGAAACACTGGAACTACCAACCCTAATTCCTGTAAGGAGTGGAGAGAACAGCTTTTTGTTTGGCCACAGCTTTGCACGGAAATTCCAAGAAAATATCTGCGATGGGAAGGAGAA
The DNA here is from genome assembly GCF_901765095.1 of Microcaecilia unicolor. NCBI lineage: Eukaryota > Metazoa > Chordata > Amphibia > Gymnophiona > Siphonopidae > Microcaecilia > Microcaecilia unicolor. The sequence continues at coordinate 191,829,644 of NC_044033.1, read as the reverse complement.
TTCTAATTTGTAACCGCCTTTGATAATTTCTAGAACCCATTGGTCCGTAGTAATGTTGGTCCACTCGTCATAATAATGGGACAACCATCTCCCTATTACCTCTGTTGAAGACTGGACCAGGACTCTATCATTGGGAGCAGGGGCGTAGCTACGGGTGGGCCTGGCTGGGCCCAGGCCCACCCAATTTCAGCCCAGGCCCGCCCAGCGCCAGCCCCCATTGCCGGCCACTGCTGCTTTTCCTGTTGAGCAGCAGGGCCGGCGATACAAAAAGAAGAAGCGCTAACGGCGCTAAGGACGAAAAATGTTAAACAAAAAAAAAAAAAGCGCGGCACCGGCAGGCACTGTCTTGGCAGCCTTGAGGCATTGGCTGCTGGCTCGCAGGCTCCTCCCGTCTCCTACATCACTGCCCCTGGAGCGCCGGCCCTGCTGCTCAACAGGAAAAGCAGCAGTGGCCGGCAATGGGGGCTGGCGCTGGCATGCAGGGCGGGCCTCGTCGAGGAAAAGAGGGAAAACATGGAAGGATGGGGAGAAAAAGAGGGAAAACAGATGGAAGGATGGGGAGAAAAAGAGGGAAAACAGATGGAAGGATGGCAGAGAAAGGGAAAACAGATGGAAGGATGGCAGAGAATGAGGGAAAACATGGAAGGATGGCAGAGAATGAGGGAAAAAACATGGAAGGATGGCAGAGAATGAGGGAAAACATGGAAGGATGGGGAGAAAAGAGGGAAAACAGATGGAAGGATGGCAGAGAAAGAGGGAAACAGATGGAAGGATGGCAGAGAATGAGGGAAAACATGGAAGGATGGCAGAGAATGAGGGAAAACATGGAAGGATGGGGAGAAAGAGGGAAAACATGGAAGGATGGGGAGAAAGAGGGAAAACATGGAAGGATGGGGAGAAAAGAGGGAAAACAGATGGAAGGATGGGGAGAGAAAGAGGGAAAACGGATGGATGGGGAGAGAGACTCTGGATGGAAGGATGGGGAGAGAAAGGGGAGAGACTGGAAGGATGCAGAGAGAAAGGGGAGAGACTGGAAGGATGTGGAGAGAGAAGGGACACTGAACAGAAAAGGGTAGAGTGATACAGAGACACTGGTTAGAAAGAGGGAGAGAGAGAGACATTAGATGGAAGGATCAGGAGAGAGGGTAGATGGATGGAAGGATGGGGAGAGAAAGAGGGAAGACGCTGGATGGAAGGGTAGGGAGAAAGAGGTGACACTGGACGGAAGGATGCAGAAAGAAAGAAAGAGGGGAGACTACTGGAAGGATGGGGAAAGAGAGGGGAGACTGGAAGGATGGGGAGAGAAAGAAGAGAGCTGCTGGATGGAAAAGGAGAGTAGTGAAAGACTGGAGAATAAGAGGAAGGGGCATGGGGAGAATAAGAGTGAGAAAAAGATGAAAAGCCATAAGTAGATGAAGAAAATTAAAGAATGGATAGTAAGAATGAATTAAATCAGGACAGAGAGAGAGAGAGAGAGGCAGAAAAATATTGAAGAAAGCAAAGAAAAAGGAGAGAAAAATGAGAAATGGCCAGGAAACCGTGGCAGAAGAGTTAAGCGAAAACGAATGAAAGCAGAATCTAGAGACTGGGAGTGACACAATGAGAAAAAGTAAATGGCCATACAAGAAAGGTAAAGAAAATAATTTTATTTTTAATTTAGGATAAAGTAATATGGTACCTGTGTTAATGAAGTTTCAGAGACCAATACTTCCTTCCTTAGGTCAGGCGAGGATACCGTAACAGCATTATACTGACCTGAGGCAGGAGGTTTTGGCCTCTGAAAGCTCACTGAAAAGGGTGTTAGGCTATTAAATAAATTTTCTGAAATCTGATGCACTGAAAAGCAGCACTTTACCCTGTGTGACAAATGCATCTGATTAGCGTGACTAAATTTTGCTGGGGGAGGGGGGTAGAGAGAAAATTTTGTGCCCACCCACTTTGGGTTCAGGCCCATCCAAAATTGGCAGTCTGGCTACGCCACTGATTGGGAGGGATGAGAGGCAAAGGAGGATCTGGAAACTTGACTGGAAGATCGCTTGTCTGCACAAAAGGACTGTAGCTTCTGTTGTCTGGATCTTTGAAAGGAAGTGGGCCAAGCAGGCTGGTACCTCTTAGCATCCTTAAGTCAAGAGCGAGACTGATTGGATTTAAAGGAGCCTCTAGGTTTGTTTTCAGGCAATGGCTGAGACTTGGAATCACTCAGATCCTTAGCCAATTTTGCGAAATCTTCTCCAAATAGAAGTTTTCCCCAAAAGGGAAGCAGCATCTGCAGCCCATGACACAGCCACAAGAACCATCTAGCTGCTATCAGCAAAGCCATTTGTTTAGCAGAGGTGCAGACAATCATACAGGGACTCTTCAAGGTAAGCTAAACTCGTTTCCATGCCAGGGAGTTCAATGAGTACCTGTGCATTGGAGGCTGCCAATGCATCTGCTGCTTACCACACCTAGGAAAGGCAGGTCCTGGGAGCATATGAGCTGCAACTTGAAGCCTGCAGAGATAGAGCAAAAACTTGAAGGAAAACTTCAAGGAAGATTCCAGTTTCCTGTCCTGAATACCCTTTAAGGCTATACCACCCTTCACAGGCCGAGTAGTCTTTTTGGTTACTGCAGCTACCAAGTTCTTCTTGCACTATGGGATAAAGACAAGATATGGCCTTGGCCACTAAGGCTAGCATCCAGACTGGTCCATTGGGCCGAGATCAACTCCTGCATAGCCTCATGCACTGAAAAAGATTTAAGTGGCTTTTTTTTTGCCATTTTCAGGTTGGAAGCAGCCAGAGCCGGAGCATCAGGAACTGAGATATTCCAAGACTTCCTTTGTAATGAAGGAAGGCAGTTCTTCCTTATGGAAAACTTGAACTGCTGTGGGATCATCAGCTTTATCATTTAGCATTTTTTCTTCCAGCGCCTCAGGGATATGAGAAGGAGGAATAGAAACTGTTAACAGGTCTCTCTCAGAATGAGGAGGAGAAGTAGGAGAAATTGAATCCACCTCAGAAAGCCCTTCCAAGTGTCTCCTTTTGGACGTAGGGTCCATCCGCAGAGAGTAACTTGTAGAGACCTCATTAGCCCCATGTGCTGAGGCTGAGAAACAGAAAGAAGCTCAGACTGGTGAGAGCATTTTAATAAAAAAGCTTGATGCAGCAATAAAATAAACTGGAGCAAAGGATCCTGTGAAGCCACAGGAGCAGTAACCACAGGCATAGCAGAAAAATCAGTGGCAGTGTGTGCAGGCAAAAAAGCACCCGAAGTTGAAGACAGCAGAGCAGTCCTTTCACCTGTGGGGGCTGAATCTGGCTGAGACAAAATGGCTGCGGTTACCTGTGAAAGCAGTGCATCTGTGTGAGGAGCGCGAGGCCTCGAGTCTCCCACTCTGGATGTTGACGTCTCCAACAGCCCCAAGCTTGTATTGGCCAAATTCAAACTGGCACAACCTGTTGGACAGTTTCCTGATGCTTCTCTTTGCTTCCCACAGTGTGAGCAGCGCTTAACAACCTCTTCTGCCCTCAAAAAGAAAATGAAAAAAAAAAAAACCCGCAAGTTTTATTTTATTATTTATTTGTTGCATTTGTATCCCACATTTTCCCACCTATTTGCAGGCTCAATGTGGCTTACATTATGCCGTAATGGCGATCGCCATTTCCGGAATGAGAAATACAAAGTGGTATTGCATTAAAAGTTCATAAGTAATAGAGTAAATTAAGAAGTCAAGTATAGAGAGCAAACCATACGAGGAGAGTTAGACCCGAAGAACAATACAAATAAAGTTGTACTCACCCAATTGCTGACAAGGAGAATATTTCTCTGAAAGGACTAATGCTCTCAATTTGGCCCCAAAAAGCCCCTTGAAACTGGTCACAGCAGGAAAATTATTTGCTGAAACTGCCTTCTCCCCCCCTTTTTTTTTTTGTTGAGGAAGGAGAAGAACAGAAATTTGGGGGAGGGGGGCCAGGGTAGGGGACAGACCTAAAGTAGGCACTGGTCAGCCTAGATACCCTCAAGCTCTACTGAACCGGGGAACCCAGAACAGGAGCTACAGCAAAGATGAAACCAAGAGCTTGTGAGAGACCATCCACTGCCTACTGCAGATAGAGATATACTAAATGGCCAAGGAGCACACTGTCCTGTACGAGACAGTTCAGTTAAGTGCTCTATATCTCCACCTGCTGGTAGATGGTCATAACCTACAAGTCTCTGAATTTATCTGCTGTTGATAACAAAGATATCTCACAGTTCTTATCACAAGACTGGTCCTGCTACAGCAGGAGATGACATTTTATTAAGACATCTTCTGCCTGAGGGGGAGACAGCTTGTTGGTGCCATGGCCAAGGTCTGTCAGGGTGGAGCCAGGAGTTGGAGTGAGTGGGTGGGTGGGTCTGGGGGTGTGACTAGGTAGAGTTGGGGGCATGGTTTAAATCTTCCTCTCAAAGATCGGACTCCCTGGCAGCTGTGGAGAAGTAAGCTGCACTGTGTGGCAGGTACAATTCTAATCACCTTGCTGAGCAGACCGGATGGGTCACATTGGTCTTTATCTGCTGTCAGGATTCCATTTATGTTATTGTCAGATAGCACAAGATTCTCCAGACCTTTCAAATCTGGAGACTGAAGTTTTAGGTTTCATAAGCGTGGGCCTAACATTATTATTATTATTATTATTATTTAGCTCATTGTACTTTGCCTGTCTCCTTCTGCCTCCTCCTTCAGGTACTTTCCCATTTTGTCAAAGTGAATATTTTTGAAATTCAAGAGTTTGAGCTTTATCCCTGTAATTCTATAGACTTGCATGCATAATTGTACACTTTAGCATGCAAAGTTGAGTGTGTAAGTTATTAAATAGTGTCAGTTGCATACATATGATAATTAGCTGCAAAGTGCCATTAACTATTTAGTTATTGAGATTTATTAACTGCCTTTATGAGGAGATTCATCCATACAACAGTAAAGCAACAATTTTGTTAACAGCATAACAATAGTAAAATGACCAAGTGCAAAAAATTAATACAATAAGGGCCCTGTTTACAAAGGCGTGCTAGCATTTTTAGCACGCACTGTGTAGATGCCCATAATCTTCCTATGGGTGTCTACATGGTTACGAGCTAAACACACCAGCACACCTTTGTAAACAGGACCCTAAATGAGGTAAATTGAAGACAGCGAATTGAAACCTAATAATAGGATTACTATGAAACAGGACAAAAAATATACACCTTGTACAGTAATGAAATTCAAATAACAGATATAATACGTCAGCATAATAATAATGAAACATCTAATAACACACAGTAGTACATTCAGATAACATAGCTATGATACTAATGCTTTTCTACAATACAGATTACCATATAGCCAATTGGCGAAGTGCAGATATATAGATGGGGACAAAATGCATGGTACAGAATAGAGAATGACACAGGGATGGGGACACACGGTAACGAGGACAGATCCTGTGGGGATGGGGACAAACTTTGTCCCCATGTCATTTTCTACTTTGAATCTTGTTAATGAACTGGACTATTTTTTATGTTTGAGTGATGCAGACAATCATATTTTGATTTTTTTGGAAAAACAAGAAAACATGCTGGGTACAACTAGCAAAATTTGCATGGAGGATCCTGTACGTTCCTGCTACCAGCACATCTTCTAAGAAGACATCGTCTATTGCAAGAAGGACTGTGGAAGACAGGCGAGCTAGACTGAATCCTGAAATTGTTGATGACTTACTCATCTACAGATTAAAAAATCATAACAGTGCTTCATAGGGCATATTTCTCCCCTGCTAGGGCATACAGAATGGGTTGTATTTTGTACCCCTGGTCATTTTAACAGGGTGGATTAGGATTCTTTAGGGAAGTAGAGGTCAGCTATTGTTGGGGTTGGAAGGGTAGAGGATGGTGGTGCTGGGGTTATAGTTGCTCATTATTGTTTTCTATCTGTGATTTATAAACAGTTGCATGGCATATTGTTCATTTTTATATTTTAATAAAAAGATTTAAATATAAAATGATAAGTATTTGAGGCTTCTGCAGATAGCCCACGGGGATAGGACTGGGACAGAACCTGAGGGGATGGGGCGGGGATGGAGACAGAACATGCAGGGATGTGGTGGGGATGGAGAAAGAACTCATGGAGTCTGAACTGTGACAAACTTTGTCCCCATGTCATTCTCTAGTACAGAGTCAACTGGGCTAAGTAGATGGGTGGCTAAGCTCAAAGCAAGTTCCTTTGTACAGTTAAACAAGATACAAGGAACTGATCTAAGTTACAGTGTGTGCAGCAAGCTAGTCCAGGTGCAGAATAAGTGCACCAATTATTGCCTATAATTGGTGTTAATTGATGCAAATTAACAGTTACACATGTAATTGCTCTTGGGATTCTGCAAATTGCATGTGCAAAATCCATAGCATGCAACTGCAAGGGGGAGGTGGAGCTGGGAGGGTCAAGGGCATGCCTAGCACTTATGTACACGGGTTACAGGATATTAGCAGTTATGTGCCTAACTGTCTACAGTTAGGCATGAGCATTTACACCAGACACTGAGCTGCTGTACGTGCTTGCATCTAAAGTTAGGCATGCAACTATGGACTTGCACTAGAATTCTATAACAACCATTACAGAATTTATGTTCCTCCTGGTACCTAATTTTAGGTAACCTTTTGAAAATTACTATGTGTCTAGTCTCTGTGTTTGCTTTTATATTTCAATGTTTTTATTGATGACCAATCAAAAAGTATACAACAACTGATGGAAATACATCAAAATACAATTAACCAAAAAGATGTTCACTAGATAATTAAAACAACATCAGAATATTATAACAGTATCCCATCCCTACGTGGGCCATTAGTGTGATACATGCCCATATGTCCTAGCTAAAACACAACATAACCAACGCAGGCCAGCCCAAATTATAATAGAGTTTGAAGGAATAGCAAAGACATCTATATACTGAAACAAACTAGGACAGACAACAAACAGCCCGCCCGCTAGGAGTTTGTAGGTTAAAAGCAGGATACAAAAATTTATGTTTGGTTTTCCCCTCCCTTCTTATACCCCTCCCAAACAGGTATGATTCAGTACAAAAGAGAGTCTAATACCCAAATAATAGAGAGTGCAAGAAACTCACTCCAGCTCCCCAGGAAACGAGAGAATTTATCAACAGGCTGTGTGCTCACGGAGTCAAAGAGTGTATATATGGACCCCATATGGAAAGAAAATGTATTCTACTCTTTAGGGACAAACATGCTCCCCTCTTCCAATAGCATAAGGTTGTGAAACTACATTTGCTTTTATACCAAATCAGATGCTCTGGACATTAGATACACCATTTCAATTTTTGAATACTAGATTCAGCATTACTCTTTCACTGGTGGGTTCTATTACCATTTGTCTGAGCAGGGCTCCTTGTAAACGATCCACAATCTCTCTAATTCTTTATGACTTTGCAAGTGGGATACCACAAACCACATCCTGTAGGTTGAAATTTCTGAGCAAGTCCACCTTTCTCTTAATTTGAACCTCAGTATCTGTCCAGTTTTTCCATCTGAGTTGAAAGTCTCTATACATGTTGGATACTCTTTCCAGCTCAGTCCAGAGCATTTCCCCTTTTCTCCATGCTCTCTGCATTTCAACTGTTTTAATATTTCTTACATACAGCACTATTTCTCCCTCCTTTTTGCCATCCTCATCCCCCCTAAATAGATTATGACCAGGTATGGTCATATCCCATTCATGGAACTCATTGAACCACATCTCTATAATGATCCAAGTTCACTAAAACCATTTAATTTAATTTCAGCATTTACATCCCGCTTAACCATCATTGGGGCTTCCAGATCTGGAACTTTATCACCTAAATGCTTATAGCTTTCCAGCAATTTTTGGATGGTTTGCTTGTATTTTGTCCAGTGTATTCTTGTCTTCTCTTCCCCCTTTTGTCCCTCACCAACTGGAAGGACCAAACTATAAAACAACAAAACAAACCAGAGATCAACCACTCTAACCAATACCAAAAAGAAAAGCACAAATAATCACAATGGCCACAACATCAAAAAAGATAGAATGCACAGACATTTACAGACTGTTAAGTACACCAACATCAACATTGATACATATGTACCTATTCCTATAGGTTACATAAATGTGAGATCAGTGGTTAACAAGTCAACCATAATTAGAAACTGGATTGAAACTAAGCAATTAGGCATACTACTCATAACAAAAACATGGCTGCAAATGCGAGATGACCCAGTACTGCTTGGCTTATGCTCACCAGGATATAAAATAACACACATCAACAGAACTAAAAAGAAAGTTGGTAGGGTTGCCTTACTATACAAATCCTTGTTTACAGTAGAAACCATAGCTGAACATATATCCCCTGTGACTGAAATCATGGCATGCAAAATCACAGCCTCAACATTAACTGATCAATTATGTGGTATTCTTTTCTACCACCCGCCTAAAAGATGGCTGAACACCCAAGACGGCTTCATGGACTTCATATCAAATATATGCACAAACTTCACGAATGCCCTTCTACTAGGTGATATCAATCTACACCTAGACAAACAACATGATGACAAACACCAGGCTTCTAACAAACTTCCTGAACCAATGGAACTTCAAAATGGCACCAGCCACCTCATCTCATGTAAACATAACATAGTAAGTGACAGCAGAAAAAGACCTGCACAGTCCACCCAGTCTGCCCAACAAGATAAACTCATTTGTGCTACTTTATATGTATACCTGACCTGGATTTGTATCTGCCATTTTCAGGGCACAGACCGTAGAAGTCTGCCCAGCACTAGCCCCACCTCCCAACCACTAGCCCCGCCTCTTAATCACCGGTGCTGCCACCCAATCTCTGCTAAGCTTCTGAGGATCCATTTCTTCTGAACAGGATTCCTTTATGTTTATCCCACGCTTTTTTGAATACCGTTACCGTTTTCATCTCCACCACCTACCCCGGGAGGGCATTCCAAGTATCCACCACTCTCTCCGTGAAAAAATACTTCCCGACATTTTTCTTGAGTCTGCCCCCCTTCAACCTCATTTCATGTCCCATCTACGGAAAAGGTTAGTTTGCGGATTAATACCTTTCAAATATTTGAATGTCTGTATCATATCACCCCTGTTTCTCCTTTCCTCCAGGGTATACATGTTCAGGTCAGCAAGTCTCTCCTCATTTGTCTTGTAACACAAATCCCATACCATTTTTGTAGCTTTTCTTTGCACCGCTTCAATTCTTTTTACATCCTTAGCAAGATACGGCCTCCAAAACTGAACACAATACTCCAGGTGGGGCCTCACCAACAACTTCTACAGGGGCATCAACACCTCCTTTCTTCTGCTGGTCACACCTCTCTATATACAGCCTAGCAACCTTCTGGCTATGGCCACGCCTTGTCACACTGTTTCGTCACCTTCAGATCCTCAGATACTATCACCCCAAGATCCCTCTCCCCATCTGTACATATCAGACTCTCACCGCCTAACACATATGTCTCTCGTGGATTTCTACTCCCTAAGTGCATCACTTTGCATTTCTTCGCATTGAATTTTAATTGCCAAACATTAGACCATTCTTACAGCTTCTGCAGATCCTTTTTCATGTTTTCCACTCCCTTCGGGGTGTCCACTCTGTTACAAATTTTGGTATCATCCGCAAAAAGGCAAAACTTTACCTTCTAACTCTTCGGCAATGTCACTCACAAATATATTGAACAGAATCGGCCCCAGCACCGATCCCTGAGGCACTCCACTACTCACCTTTCCCTCATCCGACTGAATTCCATTAACCACCACCCTCTGGCATCTGTCTGTCAACCAGTTCCTAATCCAGTTCACCACGTCAGGTCCTATCTTCAGCCTGTCAAGTTTATTCAAGAGCCTCCTGTGGGGAACCGTGTCGAAAGCTTTGCTGAAGTCTAAGTAGATTACATCTATAGCACATCCTTTATTCAATTCTCCAGTCACCCAGTCAAAGAATTCAATGAGACTCGTTTGGCACGATTTACCTTTGGTAAAACCATATTGTATCAGATCTTTCAACTTATTGGCTTCCATGAAATTCACTATCCTTTCCTTCAGCATCGCTTCCATTACTTTTCCACTAACTGAAGAGAGGCTTACCGGCCTGTAATTTCCAGCTTCTTCCCTATCACCACTTTCGTGAAGAGGGACCACATACGCTCTTCTCCAATCCCATGGAACCTCTCCCGTCTCCAAGGATTTATTAAACAAATCTTTAAGAGGACCCACCAGAACCTCTCTGAGCTCCCTCAATATCCTGGGGTGGATCCCGTCCGGTCCCATGGCTTTGTCCACCTTTAGATTTGACTACTTATAGAAACCGGAAGAACAAAGGTTCCTGTCAGCGATTCCTGATGTGAGAAAAAGTCAAGCCAGTGAGACCTTAATAAAGGAAGAGAGGCAGTGGCATGACTTCAGCATTGTGAGGCTGCTCTCTGTTTAAGCTGCATTTTTTCCTACCTGATTTCAAGGTCACCAATTAGACATAGTAGGTTACAGACTGATAGCCAATAACAACCATATAATAGAGAATCATAACTGGGCAGATATGCCATGGTCAGACTATAACAAACTCACCTTCACACTTCAATGGAAACAGAATGGCAAAAACGGAGAACCAAGGACACCACACACTGCCCTAACCAGAGCAAAAGTGGAAAGCCATAGCTTCTGGTCAACAGTGATGAATGACTAAACAAACATAATACCCACTAACTTTCATTTCATAAGAAACTGGGACAAACTAAGTGGAAACGCACTAAACAAAATAGCACCACTCAAAATGAAAACTAAGAGGAAACGACAACCGTGCCCTGGTTCAACGAAGAACTGTGCATAAATCTGGAAGGAAAATCATCCAAAAACAAATCAGACAACAAAACCACATGGAGAAAAGCCCTAAGCAAGTACAAACACACCATAAAAAGAGCCAAAATGGACTACTATAGCACATATGTGCACCCAGAAGAGATAAACATGGAAAAAATATATGGACTAATGAAAAAGTACTGAATACACAAACTCTGCTAATGTCAAATGAAAAACCACCAACAGCAGACGAACGTGCACAATATTTTTTTTTTATTTATAATTTTCAAAAATAATATAAAGTATGTTATACATATACATGACGTGAGAATTAAATTATTCAGGATATAGGATTTCTCCAAAACAATATCAAGATTATAATTCTTATTACTTTGACCACAATATTTGGACAAGACACTAGGAATAAATTTTTAAAAAATTGTCAGGAATTATTTTCAAATAAATTGAGAGGAAAAAGCACATAAGTCAACTAGCTGATATTACAAGCATAAACTGTGTGAGTATTCATGTAGCTCCATCACCACCACTCCCTTCTTTGGCAATTAACCATTTCAGCATTTTCTCAGGATCCAGGAATACAAAATTAACATCATTAAGAGACACGAAACATCTACAAAGATATTTCAGCACAAAAGAACCACCTAATGTGAGAATTTGTGGTTTAAGCGCCAGGAACTCTCGCCTTCTTTTCTGTGTTTCCTTATTCAAATCTGGAAAAACTTGTATCCTGATGCCTAAGAATAGTGCCTTCATATGTTTAAAATACAAGCGAAAGATATTATTTCTATCCAGTTCCAATGCGAAAGTCACTAGGAGGGTAGTACGTTGAGTAACCACATCTAAAGAACTTTCCAGAAATTCAGTGAGTTTAAGTCTAGGTTGAGAACCTTGAGATTGAGATCTAATTCCAGAAATATATTGGGCTCTGGTAATTGGTGGATAACCCTCTACTGGAACTCCAAGAATTTCTCCAAAATACTTCTTCAACATATCTATAGCAGGTATCAATGGAGACTTGGGAAAATTAAGAAATCTTAAATTATTTCTCCGTCCTCGGTTATCTAGAAATTCCAGCTTCCTCGCTAGAATTTCCTTGTCCTTAACCATAACTCCTGTCAAGTTCTGAAGTTTCTGTGTCTCTTCTCCCAGAGTTTCAATTTTCCTATCATTCTCTTGTATTTTCCCAGATAATACTATTTGTTCTTGTTTTAATTCTATGAGTTCAGTTTTAATAGACTTTGTTACCTGGGTGAGGGTGGTATTGATGCCCTGGATAGCATCCCACAGCGTCTCCAATGTTATAACAGCGGGTCTTAAATTCACTCGACTTCCCTCAGAAGCTGCCTCCAGAACCAGGGGAGATATCGGGCTATCTGCCCTTAATCTGCCAGTTATATTCTGTTCTGGGGTCGAAGTAGCTGCGGGGCCTCCTCCAGTCGTTCGGGGTCTCACCACTTCGGATGGCTCCTCGTTTGTCTCCCCCGCAGCTAACAAGCTGCTTCCGGGTCGTGGGGGCGCTGTTAACGGAGGCGGGCTTAACAAAGCCATCTCCATGCTTCGGTCCGATTGACCAGCAACGGATCCCGTCAGCGTTGGCGTCTGCACCTTCAACGCCTGGATTTCAAATTGTTCCAGCGTCTTTTGCTGGTTAGCCGGTTTCTTGGGGTCGGAGGGGGTTGAAACCCCGGTCTTTCCCTTCCTCTTCCCCATGGTTAACCCGTGGAAGAGTGCCGCTTCCCAGGTATGTCAGCTGAAAATCGGGAGCTCACAGACGTACGTCCTCTCACGCCGCCATCTTGTGAACGTGCACAATATTTTGATGAAAAATATTAAAAATAAGATCAAACCTAGCTGCATCACAAACAACACATAGATTTCCTACACAAATGTGAAATCAACGAGGACCACCTCAAGGCAGTCAGAATCTGGTCCTCCTTTAAGACACCAACAACCAGATCAGTTAAAGCACTACTGACAAAATATGCACATGCCAACTGCCTACTAGACAGCTGCCCAAACTACATGATGGAAAACCCACCAGATTTGTTCATCAAACGCATAACTGAACACACAGAATACATGCTCTCGAAAGGCAATTTCCCTTCTGACAAGGGCAACATCATACTCCAATCCCTAATGATGCCACCAGAAAGATCAGTGAACTCACTAATTACAGACCAATAGCATTAATACCACTGCTGACAAAAACAATGGAGGGCCTAGGAGCACAACAATTAATGGAATACTTAATTCATTACTCAGTCCTTCTCAGCTCTCAATCAGGCTTCAGACCATGCTATAGCACTGAAACAGTCATAACTACCCTGATCACAAAAGCCAAAGCCAGTCACTGCTACTACTACAATTCAATATGTCAAGCGCCTTCGGCCTAGTAGATCACACAATGCTAATGACCCTGCTCGACAACATAGGAATAACTGGAGCAGTAGCAGCCTGGTTCAACGGTTTTCTAAGAACTAGATCCTACCTTGTTAAGATGTCCAATGAATTTTCAGCTTCCTGGATCCCTGAATGTGGGGTTCCTCGTGGTTCCCCGATATCACCAATATTATTCAATGTCTTGATGGCTCCACTTGGCAAGAAACTGGAAAAAATTGATTTAAACCCATTCATATATGTCACCATCTACATATCTTTCAACAACAGCATCACAGAGGTACTGGATAAGGACAAAAAAGGACGTGACTGTCAATATAGCAACTGTCAATATAGCAAAATTGGTTTCTATAACGAACATTAGACAAAGCACACCCTCCAATTATAATGGATTTACAGCTTGCTCCTCATGTAGTTATTGTAAATATGCTGTAGAAGGTAACAGTATATTCAATTACCATTTACAAAAAAACATTTTAGCTGAGGAGCCAATATGATTGCCAGCCTGAGGGAGTAGTATATGTTATAATTTGCCCCTGTCAGAATTGGTATGTGGGACAGATAAGGAGGAAGATGAAATTTAGGATACTGGAACATCTCAGTAATATCAGAAAACAACACTTAGAAGCACTGTTGGTTAATCACTGGGTTGAAATGCAGCACTGAAGTTTTCGGTTTTGTTACAGGTTAAAAACATTAGAGGGTGCAAATTGTTACAAATTTTGTTAAGGTTAGAACAAAAAATTATTTTCTCTTGGTAGACGTTTCAATCATTCAGACTCAACAGAGAAGTTGAATGGGGAGAATTGATATAAAATATTTAAAGAGATTTGTATTGGTCACGTGATGCTAGGCTAGGGGGAGGACACTGCAGAATGGAGCTCCGAGGTCCCTCGGATAACATCTTGCCCCAAGCAGTATACAAGTCTGTGCAAAACCCGTAAAAAGGTGATATAATTGAAGGAGTACACTCCAAGTGTAAGATAGGAAGATCAACTGACCTTCAAGAGCGTGAGAATGTCCTCTAAAGTCCAGCGGAAGGAGGGAACTCGAAACTGTACAGGAGAAAACAAGATGGTGGAGCATGGCCCCTCGGGAGAATCGTCGGTAGGATCATCTTGGGCGGCAGAGATTGCAGCAGAGGTCTCAGCATTGCTGGAGACCTCGGTGGACCAAAAATTACAAAGAATTTCAGACAAGCTGGAACAGATGGACGGCAAGCTGGATGGCTTGCGGGCCAACATGACAGGATATCAACAACGACTATCAGATGTGAAAGATCAGTGCTTACAGCATGAGAATCAGCAACAAACACTTCAGAAGAAATTGGCACAAATAGAATAAAAAATTGAGGACTTAGAAAACAGCGCACATAGGAATAATCTCAGAATGGTGGGATTTCCGGAGACAATAAAGGATGCTGACCTGAGAGAGTTCCTTGAGACATGGCTGCCTAAAGCACTAAAATTGCCAATGCTAGAGAACTCCTTGAGGATTGAGTGCACTCACCGGATAGATCTGGTAAGGCAGGAAAATTCCCACCCGAGAACTGTAATTTTCAAACTCTTAAATTATGCTCATAAGCAGGAGATTCTGAGAGCCTGGAGGATGGCGGGCAAATTACATTATGAACAACATAGCATACTTTGCTTCCAGGATTTTTCGAGTCATGTAAGGTACTCTATAATAAGAAAATACGCTTTGCCCTGTTTTATCCGGTGCAGTTGAGGATCCAATATGTCGGGAAGACTCATTTCTTTACATCGCCCGCTGAGGCCTTACAATTTGCCTCGCGCATAGACTGTGATTCGGAGAAGGGAGCATCAGCAGGTACAACCTGAAGTTTCATTTTGGATTGGAGCTGAGGAAGGATGGTGAGAGTGCTGAGGAGGGGAGCGTGAAATCTTCAGGGTTTGCAGTGGAACTGTGAGATATGTTTTCAGCTAGGACCCTGACATGGGGTTTTGGAGGAAATGCAAATGCCATTAGTTTATAAGGGGTTTCAATATATGTGCCAACCTTTAACGAGTAATCTTGAGTAAGGGGTAGAGTTCTGTTATTTAGAAACATGGCACAAGGCAATGTTCTTAGTTCTGTATATGGGAAATAACTCAACAATTGAGAGACACCCAAGACTTTGCATGTTTAGTTGGCTGGACATATTGCGGGTTAGTTTTCATATATGATAGTGGTTTATGTTTGGGAGGGCCAGGAGAGGGGCTAAGATGTGATCAGAGGGAGCACGGTTATTAGGTTTGTTGTTCTGGTGGGAGGAGGGAGTGGAAGGGAAGGGAGGGATAAGCCCCTTCCCGTCGCTGCTGCTGCTGCAAGGCCCCCCCTCCCCGAGTCGCCGGGCCCTCCACCCGGCCGGGCCCTCGCTCCGCTATTGAAACAGCGAGGGAACGCAGCACACAGCTGTGCTCTGCTGAGCTGCCGTCGGCCTTCCTTCTTCTTCTCTGCCTGAGTCCCACCCTTGTGTGATGTAACGTCATCGAGGGCGGGACACGGGCAGAGAACAAGGAAGGACAGCAGCTCAGCAGAGCACAGCTGTGTGCTGCGTTCCCTCGCTGTTTCAATAGCGGAGCGAGGGCTGGGTGGAGGGTGGGTGGTGGCGGCGACTCCGGGTGGGGGGAGCGTTAGCGACGGCGATTTCGTCCTTCGCAATATGCGCAGTAGAGACCCTCTCTGTTCCGCTCCCGTCATCACGTATTGACGTGGGGGCGGGGCAGAGAGGGTCTCTACGCACATTTGCGAGTGAGTACGACACTCGCCATTTATATGTTTGATTACAATAATGAAATGGGATCCTGGGATCACTTAAGTTATCTTGGAACATTGGGGGGGGGGGGGGTCTCGTCATCCATCAAACGCACAAAGGTGTTGCAGGCCTTGCACCGCCACAAAGCGGATGTAGCATTTCTGCAGGAAACCAACTTGACCACGGCAGAGCATTGTAAATTTCAAAAGGTTGGATGGGAAACATAGTAGAGGCCCTGGCGTTAAATAAAAGCAGGGGTGATGATACTTTTCCGTAAAGGGCTGCAGATACAAATCAAATCGGTTAAGTGGAGCCCTGAAGGTAGATATGTATTGACAATGGTGGCGCTAGAGGGGCATCCACTAATACTATGTAATATATACGCCCCTAATGTTTTTGACAAAAAGTTTTACTGAGGTCTCATTGACCTGCTGAGCCCTTATCAAGGGGGGAACATCATTCTTGGAGGCGATTTCAATTTGGTATATTACTCTCAGGTGGATAAATCTACCCCTGCAATTCAAAATCTCAGTTATTATTTAAGGGGCCTGCCTTTCCTTTGTACAGCATTGGACTTGGTAGATGTGTGGAGGGTGTTGAATCCTACGCTCAGGGATTATACACACCTGTCAAGGGCACACTCATCGCAATCGCGTATAGATTATTTTTTGAGTTCCCTTTTTTCATGAGTTCCGGTGGCAGAGATTGGCCCATGTGAAGTCTCGGATCACTCTCTCATACGGATGCAGCTGGAGACTAACATGAATGTGGGCAGGGGGGAAGTTGGAGATTTCCATTAGAGTTATATCGGAATACCAATTTTCACACCTTTCTCAGGGAGAAATGGGGAGATTTTGAGCGATACAATGGAAGACATATACACCAACATAGCCTTTATTGGGAAACAGCTAAGGTGGTGATGCGAGAGGAGATTATTGCATACAGAACCCAGAGACAAGAAATCCTTCAACTAGAGAAGGTAGTTCGCAGTCAAAGGATTCTATATGGGGTGGCCCAGACAGCAGATATGAAACTAGCCTTACTGGCTTCCCAGAGAGAGTTGAATGAGTTGCTCCAATGTTCATCATCTTGCATTTGTCCACATTAAATTTCATTTGCCATTTGGATTCCCACCAATTTCCTAATGTCTTCCAGCAATATTTCACAGTCCTCATGTGTTTTAACAACCTTGAATAGTTTTGTATCATCTGCAAATTTAATCACCTCACTTGTCGTTCTGATTTCCATATCATTTATAAATATGTTAAATAGCACCAGTCCCAGTACAGAACTCTGTGGCACTCCACTGTTCACCCTCCTCCATTGAGAGAAATGACCATTTATCCCTACCCTCTGTTTTCTGTCCAATAACCAATTCCTAATCCACACTAGAACCTTGCCTGAAAATCTAGATACACTACATCAACCGGCTTACCTTTATCCACATGTTTCTTCAAGCCTTCAAAGAAATAAAGCAAAATTGGTGAGGCAAGACTTCCCTCGGCTGAACCCATGCTGACTCTGTCCCATTAAACCATGTTTGTCTACCTGTTCTGTAATTGTATTCTTTATAATAGTTTTCATTATTTTGCCCTGCATTGATGTCAGGCTTACTGGTCTATAATTTCCCAGATCACCCCTAGAACACTTTTTAAGAAATCGGCATCACATTGGCAACCCTCCAATCTTCAGGTACTACAGATGATATTTTAAATGACAGGTTACATACTAACAGCAGATCAGCAATTTCATGCTTGAGTTCTTTGAGTACCCTTGGATGTATGCCATCCGGTCCAGGTGATTTATTACTCTTTGTCAATTTGGCTCAGTACATCACCGAGATTTCTTTCAGTTTTTCCATATCATCACCCCTGAAAACCATTTTCGGTACAGGCAGATCTCTTACATCTTCTTCCGTAAAGACAGAAGCAAATAATTCATTCAGTTTCTGAGCGCCCCTTTTGCTCCTTCTATTGAGTCAAATAAAATAAACACATGACACAGATATCAGCGTAGAGTCATTATGAATAGAAATTGCATGTGTGAAGGGAAGGAATATTCTTGTAGGGCTGTACTACCGTCCACCGGGACAGAACGAACAGACAGATGAAGAAATGTTTACAGCAGGGGCGTAGCCAGCCTTCCGTGGGGGAGGGGTCCAGAGCCCGGGGGGAGGGGGCACATTTTAGCCCTCCCCCCGGCGCCGCCCCCCACCTCCGACATTGCCGCCCCCCCCCTCCCGCCGCGAACCCGCCCCCGCCGCTGCCTACCTTTACTTTTGCTGGCGGGGGATCCCACTCCCCGCCAGCCGACGTCTTCTCAGTCCTTCCTGCTCTTCAATTTGTTTGCTGACGTCCTGCACGTAATTGTACGTGCAGGACATCAGACTCAGAGAACAGTTCTGTTCTCTGAGTCTGACGTCCTGCACGTACAACGTGCAGGACGTCAGCAAACAAATTGAAGAGCAGGAAGCGACTGAGAAGAAGACGTCGGCTGGCGGGGAGTGGGATCCCCCGCCAGCAAAAGTAAAGGTAGGCAGCGGCGGGGGCGGGTTCGCGGCGGGAGGGGGGGGGACTGTTGGCTTCCCCTCCCATTACATAGTAAATGACGGCAGATAAAGACCTGAATGATCCATCCAGTCTGCCCAACAAGATAAACTCTCATTTTATATGGTATGTGATACTTTGTATGTCTACCCGAGTTTGATTTGTCCTTGCCATTCTCAGAGCACAGACCGTAGAAGTCTGCCCAGCACTGTTCTTGTACTAAAAGTTCTGAAGCTAACGTTGAAGCCCCTTAAAATTTACACTTCAGTCCACCCATATCTATTCAGTTACGATCAGGGCATAGACCACAGAAGTCTGCCCAGCACTGGTTTTGCTTCCCAATTACTGGCATTGCCACCCAATGTTCGCTAAGATTCCGTAGATCCATTCCTTCTAAACAGGATTCCTTTGTGTTTATCTCATGCATGTTTGAATTCCATTCCCGTTTTCATCTCCACCACCTTCCGTGGGAGGGCATTCCACGTATCCACCACCCTCTCCGTGAAAAAATATTTCCTGACATTACTCCTGAGTCTGCCCCCCTTCAACCTCAATTCATGTCCTCTAGTTCGAGCGCCTTCCCATCTCTGGAAAAGGTTTGTTTGCGGATTAATACCTTTCAAATATTTGAACGTCTGTATCATGTCACCCGTTTCTCCTTTCCTCCAAAGTATACATGTTCAGGTCAGCAAGTCTCTCCTCATACGGTTTGCAACACAAATCCCATACCATTTTTGTAGATTTTCGTTGCACTGCTTCCAGTCTTTTTACATCTTTAGCAAGATATGGCCTCCAAAACTGAACACAATACTCCAAGTTGGACCTCACCAACGACTTGTTGAGGGGCATCAACACCTCCTTTCTTCTGCTGGTTATACCCTCTCTATGCTTCTGGCCATTCTAGTTTAAAAGCTGCTCTAGCTCTTTTTTAAAAATTAGCGCCAGCAGCCTGATTCCATCCTGGTTAAGGTGGAGCCCATTCTTTTGGAACAGTCTCCCCCTTTCCCAGAATGTTGCCCAGTTCCTAACAAATCTAAATCCCTCAATCCTGCACCATCATCTCAACCATGCATTGAGACTTTGGAGTTCTGCCTGCCTTTTGTGTCCTGCACGTGGAATGGGAAGCATCTCTTAAAATTCTACCCTGGAGGATCTGGACATCAGCTTTCTACCTAAGAGCCTAAATTTGGCTTCTAGAACCTCCCTCCCACATTTTCCTATGTCATTGCATCCAAACCAAAGTTTCAGCGTGCTTGTCTGACATTGCTGTCTGGATGTCTCAACTCCACCTGAAATTAAATGACCAAAACCGAGCTTCTCATTTTCCCCCCCAAACCCACCTCCCCGCTCCCCCCGTTTTCTATTTCTGTTGATGGCTCTCTCATTCTCCCTGTCTCCTCAGCTCGAAACCTTGGGGTCATCTTTGACTCTTCTCTCTCCTTCTCTGCTCATATCCAACAGATTGCCAAGACCTGTCGTTTCTTTCTTTACAACATCCGTAAAATCCGCCCCTTTCTTTCCGAGCACTCTACCAAAACCCTCATCCACACCCTTGTCACCTCTCATTTAGACTACTGCAATCTGCTTCTTGCTGGCCTCCCACTTAGTCACCTCTCCCCTCTCCAGTCGGTTCAAAACTCTGCTGCCCGTCTCATCTTCTGCCAGGGTCGCTTTACTCATACTACCCCTCTCCTCAAGACCCTTCACTGGCTCCCTATCCGTTTTCGCATCCTGTTCAAACTTCTTCTACTGACCTATAAATGTATTCACTCTGCTGCTCCTCAGTATCTCTCCACACTCGTCCTTCCCTAGACCCCTTCCCGTGCACTCCACTCCATGGATAAATCCTTCTTATCTGCTCCCTTCTCCACTACTGCCAACTCCAGACTTCGTGCCTTCTGTCTCGCTGCACCCTACGCCTGGAATAAACTTCCTGAGCCCCTACGTCTTGCCCCATCCTTGGCCACCTTTAAATCTAGACTGAAAGCCCACCTCTTTAACATTGCTTTTGACTCGTAACCACTTGTAACCACTCGCCTCCACCTACCCTCCTCTCTTCCCTCCCGTTCACATTAATTGATTTGATTACTTTATTTATTTTTTGTCTATTAGATTGTAAGCTCTTTGAGCAGGGACTGTCTTTCGTCTATGTTTGTGCAGCGCTGCGTATGCCTTGTAGCGCTATAGAAATGCTAAATAGTAGTAGTAGTAGTCATTGGTACCCACATGTACCAAGACAGCTGGCTCCTCCCTAGCACTATCTAAGATCCTGTCTAAGATATAATAGGTATCTCAGAGACTTGGTGGAAAGAGGAGACGTGTTTCAAAAGGGGGTGTGTCCATGGGTGTGGGGGAGGGGTATTCCAAAAAGTTGTGCAAAGCCCAATTACAGAATACTGCTTAACTGCGCCTAATTTGGGTGTTCCCATTTACAGCAGGTTTCAGCAGGCATAAGTCTGGCTTCCAAATGTTAGGTGCAGGATCCACGCTAAACGCTATTTTGTATATGGCATGCTATTTTATATAGTGCTTTGCCTAAGTTTTGGAGGCATTTATAGAATTCCCCCCTATAGGTGTGTGTCCCTGTTTTTTTTTTCTGTTTTGCAGTCTCTGAAAAAGGATTTCGGAATCAAATTTTCTGGCATATTTTCTTTCTCTCTTCCCCAGGTTTCTTCACTGCAGCTAAAATTACACATGCTGGGAAGCTTGTGTGCTTACTTGTAGCTACTGAATAAAAGGCAATTTTCAGCCTAGAAAATATACTCAGGTTACTGCTTATTTACTCGGCTTTGAAAATTGCTTTATATTGCTTCCACTCTTTCCATATCCTTTCAAAAGCAACAAAACAGCATATGTAACTTTATGTTGCTTCTTTCAGACGCACTGCAATATATAGGATACCCAAAATCTTTCCAAATTATACCCCGGATATATTTATTGAATTTAGCTCACACGATTTTTTCTAGTAGTAGCTGAAAGTGAGTTACACTCATGTATACCCTCTAAAAAATATATCACTCTTTGGAACTGTTCAGCCTTGGTATTTCTCCATCCATCTTCTTATGCACGTGTCTGTCTTGTCCATCCATCTACTCCAACTTCCGTCCCCCGTCCTTTCCTACTTCCGTCCGTCTGTCACTTTATCAGCTGGCGCGGAAAGTGTTTCTGCAGCCACTGCTGCCCCGCCCCTTCTGCCGCTCCACCAATAGGAGCGCCTCTTATTAACGCGTGGGCCGCTGCCTGCCCGGCGCTGGCTGGCCCAGGAATGGTAACGTCTCTTTGTGTTGCGCTAATTCCTCATTAATGACAATTTAAAACATAGTAATTATGATTGCTAATTACAGTGGCTGTGTGGGTGGGCTTTGCTGCGTTTCCGCCTCTTTCGACCCCAGGGATGAGCAGCGTTAGTCTCCTTTCCGGCCCCTACGTGGAGGCAGCGGGCGAGCTGAAGAGAGACCGAAACGCGTGCGGGAGGGAGCAAAGGCAGGAGGGACATTCATGTACGGATATACACGCAGGGCCCGTCCCCTCACATATACAGGTAGGCAGGGACACACCCATGGGATTAGATTACTAAGGACTTTTTCCACTCATCTTGTGTCTTTGGGGAGGTGGAAACCTAGTAAATCAGGCCCATTACAACAGAGATGGATCAGGTCAGACATACATGGACAGTTAGACAGGGGCATGCATGGTGCCACATGAATAGAGGCAGAAGCAGATACTCAGAAGTTCAGCAATATGCGAGTTGCACAAGAGAGAGAGAGAGAGAGAGAGAGAGAGCGCCATGCAGACGTGCATATCTGTCAAAACCCAGAGATGGGCTCAAAGAGCTATATGAAGATAAATTTGTAGTACGTCTTTTCCAGAAAGTACACACGTGTTTTGTATATTTTTACATAACTATATATATTTGCACCCACATACACAATGTTTCCTTAATTCTAAGCTGCACATTTTTACTTATTTTAATGTGCATGGAAAGTAGGTGTGGCTTACATTTGATAGCATCCTTTTTCTGAGGACAAAAATTACATATTATGCAGCCTTGGGGCACGTAAATGGAAATGAAGGTATTTGGTACACTCCTTAACGGTTTGCTTTCAAAATACCTTACTCTTAAACAGTACCATAATTTTCACTTTTTTAAAGCTGCAGTAAAAGTGGTCATAGTTCATGGGAAAGATCTACTTAAGGGAGTACTAAGGCTATTTTTTTTTACCACAGCTTAGTAAAAGGACCCTGTAGATTTTAAGAAGTGTATATGAATCTGCTTTAAGTTTTAAAGTATGTAAGTGGGAAGGGGTTTGTGTGGAAGTGTTTATATTAAAAATATTATTTCTAACAGCTACTCAGTTTACATACAGTACACTTTTGTTGTTTTACTGTGTAGTTTTTAAAAATATTTTAATTTCACCAGTGTTTTAATTCCCACTCTGTCTCTGTTTATGAGCATTTGTATACCTATTTGCATATTGAATGTTATTTTCGCTATAGCCCTATTTCTAGATTCAAGTATTTCTGGTCTGCATAATATTTGTTGCACATTACCTGTTTCAGAACATAGCTTAGGGACACCCTTACTAAGCTATGGTAAAAAGTGGCATTAGTGTGCCCTTACAAGGGTTTTTCTCACATGCTAAGGCCATTTTTACTGCAGCTGTAAAAGTGGTCACTTTCTATTTTTTGTATTAATGGCCATATGCTAATGTTTCCATTAGTGCACAGCCATTAAAAAATTACTGTGTTAGCCCATTTTGTAGGCAGTAAAAGCTCACGCAGTGTCCATGTGCTAACCAGTTATCATGTGCTAATGTAGCAGTTCTAACTGGTTAGCGCAGGAAGGCCCACTCTCTGCCGCCAGCCACGCCCCTCTCTGCTCCCCCCCCCCAATTGTTTTAGTGCATGGTTAACATGCAGAAATGTGGCAGTTACCGCAGGATGCCTGAGTGTGTCCTGTGATACACAATTTTAAGCTGTGTTAGGCGCATGTTAGCTTATTAAAAGTGCCCCTTAATGACTACCCTGAGTTTCCATGGCAAGAAGGCAATTTTTTAAAGTTAGAAAAGTATTACAAACTTCAGTCCTTGGTTTGCCACAATGAAATCTGGTTTTCAGATTAGCCAAATAAATATAAATTTTCAATAAAATATATACAAGTTTATCTCAAATATTCATTGTGGAAATCCTGAGACATCCTTGTTTGCAGAACTTGAGGACCACAGTACACCATCAATGCATAAATTAACAGCCGCTCTTTATATTGCATTTTTCCTTTCTCCTTTCCCTCTATCTCCATCCCACTCCATAGTGTTCCTCCTCCTCCTTTCTCCATCCCATTTTGTCATTTTTGTTTTCTTTTCCCTGATTTCCCCATGATGTTCCTCTTTTGTCCCAGCACTTTTCCTGTCTTCCAACCCCGTCTGTCTATATGATTTTTCTCTTCTTCTGCTTCTGTATGTATAATTTCTGACCTCTTAGTACAAAATTGAGAGGAAGCGTTATAGGGATAGCACAAAACCTCATGTTCATGGCTCTGTGGTTCCTCTTCCCCACTTTCTTACAGCTTAAAAAAAGAAGCATGTGCAGGGACAGAGAAGCTACTGTATGTAGTCCAGTTGTGCTCGTCAGGCTCCTGACCTAATTCCTACCTCAGCTTTATGGAAGAGAGATACTCATGTTGGTAGCTGGACCTTTGTTTAGCAAGAGAACACCTGTGGGTGCAGACACATTTTTTTCTCCTGTTCCATATTGGCCAAACCTATGGCATTACCAGATTAGATTCCCTTTGGAATCCAGGTACCAGCATTGAAACTTTTGGTGCCTGAGACATTTACAACCTTCAGTTTTTGTTTCTAGTTATACAACATATGGTGAGCTACAGTTATGAAAAGTATGTAATGAGTTGGTTGAATCTTACAAACTGTTTTGCTTATGTGCAGACTTCTGATTTGAGTTTATCTATTTGTATTGCCTGAAGAGCTTCTGTAAAAAAATTTTATGTTTTACATATGCAGCTAAATGTTGGAAATGTTTTTTTTTTTGATACGTGAAATATGGTAATTTAAAGCGGTAAGACTTATCAGTTCATTCATTCATATGAGTTACTTACCTGAAAACTGTAATTTAATGTGAGGTTTTGTATATTTTTCCCTTTATTTATAAATTTTAACATTTATATCAACAAACATAAATGCATTGAAATATCAGAAATATAGTAAAGCAATATAACATAGTGCATTATATCACAATGGTATAATACAAGAAAAATTTTCTTTTGTCACATAATTTAAAAGTCAAGATACTAAGAAATAATTTCAAGTGGAAATTGAACTAATTTACAACGGGAGGGAGTAACGGATGTACACAGCCGATAATCCAGCATACTTATCTAAGGGATTGCCTCCATGGCAGGGACAGCCTTTTCCTTTGATTCAATAAACTCTAATAACTTCTTGGGAGTAAAGAATATATAATTCACCAAATCAAAAGAAATACAACATTTACAAGGAAATCTCAGCACAAATGTGCCTCCTAATTTTAAAACCCTAGGTTTATACGACAGAAACTCTTTTCTCTTCTTTTGTGTAATTCGTGCCAAATCAGGAAACACTTGAATCTTTTGTCCCAAGAAAGAGCCATTAATATAACGAAAATATGACTGAAGAATATTGTTTTGGTCAAATTCAAGAGCAAAAATTACTAACGATGTAGTTCTTTCTGAAATCAATTCAAGAGAGTTCTCCAAGAATTCAGTTAAGTTTAATGTAGGGCCAGGAGCCGTTTGAGATTGCTCTTTTGATTGAATAGGTATACCAGTTATGTATTGGGTTCTTGTTATGGGGGGATACCCCTCATCTGGGACCCCCAATACTTCATTGAAATATTTCTTATGCGTATCTATTGCATTTATCAAAGGTGATTTTGGAAAGTTCAAGAATCTCAAATTATTTCTGCGCCCATTATTATCAAGGTATTCTATTTTTCTGTCTTGGATTTCTCTTTCTTTAATCAAAACTGAAGTAATATTCTGTAGTTTTTCAACCTCACCTTCTGTTTTCGTAATTTTAACTTGCTGCGCTTGAGTATGATCGAACAAACTTTGATTGACCTTTTTCAGGTCCGTTATTTCACTTTTTACTGAGGTGTTCATCAAAAGTAAAGTGTTGTTCACTGCCTGAATGGCATCCCAAAGTGTATTCATAGTTACCACTGCTGGTCTCGTTAAGCCTCCGATAGACACGGTTGCATTGTCCCGAGAAATAGGAACAGCGCCCTGCTCTGGATCCTGTGTTGATATTTCTTTTCCCGGGGTTGAAGTGCCCATAGGTCCTCCTATGAGTGCTGAAGGTCTGGATGAATCCAAGGCCTCAAGCTGTCGTGACCCCACGGGCAAAAAATCACCTCCGGGTTGTGGAGGAGCAGTGAAGGAAGGAGGACTCAACGTCACTCCTTCTATGCTGCGCTCGACACCTTGAGAGACCGAGTCTATCGAAGTGGGCATCCATTCTCCAAGGGCCCCCACTCGAAAGCTCTCCAAGGTCATCTGGCGGGTGGCGGGGATTGGCGGCGGACCTGTGGAGGAAGGAGCCGTCGTTTTCTACTTTCTCTTCCCCATAACAAAATCCTCGCATCAGAGCGTTTTCGAGTCTCAGGAGCTAGGGAGCCTCACTTCCGTTCCTGTCACCATCTTGACTCCGTATTTGGAAGTCATGAGGTTTTGTATGTTCATTGGAAATCTGTTAAATGTTCAACTCCCGGATTCTATATAGTGTGACTTAGTTTTCGAGCAAATTTTTTCGTATTTCTGGATTTGCGCATGCAACTTAATTAGCTAACAAGTCAATTAGCACCTTAATTGCCAATTAAGCAATTATTGACACTAATTGGCATTAATTAGAATTTACGTGCTCAACTGTCAACGTATTTGGTAAAGTAATGCGTGTAAATTCTAAGGCACATAGTTGAAAAAGGGGTGTGGAATGGGCAGGTCATGGGAATTTCTAAAAAAAACAACTGTGTTTATAGAATACATCTAGTCCGTGCCTAATTTAGGTGTAACTGCCTGTGATGGCACTAGGCATATTCTACAAATCACGCCTAAGTGTAGGTGTACTTTATAGACTATGCCTAGGCACATTTTTTTCCAGCACCAATTTTTTAGGGGTGATATATAGAATCTAGCCCCATGTGTCATACTTTAGACACATTACCTCGGACAGATGCACAGCAGAAAGTTTGACCCTTCAGAGACAAACACATAGAAATTGGTGCATTCATGATATGGGACCCTTTTGATGTCGCGTGCCCGCCCAAGCGGGACGCGCTCTCGAGGTCCTTTGCATACCTTCAGGCTTCTTCCCCGGGAGCGCGGGGTTTGTGAGTCCTTTAAGGCAAATCACCCTCCAGGTAGAGAGGAAACAAAACTGGACCGGAACTCCGGACTGGATTTCTACACTGGAAAACTCGGAACTGGAACGCACCGGACAGGTGCGCACTGGAGTGGGGCCCGCTGGACTGGACACACTGGAGTGGCCCCACTGGACAGGAACATACAAGAGTGAAACCCGCTGGACTGGAACATACTGGAACGGAACTGGAACACCCTGGACCTAGGCTTCACCTACACTTGACTGCCTCCCCCTCGGGTTGAGCCCTCAGGTTCTGGCAGCCGGTAGGACTTACAGGAACAACAGGAAGGAAGGTCCAGGGGTGCCCCCTGGCACCTAGGCGAAGGCAAGGCAGACAAGCCGGAACTGTCCGGGTTCTGGCAGTCAGCAGGAATCAACACAATGACTAGTAGACTGTACCCAGGCTAATAGGAACGCTATACCCAGGCAACCAGTCATACACAGGTACATACACAGAGCAAAACTCAGGAGACTAAAACAGCTATAAACCAGCTAACAACAAGGCTGTGCCCAAGCTAACAAGTCATGCACTGGAAACATACACAGAACAAACTCAGGAGACTTAGTAAAGCTATACACCAGCTAACAACAAAGCTGTGCCCAAGCTAACAAGTCATACACTGGAAATATGCACAGAGCAAACTCAGGGGACTTAGTAAAGCTATACACCAGCTAACCACAAAGCTGTGCCCAAGCTAACAAGTCATACACTGGAAATATGCACAGAGCAAACTCAGGGGACTTAGTAAAGCTATACACCAGCTAACCACAAAGCTGTGCCCAAGCTAACAAGTCATACACAGGAAACAAACACAGAGAACTAGCAGAGCTAGGCACAGGCTACAAACCAGACGGAGCTAAGCTGGCTAATCTAACACTAGGAACAAACACAGAGAGCAAGCAGAGCTAGGCACAGGCTACAAACCAGACGGAGCTAAGCTGGCTAATCTAACACTAGGAACAAACACAGAGAGCTAGCAGAGCTAGACACAGAAGGGTAAGAAACCCATAGAGCAAAAAACACAGAAGGGCTGAAACCCTACAGAGCTATACACACAGAAGGGCTGGAAACCCACAAGCGATAAACACAGAAGGGCTGGAAACCCACGAGCGATAAACACAGAAGGGCTGGAACCCACAAGCGATAAACACAGAAGGGCTGAAAACCCACAGAAGGGTAGGAGACCCACCGAACAAATAACACAGAAGGGCGGGAAGCCCACAGAACAATAAACACAGAAGGGCTGAAAACCCACAGAGCACAAGACAAGGAAAGCAAATGGTGCTAACAGCACACTAACCTTGGGACCTCAGGCACTGCGGAGGAAATGGCAATGCAAAGGCCAGGACTGTAGTTTCCAAGTCACTAATAAAGCCCCTCAACACCAGAGCCACAGGTGCAGCAATCACCTTGCAACCAAACAGAGGCTTGACACTCAGAGCAGGCATCCCATAGAAAGTAACAGCGGGAGCCATCTTGGATACTGGCAGAGACGAAGAGGCAAAGCCCACACAGGTGAGATTCAGTAGGGCAATCAGCACACAGAGCCAGAGAGAAACTAAGACAGAGACAGACACAGAGACAAGCCGAAGCCAGCACAGCCACTGACTCCCTGAAACAGGGTAAGTATGAGGGTAGTCACGGCCACAGTCGTGACATTTGATTCTGAAAAAGCTGGATCATCTGCATGCCCTGATACCTTTTATTGGAGCTACATCAGGATTATTTAGAAGTGGTGATGCATAAGAACTTTGTGGATCACCGAGCTCTTTCCTTCCAGTGCATCTTTATTATCTGTTGGTCCAATAAAGGTATCATGGTCTGTATAGTAGTATCCAGATATAGAGACAAGCATACAAACATATGATGCAGCATGGAAAGGCTGATAAAGCAGATAGGCTTATCTCTTATTGTATTTATTTAGCTTGTTTGATTATCCACTCTTTAGAATATAATGATCAGCAGGATGATGTACAAAGATAAAGAAACAAAATAATAAGCCAGAAGAGAAAATACAATCAACAGGCTTTAAAGAAGAGATTCTCAACTCAGTCGTCGGGACATACGTAGCCAGTCAGGTTTTCAGGATACCCACAATGAATATGCATGAGGTAGATCTACATAGAATGGAGGTGGTGCTTGCAAATTTATTTCATGCATATTCATTGTGGATATCATAAAAACCTGACTGGTTATGTGTGCCTTGAGGACTGGGTGGAGAACTCCTGCTGTAGAAAGAGCAGAGAACAAGTAGTTACCACAGTTGACAGACATCAGTATTCTGCCCTGAGAAGGTGAGCAAAAGAAAGTTCAAAAGCCAGGCTTTAACAGCCTTTTTAAATTTAGTGAAGGAAGACTCTGGACAAAGATAAAGAAGAAGAGCATTCCAGAGGTGGGGACCATTAACAAAATGCAGAGTGATGGACAATATTTGAGACAAAGATGGGTGGGGGGGGGGGGGGGTAGTTACAACAAAGAAGCCTGGGAAGAGTGGAGGTCCCTGAAGAGATGAAAAGAATGATCAGATTGGCAAGATAAGGGGGTGAATCTTGTAGCACAGTGCACTAAGATCGGAATCTTAAATTTCTGACCAGCTGAAAAAGGAAATCAGGGGAGGAGTAATACAATCAAATTGACAAGCACTGGATAGCATCTTAATGGCGCTGGATTAAATGAATTGAATGGTACCTGGTCAAAATAGCTCCTACAAAAAGGCCAAAACACAAAATTACTTTGACAACTCCCCCCCCCTCCAAAAGAAACAAAACAAAAAAGCCCCTGATAAAATATTCCCCTGACAAAAGGGCCCACCTCAGAGTATTTTACCCGTTCTGCTCCTGCAACTGTGTATCTTTGAGTCCCGCTTCTGTTTTGAGCCAAGGTATGTTTCCCCTTTGTCATCCAGAGTTTGCTTACTATCCTGAATGTCTCCTCTTTCCTCCTGCCTGCCCTGTGAGGTCTGATAATCTCTTGCCCTCCCCCCCTTCAACATTCCTGTGGGTCACCAGCAAGGAAAACAAGCTGCTTCAGCCGGCCCTGGAAGCATTCCTTGTGCATTCCCTGTGTTGTGTCCTACCTCATCTGACATAATTTCCCATGGCTGCGTAGGCAGGACACAACAGAGAGAACACTTCTGGGACTGAAGGGACAGAGATTCTAG
The DNA here is from genome assembly GCF_901765095.1 of Microcaecilia unicolor. Lineage (NCBI taxonomy): Eukaryota > Metazoa > Chordata > Amphibia > Gymnophiona > Siphonopidae > Microcaecilia > Microcaecilia unicolor. Next base: position 191,799,504 of record NC_044033.1, on the reverse strand, counting down.
AATGCAGGGAAGGGGGTTGCGGGACAGAGATTACAGGTGTGGAGAGAAAGATGCTTCACTAGAGGGGGAGTTTATTTATTTAGATTTTGCACACACCTTTTTCAGTAGTAGCTCAAGAGTTACATTCGGGTACACTGGATATTTCTCTGTCCCAGGAGGGCTCACAATCTAAGTTTGTATCTGAGGCAATGGAGGGTTAAGTGACTTGCCCAAGATCACAAGAAGCAGCAGCAGGATTTGGATTGCAAGACCAGTGCTCTAACCACAAGGCCACTCCTCCTATGAGCTCAGATGAGGGAGTGGGGAATAGAGGTGGAGAAGAGATGCTGGTCCCCTAGAAGGAGTGAGACAGAGTTTTACTATACTTACTTTTATGAAGGGCTGTTTTGTTACAGGGGCCATTTTGTTACAAGGCTATTTTATTGGGGCTATTTTGTCCAGGTTGTTATGTTAGGATGCAGAGTTGAATGTGTAAGAGAAACAAGGGGTAAAACGTTATATAAAGTTACAGTAATCAATTTGGCATTAACAAGGGCAAAGATCAGAACTTTAAGCTGGGCATCCAGAGGAAAGACATGAATTTTGTGGATTGCAAAAAAAAAAGACCACCATATCATTCAGTTGGGGCTTGAATGACGAACCATTACCAGGGTGTGACTTGAATCATGAAAAGGCAAAGGGGAATCCACTATGAGAGGGGATTCCCCTTTGCCTGATCTAGGACAGCAGAAAAAATGGATTTGCATGTAATAACCTTGAGAAAGAGGCAATGATCTTGCAGCCAGTTGGAAACAAACTGAAGACAGGTGTTGCTATCTATGTGTCTGATCTTCCTCCTCTCAACAAACAAGAATATTTGAATGTTATCCACATATGAAGGACTGCAGCCTTGTGATTGTATAACTAATGGAATCAAGGCGACACTTTGAAAAGAAGCTTATCACAGAGGCAAACATTTTTAAGATACATAGAAAGCAGGTAAAAGAGACAGTAGGACCATTAGATCATCAAGGAGTAAAAGGGGCACTCAGGAAGGACAAGGCTATAGTGGAGATAAATGGATTCTTTGCTTCAGTTTTTACTGGTGAGGATGTAAGGAGGTATCCATGCCAGAAATGGTATTTAAAGGCTCATGCCCCTTAATGAGCCCCTTGGGGAGTCACTGGGGACTTTACATTCTCAGGACCAGTGAGTTTTCTTGATGTCACTTATTGCCCATCTTTCTAGATGGCATCTATGCCCTGGATAGTTGCACTTTAAAACAGTGTACTAAATGTTTTCTATCTGATGAAAATGGTAACAGAATTCAAAAAAGTGTGAGATAAACATAAAACAATCCTGTTCAGAAGAAATGGATCCTCAGAAGCTTAGCAGAGATTGGGTGGTTGCAGCAGCTCATAGAGTCCTTGGAGGTGTCTTGCTTGCAAGCAGATGATCAAAAGCAAACGCCAGCGCTAGAGGCTGTTAACGCCATACTAGTGCCGGCGTTTGCTACCGTCCCATGATCAGAGCCCTCGAGCGTGTGAAACAATGCGCTCAAGGGCTCTTAGCGCAAGTAGCATGCAAATGCATGCTAATCAGTGCTTAACGCATTCATCCCCAATGATCAGTGACCAGCGCACCAAACATTGGGTCGCTGGCCGCGACAAACCCCACGCCAGCTCTGAGCTGGCGTTAGGGTTTGCAGATCATTGGGGAGGAATGGTGAGCCCTGTCCAGCATGCATTTGCATGCTGGCAGGCCCCCATTCCCCCCTACAGCAAACCTGCCAGCGAGGGCAGTTGAGGATGTCCAAAATTTGGACGGTTCTGTGGCGGGGCAGTTGAGGACGTCCAAATTTTGGACGTTTCTGTAATGGGCATTTAAGGACGTCCAAAATTGGATGTTTCTATGAGAAAGACGTCTTTCTCATAGAAACATCCAATTTTGGACGTCCTTAAATGCCCATTGCAGAAACGTCCAAATTTTGGACGTCCTCAACTGCCCCGCCGCTATACCTCCGACACCCCCTTGAAATTTGGCCGTCCCTGCAACAGGGCAGTTGAGGACGTCCATCTTCCGATTTAAAGATTGGCGTCCTTCTCTTTTCATTGATCTCCAGCCCAGACCTGTCAAACAAGTGCGGGAGGATTGTGCTGAGCGCATGCTCAGGCACAATTCTCGCGCACTTTTACCCCATGATCAGAGATAATTGTGCTGCTTAAATTTGCATGCATTATCTCTGATCATAGGTCTAATAGCACCCCGCACTGTTCCAGCGCTATTTTAGAGCGCTGTTTGGAACAGCGCGGGGCTTTTGATCATCTGCCTGCCAAAGTCTAGAGGGACGGACATTCTTTATGACCTGGTGTGCCTTGCTTCCCGTTCAGTGGCCACTTCAGTAGTGGGGCACCATTGGCTGTGGCTCTGCCACTGGGAGGCAGATACAGCCTCCAAGAAGTTGTTGAGCCAGTTACCTTTTAGGGGGTGCTTGCTCTTTGGTAAGGACCTCGAGAAGTTTGTGAAGAATATGGGAGAGGCGAGTCCTCTCGGACTTCCTACTCTTTGTCAGAAGGGGATGCAGTGTCCACGCAGCACTTCCCAGTCTAAGGGGGGGGGGGGGGCAGGGCAGACACTTCAGGCAGGGCTCCTTTCATGGTTCTCATAAGTCCAGTGCCACCAGCTCCTCTAGAGGAGTGGCAGTTGCATGGCTCAGCCAATGAGGATGTGCCAGGACCCTAAAACTGCAAGCGGTCACTCTCACTCTTTATTTTGTTGTGCCAAAGAAAGGGGCTCATTCTGGACCTCGAAGGGGTGAATGCTTACCTGTGGGTTCAGCACTTTTGTATGGAGATTCTGTGCTCTGTCATCGCATTGCTTCTGCCAGGGGAATTTTAAACTTCCCTGGACCTCACAGAAGCCTACCTACATATCCCCATTGTAGATTTCCACAGGAGGTATTTGCACTTCTGTGTGCAGGGGCAGCATTTTCAGTTCTGAGCTTTGTCTTTTGGCCTGGCTAAAGCACCTCACAGCGTTTCCAAGTTTATGGTGGTGATGGCTGCATACCTGAGACACTGGAGGGGGGGGGGGTGCGTGTTTCCCCATACCTGGATGACTGACTGATTCAGGCTAACTCAGAGGCGGAGTCCGTTCAAGCCACGGCTCAGATGGTTTCTCTTCTGGAGTCCTTAGGCTGGGTTCTGAATCGTCCAAAGAATCACTTGGTGCCCTCTCAGGTGTTAGTACCTGGGGGTCCAGTTCTACACCGACAGGGAATGGTGTTCCTCTTAGAGGGTGAGGCACCGATGCGGCAGTTGTGCGAGCTTCAGGTGCTCACGGTTTGGGACTACTTACAGGTTCTGGGCTCCATGGCGGCGACTCTGGAGGTTGTCTCTTGGGCAAGGGTCCACATGCTTCCTCTGCAACGGGCCTTCTAGATGCGGTGGTTCCTGGCCGATCAGGATTTTCACTGTCCTCTTCCTCTCATGCGCAAGGCGAGGCTCAGTCCAGACTGGTTGGACAGTAGAACACATCTGTTGAAAGGGGTTTCACTGGATCCCCCTCAGTGGGTTCTGGGCACCACAGATATGAGTCTTCTCAGGTGGGGGGGGGGGGGTTCACTGCCTGGGTTGTGTAGCTCAGGGTCTTTGGTCAAACCAAGAGGTGGCTTGGACCATCAACTGCCTGGAAACCTGGGCGGTTTGCCTGGCCTTGCTGGAATTTTGGCCGCTGCTGGAGGGCAAGATGGTCAGCGTGATGATGGACAACACCAGGGCTGTGGTGTACATCAACAAGCAGGGCGGTACCTGGAATCAGGCGGTGGCTTTGGAGGTGTCGAGTCTCTGTTGCTGGGCAAAGAACCATCTGTTGGTCCTTTCAGTAGATCACATTGCGGGAAAGGACAATATGCAACAGGATTTTCTCAGCCGCTCACTCCTGGATCCAGGAGGGTGGGAAGTTGGGTGTCAGACCTTTCAGGGCATTCTGAAATACTGGAGGCCTCCACTCTTTGACTTGATGGTGACACGGGTCAACATGAAGGCGTTTAGTTCAACAAATACCTGCTTATTACATCTTTTTTGGCTTTCTTGAACCAGCTGACAGTGTTGGGACATGGAAAGTAGCTCTGCTCAATCTTTTGAGAGCTGTGATTGATCATGGGAGCAAGCTCCACCCACTACCTGGTGACACAAGACACCATGGGTATTTAAACCACTTTCTCTGCTAAAGCTTTGTCCTGTGCCGAAAAGCAGACGTCAGTTCTTATTATATTTCAACAGTTTTTATTGATGACAAGTCATTGTAACAAATCTATTAATAAACTGAAATTCCAATATCAAAGCCTTCAGAATAAAGATAACACATTTCAAACAGTCATCAATTTTTTTTTAGCAATTACATCCCCCCTCCCCAACCTATTATTGTAATGATTCCCAATTTTATGTTTTAACAATCGCATTAACGACAACTCGTAAAGTAGAGCATACCTCATACACACCGCCAAAGCACCAACATAAGATCAAACTCAATGCACACCAAAAAATATCATCAACTTGCACCTGTTAACTTTTTATCCCAACCCCTTCCCATAGCTGATAGCCCAACAGATAAGATTCAGCTGCATGCTGAATCAAACTCCCCCTCGGAGAGGAGCCAGAGGGCCTGTACCCTTCCCCCACCTCCGAAAGGCGCTAAACCTATTAAGAATTAGGGAGTTTAGTATGCACTAAAAATGTTTTCCCTCCCTATATTCCCCCATCTCCACCACCCCCCTCCCTCTTCTGCTCCACCAAAGATATTACCAATCCCACAGAGGAAGAAATATTAAGCCCAATTAATTACCACTATTTGCTGCGGAAAAATTAGACAAAGCTCCAAGTCTATTAAGAATGTGACTCTGAGCTTTATGAGACATTGTGTTAATATACCCTGCCCAAATAAGATAGAATTTACTTTGCGTTTTAAAATTAAGCAGAGAGTCCTGGAGTTCCATCATAAGTAATGCATGAAAACGAATACGCCATTCCAAAAAGATGGAGGCAATTATTGAATCCAGTTAACTAGAATGCACTTCATACCAACGAGGAAAGCCTTGTGAGCCAATACACTCTGATGAGCCATCCCACCCGCCAACGGTAGCTGACATCCCAGTAGTATGCACCCTGGCAGTTGCTTAACCTTACACCCCCCCAATCCCTTCCGTAAACTTAAGTACCCGAATCCAAAATGCTGTTATAGCCGAACATTTCCAGAAGGCGTGGTAAAAATCATTTTGGGCCGCACCACATCGTCTACATTGGGCAGATTTTAAATACCCCATTCAACTTAAGCGTGACTGAGAGGTGTATGCCCGATATATCACTCTAATCTGGCATTCCCGAAGTTCTGCGCTCTGTGTCCATATCCATATCAAAACCCCTCTCAAGCCCCTCATCAAATTCTGCGAAGTAACCTCCGTCTGTGTATCCGCGGTCCACCTTACTGCCAACTGCTCTAGATCTCTCTGCGGCCGGACCGCTATCAGTCGTTTATATAGCAGGGAAATCGAGATAGTCTTCTGATACCATCTCGAATAGTTCCTCCAACTTAGTGGTCAAATCAACACCAAGCGACGCTCGAGGCAAAGTGCTATGTAATGTCGAACCTGTTCATAAGCAAAGCAAACGCCCCACTCTGACATATCCAGTCCTAGATCCACCATAGTCTTGATACTACCACTGGTCTCCAGTAAGTGATGTAAAGATGTGATACTCCTCTGTCCCCAAGACAGCAGGCAGGAGTTTTCCATTCCAGGCCGGAATGCGTCATTCCCTTGAAGGGGGAGTAACCTACTACACCGGTGATTGAAGAACCACAACCCAGCCATATCTCTCTACAGCGCCTTCAAAGGCCATATTAAAACACTAGTCTGTACATAAACCGGCAGATCTTTTAACACAGCATGCAAGACATAAACTCAAAGGGCAGCACAGAGCGGCTTCCATCGCTAACGGTGTATATGTCTCCGTCTGATGGAACCAGTCCCCTAGGTGACGCAATAAACAAGCTATGTTGTAATATTTAATATCTGGTACTCCCAGCCCCCCACCCTTCCAAGTCCCTACTAAGTGCGGAAACCGTATCTGAGGCCTTTTTTTTGCCCCCCAAAATTTTGAAAGTAGTCTTTGCAGAGCTCTCACATCCTGCTTAAGATATAAAGGTAGTATTTGCAGAAAATATAGGCATTTGGGGAAAAGCACCATGTTAAACAGCGAGACACGGCCCATCAATGATAGCTGCAATCCCTCCCATCTCCCAAGGGTTTCCTCAGTGCTTTCTAGCAAATACGCTATATTGGCACCACAGAGCTGCTTGGGGTCCTTAGTGAGCAGAATTCCCAAATATGTAAAAGCAGTCCTCGCTCTTTTAAATGGGCAATTTAACCCCTCCCAATGTTCCTCCCTCACATGGAGAGTCATAACCTTAGATTTATCAAGATTAAGCCGAAATCCAGAGTAGTCCCCAAATTCAGCAAATATATCCAGCAGGGACGGCAAAGAAATCTGAGGTTCCTGTATCACAACTAATAGGTCATCTGCAAAGGCAGAAATCTTAAAGGATTCCTTCCCTATCTGTACTCCTCTCACCTCCTCAGTCCTTTGAATTTCTCTAATTAGGGGATCTAACACCAACACAAAAAGAAGTGGGGAGAGGGGGCATCCCTGTCTGGTTCCTCTGGCAATCCTAAATGTCTCAGAAGCCTGCCTATTAACCCATACCTCAGCAGTAGGCCCCTGGTATAAGGCCTCTATTGCTTTCTGGAAGAACCCCTCCATGCCATAAGCCCGCAGAATAGCAAACATAAAATCCCAGTTGACACGGTCGAATGCCTTTTCTGCGTCAAAGCAAATTATTAAGGCTGGGGTTGAATATATAATCTCTCCAGGGCCCCCAGAATCTGTCTCATATTACGGGTTACTGATCTTTCCCGTACAAACCCCACCTGCAACTCCTCTACTATCCTTGGCAATATCCTTGCTAGCCTATTTGCCAAAATTTTTGCAAATAATTTTGTTTCAAAGGGAAGTAAGGAAATAGGTCTATATGAACTAGCTTGAAGAGGATCTCGGCCTGGCTTAAGCAACACCACTATTTGAGCTTTCCGCAGAGTATCTGGCAAAATTCCCATGTGTACAAACTGATTAAATACCACCGTCAAGCAGGGCACTATATCTAAGCTAAGAAGTTTATAAAACTCGGAAGGGAGTCTGTCTACTCCCGGCGCATTATGCAAAGGGCTGTCACGTATACCCCAGTTCACCTCATCTTCTGAGATTGCCACATTAAGGCACTCTTGCTGCTTACTTGTAATCTTGGGAATTTGTTGACCTTCTAGATACCACTCTGCCTTAAGCCCCTTGTCTTCTGTGCAGGAGTACAAATTCTCATAAAACTGCCGAAATACCTCATTCACTCCCTCCGAATTATGGTGAAGGCCTCCCTGCGCATCCCTGATTTGCGACACAAAGTGCGAGCCTCCTACATGTTTCACCAATCGTGCCAGCAACTTTCCTTGCTTATTGGCATGTTTATATAACTGATAACGATAGTAGTGATTTGATTTTTTTACTTTGGCATGTAGTAACTGGTTCAAGGAAGTCTGGGCCTCCAGCAACCTAGATTTATTTAGGATCGTTGGATTGGATCCAAACCGCTGACGTGCCTGCCCTACTAACTTTCCCAGCTGGAGTATCTCCGCATCTCGGGCTCTTTTCTTATGTGAATAGTATGATATAATTGCTCCTTGCAATACCGCTTTGGCTGCTTCCCAAAATAATACTGGGTCCTTGTGAAAACTTTCTTCATTGAACTGTGTATATTCTCTCCATTGGAATTGTAGATAGGGGGTGAACTGTGCATCATAGTAAAGTTCCCTGGGGAAACGCCAGCGACTTATCTGATTCCCATCCCTCCCACAAGAAAGGGAGACCCACACCAAAGCGTGATCCGACACCTGTGTCGGCCCTATCTCTGCTTTTAGCAAAGATGATGGCCTGTTCGATGAGACCAGAATATAATCAATACGCGATAGCGTGTCATGTGCTCTAGAAAGGTGTGTGTAGTCTCTCTCCCCCAGGTGGAACAGACGCCATTCTTCCACCAAATCCAGCAAGGAACATAACCGTGGGATTCCCTTCTTCAAATTCACTGGTCCTACCCTAGAAGTACCAGTACTGTTCAATAACGGATTATATACAGAGTTAAAGTCACCCCCCCATAATTATTGGAATCTGATTAAAAGAGTGTACATGTCTCACTATGGTTTGATAGAACTGCCTATCATATTGGTTCGGTGCATACACATTAACTAGCAAAAACAATTGATTGTTCACGTGGGCCGCCAAGAAAACATATCTACCCAGCGGATCTGTAATCACCCGCTTCTTGGTAATATGGAGCCCTTTGTGGAATAAAATGATAACTCCCGCCTTCCTATTAGGCGTTGGACTCTCCACATAATCTCCCACCCACCATCTACATAACTTTTTATGTTCCAACACTGTTAAATGCATCTCCTGCAACATTGCTATGTGTACTTTTTGTCTATTTAAGATTTGCAAGATCTTACTCCGTTTAATCGGGGATGAGATACCTCCCACGTTCCAAGACACTAGTTTAACCATAGCCTGTTGAAGGTGGACGAAATAAGCTGTTTGTCTCAATATAAGGGAAGAGGTGCCCCAGCCTACACCTCTTCCTTCTGCCTTCTTCCCCAGCAAAAACTCTCAAGTCCCTTCCTCTCTTCCCTGCCCACCATTTACTCGAGCAGAGTTTCCCCCTCCCCCAAGCACTCCCTGCCCCCTTCCCTCCCACCTCCCCCCCAACAGACCCCTCTCTCCCCTCCAAACCCCAAACCCTCGAATTCCTTACGGGAACTCATCACTTATTAGTACCCCATTCCCCATCCTGACACATAGCCATCCACTCATTGGGATATAGCATAAACTTCAGTTATTAATTTGTACCCCCTTTTTAAATCATTGCAAATCATTATCCAGACCCATCTTGCAAGTGCCCTCCGTATATATGGGCTCATACGTTAACATTCATTCCCTCAAGCATACTTATAATTCCCCTAACCTCAGATTCAAAAGTCCATCTAGAGACTTTTTAGTCATAACTCTGTTCACTTGTCCAGAAGTATTCCTTCAAACTTTAGTACAGCCTTCACCGCTTTCTATTGCCCGTCAAGTTGCCGCCTCTTGCGCCAGACCGTTAATAAACTCTTTTGCTGCAGATACTGCTTCAAAGTATTTCTCTGTGCCCTCATGATGGATTCTCAGTTTCGCTGGGTATATCAGGGCAAACCTGATTTTTCTCTCGTGGAGCACCGTGCACACAGGCGCAAACTTCTTCCATGCCACTGCCACTCGTGCTGAATAATCCTGAAAGCAAAGAATTCTCCGTCCGTCATGGTTAAGTTCCCCTCCGGAGCGCACAGCCTGCAGGATCGCCTGTTTGTGCCCATAATGAAGGATTTTCAATATCACTGCTTGTGGCTGCTCCGCACCTTGTCTCCTTGGTCCTAGCCGATGCGCTCTCTCAATCCGCAGCGGGCCTGGTAAGTTATTCAGTTTCAGGGATTTCGGGATCCAGGACTCTAAAAAGCACCCCAGCTCCGATTCCCTGATCTGTTCAGATAAACCAACCAGACGTAGGTTATTACATCTAGACCTGTTCTCTAAATCGTCCAGTTTGTTTTCCAGCTCTGCTATTCTTTTCTGCCGGGCCCCCGCTGGTTGTTCCGAAGCTACCATACGGTCTTCGATGTCGCTAACCCGCTGCTGCATGTGGTCTAAGTCCAGGTGGAACCCATCAAGGCGTTCATGGGCGGAATCCGCCCGATCAAACAGAGCTTGCAGTTTTTTGTCCACAGCCGCCTCTACCGCCGCTGTAACCTCCGCGGTAATTTCTGCCGTCCACGTCGAGCAAACGCTCGAGTTCGACGATTGCTGCCCAGGTACCATTTTGGGCTCCACAGCCTTGCCTGCATTTTCACTGCAACCCCGTACTTTCTCGATTGAATCTGTCCGGCAAACTACTGTCCGATCTCCAAGTTGTTATTCTGGAAAAGCAGGGGTTTGTTTATTCCCCTATGAGGCTTGATAAAGACGTTAAATGAGGGGGAATGGCAGGAGCTCCGTTCAAACGCGACTTCTCTCCTGCATCGCACCACGTGATCTTTAAGCAGACTTCAGTTCAACAAATACCTGCGTATTACATCTTTTTTTTTTGGCTTTCTTGAACCAGCTGGCAGTGTTGGGGCATTGGAGAGGTGTGATTGAGCATGGGAGCAAGCTCCACCCACTACCTGGTGACCCAAGATACAGCGGGTATTTCCCATGGGGGCTTAGCGGTACGCCACCACAAAACACATCACCTAAGGTGCAACTCAAAGGCTTGTACTTTAGCACATGCCTTTGTGCAACAACTTGGAGCAGCAATTAGAAGGCGATTTGGTATTGTACTGAACTGCAAGTAGTTCAGTATTTTTAAATTATGATTTGATTCTTTGACTTTTAACTTTGTAATACTATGGTATTAACTGCAAAAATGCATTGGTTTAGTATTTTATTAGTTTGCTGTTTAGGGTTGGGTTTTCTGGGAGGGAATCACTATTATCAATAACTAGTATAAAAGGCCCGTTTTGGTAGGCAATGAAACGGGCGCTAGCAAGGTAATCCCCCCCCCCGCAGCGTCCTTCCTGTCTCCCCTGCCCCCCTGCAGCCACCCATCTGGTCTCAGGACCCCCTCCCCACCAACCCTCCTCTGCACCTGCAGCCACGCATGTGCAGCGGCCCTCCTCTCTCCCCTGCTCCCCCTGCAGCCACCCATGTCCAGCGACTCTCCTCTCCCCCTGCCCCCCCTGCAGGCACCCATGTCCAGCAACCCTCCTCTCCCCCTGCAGCTACCATGTCAAGCGACCCTCCTCTCCCCTGCCCCCCTGCAGCCACCCATGTCCAACGACCCTGCTCTCCTTTCCCCTTGCCCCCCCTGCAGCCACCCATGTCCAGTGACCCTCCTCTCCCCAGATGGCTGTCTACGGAGCCGCATTTCAGGTTAAAAATCTTTTTTTTGGCTTTTTTCTTTTTGTACCGGCCGATGTTGCTCCACAGGAGAAGCAGCAGCGGCCAGACAGCGTTAGTATTGGCAGCTGCGGGTGGCGAGGAGGGTAGGGGCTTTGGTGATGCGCCGGGGGGAGGGGTGATGCATCGAGGGGGGGTAGGGGCTTGGGTGCTGCGCTGAGGGGGGGCACTGAGAGCTGATTGGTAGGCGGGGGAGGAGTAGGGAAACATGCTCCGTGTGTTTCTCTACTCCTCCCCTTGCCTTGGAATCAGCTGTCAGTGACATCACTGATGTCAGTACATTCTAAACTGCCTAGCAGACCACCTCCGAGGGAGCCACGGTCCCAGGCACATTAGAACGTTGGAGGTGAGAATTATTATATAGGATTGGCCATAGTGCTTTAAAATGCCTAGCTATAATGTTCAGAAGATTGAGAATCTAATTGATTCTTTATCTGATTGTTTATCTGATTGTCCAAGAGTCATACCAGTTTATACTAAGGCCAGAAGAAAGAAAAAGAAAATAGTATGTTATAAAGATCGGTGTAAATATAAGGATCTTGTCAAAATATTTGTTAAACAGGCTGACAAGATTATTAGGGATTATAAAGTAACTAGTAAAAAAGCCCCGTTTCTGATGCAAATGAAACGGGGCTAGCAATGTTTTCTTCTGTGTGCATGTGGGAGTGTGTGTGTCCCTGCCCTCAGGCCTCTCTCCCCTCCCCCCTCTGAGTCCTTCACTGTTACAGAGCCAGCAATTTGATTTTGTGCTCTGCTGTTTTCCTTCACTGACTGTGTTACAGAGAAGGCGGGGCAGACACTCATAGGGAAACCGGATATCTCGCCCCCTTCACACTTCCGGCTGGAGGCTTCATAGAACGTTGGTGTTGCCTTTTATATAGAGAGAAGATGAGTGTTTGTATTTTAATGCCAGATCAGTTTGTGGAAAGGCACTTTTAGTCAGAGATTTTATTATGGATTCTTCAGGTTTAATTTTTATTGCGGAGACATGGATTCCTGATATTAATTCTCCTTATATTTTATCAGTTTGTCCCAATGGTTATAAGGCTATTAATTGTCCACGTTGAGATAAGAAGTGAGGTGGGCTTGCCCTCATAAGGATTCTTTGATATAAATTAGTAGATATCAAGATGGTAATTTTGAATTTATGACTTGTCAGTATATGAATGTGTGTAAGAAAGGTACATACATTATGTTTAATTTTGATTTACAGGTCACCTAATGAATGGCAGTCTGTACAGGAACAGCTTTTGAGAAATGTATTTATTATGTTATGCAGTATTCTGAAGTTCTCATGTTGGGAGATACTAATTTACATTTGGAAGACTCTTCTGATTTAGATGCAATAACGTTTATAAATTTTTTGGAATCTTTAAATTTAGTATTAGATTATTCTTGAGCTACACATCAGAAAGGTCAGAAGCTTGATTTTATAGCTTTTTCTAAGATTACAAGGTTAATTACCTTAGATCATATACATTGGAATCAGTTAATATGGTATGATCATTTTTTTATTTTGTTTTATTTGAAGTTTTATATGTACAAATTAAATGTTAGTGATTATCCTAAAAAAAACTTCAGAGAAGAAAATGTCAAACTTTAAAATTAACTATGACAAGTCAGAATTCATGGGTGTCACCTTATCAGAGCAGGAGGAGACATTGTTACAATCCTTTGCCTTTCGTAGAGCCCGAGTTAGTTTTCGATACCTGGGTATACAGATACCTAGAGATCTGTCTAAATTATATGTGTTGAATTATGCCCCTTTATTTCACCAGTTACGCTGGGACTTGAATAATTGGAAGAATAGTTGGCTCTCATGCTGGGTAAGGATTTCAGCAGTAAGGATGAGCTTGCTGCTTTTCCTGTTTCAGACTCTGCCCCTTGCAGTACTGAGAGGGGAGCTGGTGTGACTTCAGTCTGAAATGTCCAGCTTTGTTTGGGGTGGGGGGGGGTCGCCCTTAGAGACTAGCTGAGAAGGTGATGTGGGGATTGGTGGATTTGGGAGGAAGGGGAATGCCCAATTTGGTGTGGTACTATTGGGCTCCCCAATTAAAGCTTATATCTGACTTACATCCATTTGTCCTGCATCTGTTGTCCCTGTGAAGCCTCTTAAAAACCTTGGTATGCAGACATCTGGTACCTTCTCGTTGAGGACCCACTTCCTTTGCCAAGGGGTTGGGGTCTCCTTTGGCAGGGAACCGGTAGCAATGGAGGACCTGGACCCCTTCTGTCTTACAGTTTAGCAATTGAATGGAGGCGTTTGAAAAGGTGGAGGTACTCTTCTGTGGTGATTTCCACACTGTTTTGTTGAAAGCCTGCTACTTCCCTAGCCTATGTCGGAGTCTGGTGCATTTTTTAGCCCTGGTGTGGGGAGTGCGCTTTGTCACCTTCAAGGGCTCAGGTTCCCAATATTTTGGGATTTTTACAGCGGAGACTAGAACAAAGGTTGGACGAACTCCCTAGAGGTTCAGATGGTGGTGCTCGCCAGTTTCTGGGAGAAAGTGAATGGCATCTTTCTGGCCTTGCATACAGAAGTAGCATGGTTTTGGAAGGGGGTGGCAAATGTGCATCCTCCACTTCGGCCTTCTTTTCCATTGTGGGACCTCAATCTGATGCTCAGGGGGCTGTCTGAGACTCTGAGCCCTTGCAGTAGGCCTCCGTTAATGACCTCCCCTTAAAGTGGTGTTTTTGGTGGCCATTACTTCGGCTTGGAGAGTCTCAGATCGCTAGGCTCTTTCGTGTTGTGACCCTTATCTGTCCTTTTCAGAGGATTCAGTGTCCTTGTGGATGGTTCTCTTATTTCTGCTGAAGGTGGTTTCTCTGTTCCATGTGAATCAGGAGATTTGTTTGCCCTCCTTTGTGGAGGGGGGGGGGAGGTTGGTGGTCACAGATCGGAGGTTTCACAGGTTGGATGTCCAGAAGACTCTTTCTGGTACCTGTGGGAGACAAATGAGTTTTGTCTCTGACCACCTTTTCGTGCTTTTTGAAGGGTCAGGCGTCCTCGAAGGCCTCCATTACGAGGTGAAGTAAGGTGGCTATTGACTCCACCTGCATCAGCAAGAATAAGCTGATTCCTCAGGGGCTGAAGGCTCACTCTACCAGGGCTCAGACCACTTCTTGGGTGGAGGCCCAGGTGGTGTCCTCTGTGGAGATATGTAGGGTGGTGATGTGGTCATCACTTCATTTCTCAAGCATTACAGGTTGGACATGGTGGCTAGAGCCTAGTCGAACTTTGGCAGGGCTGTCATTCGGGGGACTGTGCCTTCCCCCACCCGGTAGATCTGCTTCAGTACATTCCATTTGTGCAAAATGGTTGAGCTGATGCTTTCAAAGAAGAAATTATACCTTACCTGATAATTTTCTTTTCTTTAGTCAGATAAATCATTCTGCAGGGCCTCCCTTGGAAGACCTCGGCCCAGGGTTCTGGGTGTGCTCTGTGTTCTCTCAGTTTCTGGACACAAAAAAGTGTGTATATTTTTTTGATTTGTAGCTAGTTTTGGCTTTTCGTAGTATATGCAGGGTGGCAAGTGCCACTCGCTTGCTGCTCATTGTGGTTGATGGGGCATGGGTGCATTATGAAGGGAACTTCTGCTTGGGCAGATGCATACTGGAATCTTCCAGGGGAGATGCCACTGCTTATACTGGTGATAATTCAATCTTTACTTCCACCTGCTGGTAGGAAGGGATAACAACCCATTTGTGTGGAATGGTATTTGGGCAGAAAGGTTTCACTGACTAAAGAAAATAAAATCTAGGGCATAATTTCTCCATTTTTATGAGCAGGGAAAGGAATAAGTGTTCTCACAAAACAAAATTCCCTTTTGACCCAGATCTCCCTTTTCCATCCCATTTCTTGAATATTGAATAGGGGAGCAAATATTCTTTCTCTAACTTAACCCATTGTACAGAGGGATGTACTGTATAGTGCTCCCGCATAGCCATCAGTGTTGCAGCTTGATCAGATCAGCAATTTCATGTTTGAGTTCTTTTAGTACCCTGGGGTGTATACCATCCGGTCCAGGTGATTTATCACTCTTTAACTTGTCAATTTGTCTCAGTACATCTTTCAGGTTGTAAGGTCTCCACCACCGGGAGACTCTTGGAAAAGTCTCCTGCACCGGGAGACTCTTGAGCCCCTCGGCCCTTTAGCCGAGCTGTGTGCTGTAATCTACTGCTAAAGAGCACACGGCAATCCACAAGGTCAGATCATTATACTTTATTGTAATCCCTTTGTGTCAACTGCTCATCCAAAGGTAGTTCCCACCACAGCATTTCTCAAGAAGCATAGCAGTTCAACAGCATAGTATTCAAAATAAAACGAAAAAACCCCCAAAAGGTTCCAAAATCTCAGCAGTTCATATAAAGCAGTTATGCAAAGCAATTCTTCAAACAAAAGTAGCTCAAAAAGGGCTCAAACTCCCAGCAGTTCATGTATAACAGGTATGCAACGTAATTCTCCAAACACGGTAGCTCCAGAAAGGGTTCAAACCCTCCCCAGCAGTTCATGTCAGCAGTTAGGCAAAACAATTCCCCAAACACAGCAGTTCAGAAAGGGTTCAAACTTCCAGCAGTTCATGTATAGCAGTTATGCCCAAAACCACCACTACTCCTCTCTCCCTTTCCAAAAGAAATCAACCTAGGGAGAGTGGCAAGGGTCCCTCCCCAACTAGGCTAGCATTATACCCTGACCACCACCCGCATGACCCTTCCGTGTTAAACCTGTTTTCTCAGCTCCCCTCGTGGGATAGCCACCTTTTCCCTTCTTCTACCAGGCTCTCCTCCCGAGCAGCCCTCTCCTGTTTCACCTCCTTTCCTTCCAGTTTAGTCAAAGCAGCAATCTCCATCGGTTCCTCTTATTCTAGTTCCTCCCCCTTTTCTTCCCCTTGCCAGTCCATAGGTTCCTCCCCACACCCATTGCTCAGCTGCTCTCCATTTGCTTGATTGGGCAGGTTCAGAACTCTTCCCTCATCCTGGCTCTCTGGGACAGGTTTTTCCAACTCCCTTCTCTTGCCCTTCTCCTGAACTCCTCTGGGGGCTGTTGGGGATTGAAGTCCCTGTTTCTACCATGCGACTTACTCAGGGGCTGCTGGGAATTGTAGTCTTTTCCTTTTTGTCCTATCCTCCAGGGGAAAAGACTCCTTCCTTTCTCTACCCAGTCTCCCTCCCTCTCGAGCCTCCTCATTCCACCATGTGCCTTCATTCTCCCTGACACCCTCATATTTCTTACAAGGTTCACCGAGATTTCTTTCAGTTCCTCCACATCGCCACCCTTGAAAACCATTTCCAGTGCAGGTAGATCTCTTACACCTTTTTCTATAATGACTGAAACAAAGAATTAATTCAATCTCTCCGTTATGGCCTTGTCCTCCCTGAGTGTCACTTTTGCTCCTTCATGATCTAATGGTCCCATGGATTCTCTTGCAGGCTTTCTGCTTCTGATGTACCTAAAAAAAGTGTTGCTATAAGTTCTTGTCTCCGCAGCAAGTTTCTCTTCATATTCTCTTTGAACATTCTTTTTCAGTGCGTTGCATCTAGCTTGACCCGCTGCTTTGAGCAGGGACTGTCTTTCTTCTATGTTTGTGCAGCGCTGCGTATGCTTTGTAGCGCTATAGAAATGCTAAATAGTAGTAGTAGTAGTAGTACTTGACAGTGTTTATGTTGCTTCTTATTTTCTTCATTAAGATCCTTTTCCATTCTTTGAAAGATGTTCTTTTGGCTCTAATAGCCTCTTTCACTTCACCTTTTAACCACACTGACTGTAGTTTGCTCTTCTTTCCATCTTTTTTTAATACATGGAATACATGTGCTCTGGGCTTCCTTGATAGTATTTTTAAACAACATCTATACCTGATTTATTTATTTATTTATTAGGATTTATTTACCGCCTTTTGAAGGAATTCACTTAAGGCGGTGTACAGTAAGAATAGATCAAACATGAGCAGGAGGCAATTAGAGCAGTAAAAATATTCAAGTAACAGTACAAAATATGGCATGGTATACTACTTGCAATGATAACACAATACGTAATAGAACATTATAATTGGTAGTGAAGTGTAAGGCAAAGTTGTAACATACAGATGAGTAAGAAAGTAGGAAGAATTTGAAAGTAAGGTGACTGATTTGAAGAAAGTTGCACATGAGGTCAGAGAGATGGTTAAATATTATCTCAGGCTAGGAGTGGATAAACATGTCCCGCTGCAGTATGTGCAGCCCGAGTCAATCCTTGTGTGTGTGAGTGAGACTAACAAATTAGTTACTTCTTCCA